>NC_092730.1:23346877-23475669 GCF_047496885.1 Scyliorhinus torazame | reverse complement strand
ACAACGTGCATTTCCCAAACCTCGGGAGCCTCCTCTCGGCGCGAGCAGACGTTGAAGACGAAGTCCAGCATCGACCCCAAAGCGCCAGTGCAGTCTTCGGATGCCCGAGGAACAGTGTTCGAAGACTTGGACCTCAAATGCAGCACCAAGCTCGTGCTCTGCAGAGCAGCCGTGGTCCCCGCCCTGCTCGATGCATCAGAAACACGGACAATGGGGCGGCACGGTGGTGCAGTGGTTAGCACTGCAGCCTCACGGCGCCGAGGTCCCGGGTTCGAATCCCGGCTCTGGGTCACTGTCCGTGTGGAGTTGGCACATTCTCCCCGTCCCTGCGTGGGTCTCGCCCCCACAACCCAAAGATGGTCAGGGTAGGTGGATTGGCCACGCTAAAATTGCCCCTTTATGAATTGGTTACTCTAAATTTTATTTTTTTTAAAAGAAACATGGACAGTGTACACCTCAAATCCCTGGAGGGATATCACCAACGCTGCCTCAGTGAAATCCTGCAAATCCACTGGCAGGATAGGCGCATCTACGAGTGCGTCCTCTCCCAGGCCAATATTCCCCAGTATCGGGGCACTGGTCCCGCTCGACCAGCTGCGATGGGCATTGCCCGCTTGCCGGACACAAGACTCTCAAAACAAGCGCTCTACTCCGAGCTCCGCAATGACAGGTGGTCACGAGGAGGGCCCGGGAAACGCGACTGAAAGCCTCCCGAAATAAAGGCAATGTCCTCACCGACATCATGGGGATGGCCTGCCTCCGGTCACGCAGACGGGAGAAGAAGCATTGGCGAGGGTGCCAATCACCTCGAGCGCCGTCGGGTGGAGTGCACGGAGGGCGAGAGGAACAGCGGTAGGAGGACGCAGAATCCGGAGCATCCCACCCACCTCATCGAACACCACCCGCCAAACCTGCGGCAGAGTCTGCGGATCCGGGCTCGGACTGTTCGTCCACCCCCTAGAGTGGACGCACGTCACCCTTGAAGCCTGAGGGCTTGCCCAAGAAGATGCCCACATCCTGGCAATGGATGAAGCTGTGCCCGGAGGAGATGGAGAGGTTCCAATACGTCTGGTGGGAGGACTACGGTTTTGGGGGGGGGGGGGGGGGGTGGTGTCGGACAGCCGCCCAGCTCCTCCGTCTCCGTCACGACTGAACCGCAAACGACTGACCTCGGTGAAGGGCGGGGAGGCGGAGGACTGTGGATGGAACCCAGGGCTCACTGCGGCGGTGGGGACTGGGTGTATATCCAGGACTGGTCTCTGAGCGAGTGGCGCCCAGAGACGCTGGGTGTTACTGGCCGTGGTTTTCCCAGATTCCCCAGATTCTGGGAAAGCCCGAGCGGACTGGAAAAGGGAATTTCGGGAAACCACAACCAGCCATTGTCTCTGCGGCCTCTTCCTCGGAGACCACTCTTCCGGCAAGGAGGGCAACAGGAAATGGAGCTGCCTACCAGCTGTCATGGGCCAGGGTTTCGAGAACCCCAAAGTGTATCATGGAGTTCCCCTGAAAACAAAACTAAAACACACCCTGCAGCAAACAGCCTAAAACGAATGTAAAAAGCTGACAGACAGCCCAGCTCCACCCACTCTCTGACATCACTGCAGTAATAAACACACATTTCTTAAAGGTACACCCACTATAGATATTTATATACACTCCCATTTATAAACACCCATTTCTTAAAGGTACTCTCACATGACACATCTGTCATTGGGACAACGCTAGAATCCGTTATTAAAGTTAGTAGAAGGGCAGCACAGTGGCGCAGTGGTTAGCACTGCTGCCTCAGGGCACTGAGGTCCCAGGTTCGATTCCCGGCTTGGGTCACTGTCTGTGCGGCGTCTGCATGTTCTCCCCGTGTCTGCGTGGGTTTCCTCCGGGGGCTCCGGTTTCCTCCCACAGTCCAAAGACGTGCAAGTTAGGTGGATTGGCCGTGATAAATTGCCCTTAGTGACCAAAAAGGTTAGGTGGGGTTACTGGGTTAGGGTAGAGGTGTGTGGGCTTAGGTAGGGTGCTCTTTCCAAGAGCCGGTGCAGACTCGACAGGCCGAGTGGCCTTCTGCACTGTAAATGTGCAGGGTAGGTGGATTGGCCACGCTAAATTACCCCTGAATTGGAAAAAATGAATTGGGTACTCTTTTTTTTAGAAAAGAGAAGAAAAATATAATTAAATAAGGTAGCAGCAGGATCTTTGGAAAATCACAATACCCTCGGGCAGAGTCTACATGGTTTTGTGAAAGGGAAATGATGTGTGACAGATTTAGTTAGCACAGTGGTACAGCCATATCCCTTGAGATATATCTAATTCCTTCTTAAAATCTTTCCTGATGACTTGTCTGAATGAAGCGACTATATTCACGCCAAATTTATATTGGATTGGATTGGATTTGTTTATTGCCACGTGTACCGAGGTACAGTGAAAAGTATTTTTCTGCGAGCAGCTCAACAGATCATTAAGTACATGGGAAGAAAAGGGAATAAAAGAAAATACATAATAGGGCAACACAAGATGTACAATGTAACTACATAATACCGGCATCGGGTGAAGCATACAGGGTGTAGTGTTAATGAGGTCAGTCCATAAGAGGGTCATTTAAGAGTCTGGTGACAGTGGGGGAGAAGCTGTTTTTGAGTCTGTTCGTGCGTGTTCCCAGACTTCTGTATCTCCTGCCCGATGGAAGAAGTTGGAAGAGTGAGTAAGCCGGGTGGGAGGGGTCTTTGATTCTGCTGCCCGCTTTCCCCAGAAGCACATCAGGTTTACATTCACTACTGAGAACATTTATAATTCTGAATTCACCAAATGATCAAGAGATAGTCTTTTGATGGCAGAGAGATCAACAGTACACCTGCTCTGTCTGGCTTCAGCTCCCACACCGAAAACGAAACTGAAACACACCCTGCAGCAAACAGCCTAAAACGAAAGTAAGAAGCTGACAGACAGCCCAGCTCCACCCACACTCTGACATCACTGATAAAAACCCATTTCTTGAAGGTACACTCATATGACAGAAGGCTAATGGTGTGCTGGCCTTCATTGCGAGAGGTTTCGAGTATTGAAGCAGGGATGTGTTGCTGCAATTGCACAGGGCCTTGGTGAGGACCCGCTTGGAGTATTGTGGGCAGTTTTGGTCTCCTCCTCTGAGGAAGGATGTTCTTGCTCTCGAGGGAGTGCAGCGAAGGTTTACCAGACTGATTCCAGGGATGGCGGGACTGTCATATGAGGAGAGATTGACGAGGTTGGGATTGTTCTCGCTGGAGTTCAGAAGAATGAGGGGGGATCTCATAGAGACTTATACAATTCTAACAGGACTGGACAGGGTAGATGCAGGAAGGATGTTCCCCGATGGTGGGGGTGACCAGAACCAGGGCTCGCAGTCTGAGGATACGGGGTAGACCGTTTCGGACAGAGACGAGGAGGAATTTCTTCACCCGGAGAGTGGTCGGCCTGTGGAATCCGTCACCACAGGAAGTAGTTGAGGCCTAAACATTGTGTTCAGGAAGCGGTGAGATATGGCACTTGGGGAGAATGGGATCAAAGGATTTGGGGGGTGGGGGGGGGGGAGGCAGGATTAGGCTATAGAGTTGGATGATCAGCCTTGATCATAATGAATGGCGGAGCAGGCCGGAAGGGCCGAATGGGCTCCCCCGCTCGTATTTTCTTTGTTTCTCAGCCTTCTGCCCTCCGAGGAAAACAACCCCAGGCTGTCCAACCTCTCTTCATCGCTGAAACTCTCCAGCTCCAGGCGACATCCTGGTGAATCTCCTCCGCTCCCTCTCCAGGGGCAACCACATCCTTCCTATAATGTGGCGACGAGAACGGAACGCAGTCCTCCAGCTGCGGCCTCACCAGCGTTTTGTACAGCTCCGTCATAACCTCCCCGCTCTTCTATTCCGAGGTGGAGGTGACAGCGATGGGGAGGGGCGAGGACCTCGGAGGGATTTGTAAACGAGGGTGAGAGTTGTGAAATGGAAGCGTTGCTGGATTGAAGGGGCCAGTACGTAGGTCAGCGAGGGGGGGGGGGGGGGTGGCGATGGGTGGACAGGGCGGGCTGCAAGCTCCGGCCACGGGCAACGAGCTGAGGTTTACGGAGGCCGGAATGTTGGAGGGCGGCCAGGAATGGTCGACCCCCTCGGAGGTATCGGCGGTATGGGGGAGAGGTTCAGCAGCAAGCGAGGTTGGGTGGAGGTTGGCGATGCCGTGTGAGTGGAAGGTGAGGGTATTAGCGGTGGGGCAGAGAAGCTATTGGGAATTCACTTCAGGGGCAGATAGGATACCAAATTGCAAACAGACTCAAACCAAAACAGGATATCAGTGCTAAATATAACGTTTATGCTATTTAAAGTGTTCTTGGTCTGCTTCCAGACTGTGTGTGTGCTCTCTAGCTTGTGTGTGTGTGTGTGTGTGTGTGTGTGTGTGTGTTGATGTGTTTGTGAGAGCCTGTTTGATCGTGTGTGAGTGTGCACGCGGTATGTGTGTTGATGGGTGTGTGTGTGTGTGTGTCATGATGGTGTCTGCGTGCGCGGTCTGTGTGTTGATGGGTGTGTGCGTGCACGGTGTGTGTTGGGCGTGGGGTCTGTGTTGTGTTGGTGGGGGGGGTGTTGATGGGCTTGTGAGTGTGCGTGCAGTCTGTTGCGCTGATGGGCTGTGTGTTGATGTGATGGGAGACTTCAACTTCCCCAGTATTGACTGGGACTCACTTAGGCTTGGATGGGGCAGAGTTTGTAAGGAGTATCCAGGAGGGCTTCTTAAAACAATATGTAGACAGTCCAACTAGGGAAGGGGCAGTACTGGACATGGTATTGGGGAATGAGCCCGGCCAGGTGGCAGAATTTTCAGTAGGGGAGCATTTCGGGAACAGTGACCACAATTCAGTAGGTTTTAAAGTGCTGGTGGACAAGGATAAGAGTGGTCCGAGGGTGAATGTGCTAAATTGGGGGAAGGCTAATTATAACAACATTAGGCGGGAACTGAGGAAAATAGATTGGGGGCGGATGTTTGAGGGTAAATCAACATCTGACATGTGGGAGGCTTTCAAGTGTCAGTTGAAAGGAATTCAGGACCGGCATGTTCCTGCGAGGAAGAAGGATAAATACGGCAATTTTCGGGAACCTTGGATAACAAGAGATTTGTAGGCCTCGTCAAAAAGAAAAAGACATTTGTCAGGGCTAGAAGGCTGGGAACAGACAAAGCCTGTGTGGAATATAAGGAAAATAGGAAGGAACTTAAGCAAGGAGCCAGGAGGGCTAGAAGGGGTCACGAAAAGTCATTGGCAAATAGGGTTAAGGAAAATCCCAAGGCTTTTTACACGTACATAAAAAGCAAGAGGGTAGCCAGGGAAAGGGTTGGCCCACTGAAGGATAGGCAAGGGAATCTATGTGTGGAGCCAGAGGAAATGGGCGAGGTACTAAATGAATACTTTGCATCAGTATTCACCAAAGAGAAGGAATTGGTAGATGTTGAGTCTGGAGAAGGGTGTGTAGATAGCCTGGGTCACATTGAGCTCTAAAAAGACAAGGTGTTGGGCGTCTTGAAAAATATTAAGGTAGATAAGTCCCCAGGGCCTAATGGGATCTACCCCAGAATACAGAAGGAGGCTAGAGAGGAAATTGCTGAGGGCTTGACAGAAATTTTTGGATCCTCACTATCTTCAGGTGATGTCCCGGAGGACTGGAGAATAGCCAATGTTGTTCCTTTGTTTAGGAAGGGTAGTAAGGATAATCCAGGGAACTACAGGCCGGTGAGCCTTACGTCAGTGGTAGGGAAATTACTGGAGAGAATTCTTCAAGACAGGATCTCCTCCCATTTGGAAGCAAATGGACGTATTAGTGAGAGGCAGCATGGTTTTGTGAAGGGGAGGTCGTGTCTCACGAACTTGATAGAGTTTTTCGAGGAGGTCACAAAGATGATTGATGCAGGTAGGGCAGTGGATGTTGTCTATATGGACTTCAGTAAGGCCTTTGACAAGGTCCCTCATGGCAGACTGATACAAAAGGTGAAGTCACACGGGTTCAGGGGTGAGCTGGCAAGGTGGATACAGAACTGGCTAGGTCATAGAAGGCAGAGAGTAGCAATGGAAGGATGCTTTTCTAATTGGAGGGCTGTGACCAGTGGTGTTCCACAGGGATCAGTGCTGGGACCTTTACTCTTTGTAGTATATATAAATGATTTGGAGGAAAATGTAACTGGTCTGATTAGTAAGTTTGCAGACGACACAAAGGTTGGTGGAATTGCGGATAGCGATGAGGACTGTCAGAGGATACAGCAGGATTTAGATTGTTTGGAGACTTGGGCGGAGAGATGGCAGATGGAGTTTAATCCGGACAAATGTGAGGTAATGCATTTTGGAAGGTCTAATGCAGGTAGGGAATATACAGTGACTGGTAGAACCCTCAAGAGTATTGAAAGTCAGAGAGATCTAGGTGTACAGGTCCACAGGTCACCGAAAGGGGCAACACAGGCGGAGAAGGTAGTCAAGGAGGCATACGGCATGCTTGCCTTCATTGGCCGGGGCTTTGAGTATAAGAATTGGCAAGTCATGTTGCAGCTGTATAGAACCTTAGTTAGGCCACACTTGGAGTATAGTGTTCAATTCTGGTCGCCACACTCCCAGAAGGATGTGGAGGCTTTAGAGAGGGTGCAGAAGAGATTTACCAGAATGTTGCCTGGTATGGAGGGCATTAGCTATGAGGAGCGGTTGAATAAACTCGGTTTGTTCTCACTGGAACGAAGGAGGTTGAGGGGCGACCTGATAGAGGTATACAAAATTATGAGGGGCATAGACAGAGTGGATAGTCAGAGGCTTTTCCCCGGGGTAGAGGGGTCAATTACTAGGGGGCATAGGTTTAAGGTGCGAGGGGCAAGGTTTAGAGGAGATGTACGAGGCAAGTTTTTTACGCAGAGGGTAGTGGGTGCCTGGAACTCGCTGCCGGAGGAGGTGGTGGAAGCAGGGACGATAGAGACATTTAAGGGGCATCTTGACAAATACATGAATAGGATGGGAATAGAGGGATACGGACCCAGGAAGTGTAGAAGATTGTAGTTTAGTCGGGCAGCATGGTCGGCACGGGCTTGGAGGGCCGAAGGTCCTGTTCCTGTGCTGTACATTTCTTTGTTCTTTGTGTGTGTACTGATGGTGTGTGCACGCGGTGTGTGTTGATTGGCATGTGTGTGCGCGCGCGTGCGGTCTGTGTTGTGTTGATGGGTGCGTGTGTGCGTGCGGTCTGTGTTGTGATGTGTGTGTGCGTGCGGTCTGTGTTGTGATGTGTGTGTGCGTGCGGTCTGTGTTGTGATGTGTGTGTGTGCGTGCGGTCTGTGTTGTGATGTGTGTGTGCGTGCGGTCTGTGTTGTGATGTGTGTGTGCGTGCGGTCTGTGTTGTGATGTGTGTGTGCGTGCGGTCTGTGTTGTGATGTGTGTGTGCGTGCGGTCTGTGTTGTGATGCGTGTGTGCGTGCGGTCTGTGTTGTGATGTGTGTGTGCGTGCGGTCTGTGTTGTGATGTGTGTGTGCGTGCGGTCTGTGTTGTGATGTGTGTGTGTGTGCGGTCTGTGTTGTGATGTGTGTGTGTGTGTGTGCGTGCGGTCTGTGTTGTGATGCGTGTGTGCGTGCGGTCTGTGTTGTGATGTGTGTGTGTGTGCGGTCTGTGTTGTGATGTGTGTGTGTGTGTGTGCGTGCGGTCTGTGTTGTGATGCGTGTGTGCGTGCGGTCTGTGTTGTGATGTGTGTGTGCGTGCGGTCTGTGTTGTGATGTGTGTGCGCGTGCGGTCTGTGTTGTGATGTGTGTGTGTGTGTGTGTGCGTGCGGTCTGTGTTGTGATGTGTGTGTGTGTGCGTGCGGTCTGTGTTGTGATGTGTGTGTGCGTGCGGTCTGTGTTGTGATGTGTGTGTGTGTGCGTGCGGTCTGTGTTGTGATGTGTGTGTGCGTGCGGTCTGTGTTGTGATGTGTGTGTGTGTGCGTGCGGTCTGTGTTGTGATGTGTGTGTGTGTGCGTGCGGTCTGTGTTGTGATGTGTGTGTGCGTGCGGTCTGTGTTGTGATGTGTGTGTGTGTGCGGTCTGTGTTGTGATGTGTGTGTGCGTGCGGTCTGTGTTGTGATGTGTGTGTGCGTGCGGTCTGTTTTGTGATGTGTGTGCGCGTGCGGTCTGTGTTGTGATGTGTGTGTGCGTGCGGTCTGTGTTGTGATGTGTGTGTGCGTGCGGTCTGTGTTGTGATGTGTGTGTGCGTGCGGTCTGTGTTGTGATGTGTGTGTGCGTGCGGTCTGTGTTGTGATGTGTGTGTGCGTGCGGTCTGTGTTGTGATGTGTGTGCGCGTGCGGTCTGTGTTGTGATGTGTGTGTGTGTGTGTGCGTGCGGTCTGTGTTGTGATGTGTGTGTGTGTGCGTGCGGTCTGTGTTGTGATGTGTGTGTGCGTGTGCGGTCTGTGTTGTGATGTGTGTGTGCGTGTGCGGTCTGTGTTGTGATGTGTGTGTGCGTGCGGTCTGTGTTGTGTTGATGGGTGCGTGTGTGCGTGCGGTCTGTGTTGTGATGTGTGTGTGCGTGCGGTCTGTGTTGTGATGCGTGTGTGCGTGCGGTCTGTGTTGTGATGTGTGTGTGCGTGCGGTCTGTGTTGTGATGTGTGTGTGTGTGCGGTCTGTGTTGTGATGTGTGTGCGCGTGCGGTCTGTGTTGTGATGTGTGTGTGCGTGCGGTCTGTGTTGTGTTGTGTGTGTGCGTGCGGTCTGTGTTGTGATGTGTGTGTGTGTGCGGTCTGTGTTGTGATGTGTGTGCGCGTGCGGTCTGTGTTGTGATGTGTGTGTGTGTGTGCGTGCGGTCTGTGTTGTGATGTGTGTGTGCGTGTGCGGTCTGTGTTGTGATGTGTGTGTGCGTGTGCGGTCTGTGTTGTGATGCGTGTGTGCGTGCGGTCTGTGTTGTGATGTGTGTGTGCGTGCGGTCTGTGTTGTGATGTGTGTGTGTGTGCGGTCTGTGTTGTGATGTGTGTGCGCGTGCGGTCTGTGTTGTGATGTGTGTGTGCGTGCGGTCTGTGTTGTGTTGTGTGTGTGCGTGCGGTCTGTTTTGTGATGTGTGTGCGCGTGCGGTCTGTGTTGTGATGTGTGTGTGCGTGCGGTCTGTGTTGTGATGTGTGTGTGCGTGCGGTCTGTGTTGTGATGTGTGTGTGCGTGCGGTCTGTGTTGTGATGTGTGTGTGCGTGCGGTCTGTGTTGTGATGTGTGTGTGCGTGCGGTCTGTGTTGTGATGTGTGTGCGCGTGCGGTCTGTGTTGTGATGTGTGTGTGTGTGTGTGCGTGCGGTCTGTGTTGTGATGTGTGTGTGTGTGCGTGCGGTCTGTGTTGTGATGTGTGTGTGCGTGTGCGGTCTGTGTTGTGATGTGTGTGTGCGTGTGCGGTCTGTGTTGTGATGTGTGTGTGCGTGCGGTCTGTGTTGTGTTGATGGGTGCGTGTGTGCGTGCGGTCTGTGTTGTGATGTGTGTGTGCGTGCGGTCTGTGTTGTGATGCGTGTGTGCGTGCGGTCTGTGTTGTGATGTGTGTGTGCGTGCGGTCTGTGTTGTGATGTGTGTGTGTGTGCGGTCTGTGTTGTGATGTGGGTGCGCGTGCGGTCTGTGTTGTGATGTGTGTGTGCGTGCGGTCTGTGTTGTGTTGTGTGTGTGCGTGCGGTCTGTGTTGTGATGTGTGTGTGTGTGCGGTCTGTGTTGTGATGTGTGTGCGCGTGCGGTCTGTGTTGTGATGTGTGTGTGTGTGTGCGTGCGGTCTGTGTTGTGATGTGTGTGTGCGTGTGCGGTCTGTGTTGTGATGTGTGTGTGCGTGTGCGGTCTGTGTTGTGCGTGCGGTCTGTGTTGTGATGTGTGTGCGCGTGCGGTCTGTGTTGTGATGTGTGTGTGTGCGTGCGGTCTGTGTTGTGATGTGTGTGTGTGTGCGTGCGGTCTGTGTTGTGATGTGGGTGTGTGTGCGTGCGGTCTGTGTTGTGATGTGTGTGTGCGTGCGGTCTGTGTTGTGATGTGTGTGCGCGTGCGGTCTGTGTTGTGATGTGTGTGTGTGCGTGCGGTCTGTGTTGTGATGTGTGTGCGCGCGCGTGCGGTCTGTGTTGTGGTGTGTGTGTGTGCGTGCGGTCTGTGTTGTGATGTGTGTGTGCGTGCGGTCTGTGTTGTGATGTGTGTGTGCGTGCGGTCTGTGTTGTGATGTGTGTGTGCGGTCTGTGTTGTGATGTGTGTGTGCGTGTGGTCTGTGTTGTGGTGTGTGTGTGTGCGTGCGGTCTGTGTTGTGATGTGTGTGTGCGTGCGGTCTGTGTTGTGATGTGTGCGTGCGGTCTGTGTTGTGATGTGTGTGTGCGTGCGGTCTGTGTTGTGATGTGTGTGTGCGTGCGGTCTGTGTTGTGATGTGTGTGTGTGTGTGTGCGGTCTGTGTTGTGATGTGTGTGTGTGTGCGGTCTGTTGTGATGTGTGTGTGCGTGCGGTCTGTGTTGTGATGTGTGTGTGCGTGCGGTCTGTGTTGTGATGTGTGTGTGTGTGCGGTCTGTGTTGTGATGTGTGTGTGTGTGCGGTCTGTGTTGTGATGTGTGTGTGCGTGTGGTCTGTGTTGTGATGTGTGTGTGCGTGCGGTCTGTTGTGATGTGTGTGTGCGGTCTGTGTTGTGATGTGTGTGTGCGTGCGGTCTGTTGTGATGTGTGTGTGCGTGCGGTCTGTGTTGTGATGTGTGTGTGCGTGCGGTCTGTGTTGTGATGTGTGTGTGCGTGCGGTCTGTGTTGTGATGTGTGTGTGCGTGCGGTCTGTGTTGTGATGTGTGTGTGCGTGCGGTCTGTGTTGTGATGTGTGTGTGCGTGCGGTCTGTGTTGTGATGTGTGTGTGCGCGTGCGGTCTGTGTTGTGATGTGTGTGTGCGTGCGGTCTGTGTTGTGATGTGTGTGTGCGTGCGGTCTGTGTTGTGATGTGTGTGTGTGCGTGCGGTCTGTGTTGTGATGTGTGTGTGTGCGTGCGGTCTGTGTTGTGATGTGTGTGCGCGTGCGGTCTGTGTTGTGATGTGTGCGTGCGGTCTGTGTTGTGTTGTGTGTGTGTGCGTGCGGTCTGTGTTGTGATGTGTGTGCGCGTGCGGTCTGCGTTGTGATGTGTGTGTGCGTGCGGTCTGTGTTGTGATGTGTGTGTGTGCGTGCGGTCTGTGTTGTGATGTGTGTGTGCATGTGGTCTGTGTTGTGATGTGTGCGTGCGGTCTGTGTTGTGATGTGTGTGTGTGTGCGGTCTGTGTTGTGATGTGTGTGTGCGTGCGGTCTGTGTTGTGATGTGTGTGTGCGTGCGGTCTGTGTTGTGATGTGTGTGTGCGTGCGGTCTGTGTTGTGATGTGTGTGTGCGTGCGGTCTGTGTTGTGATGTGTGTGTGCGTGCGGTCTGTGTTGTGATGTGTGTGTGTGCGTGCGGTCTGTGTTGTGATGTGTGTGTGTGCGTGCGGTCTGTGTTGTGATGTGTGTGCGCGTGCGGTCTGTGTTGTGATGTGTGTGTGCGTGCGGTCTGTGTTGTGATGTGTGTGTGCGTGCGGTCTGTGTTGTGATGTGTGTGTGCGGTCTGTGTTTTGATGTGTGTGTGCATGCGGTCTGTGTTGTGATGTGTGTGTGCGTGCGGTCTGTGTTGTGATGTGTGTGCGCGTGCGGTCTGTGTTGTGATGTGTGTGTGCGTGCGGTCTGTGTTGTGATGTGTGTGTGCGTGCGGTCTGTGTTGTGATGTGTGTGTGCGTGCGGTCTGTGTTGTGTTGATGGGTTTCTGAATAACTCTCTATTTTTCAGATCTCTGTCAACATATTCCGGACACTTCCCCCGAGCGACAACCCAGAGTTTGACCCAGAAGAGGACGAACCGAATCTTGAAGCTTCCTGGCCGCATTTACAGGTCGGCAACTGTGGAGGGTGTGGGGGTCCCGCAATGTTATTCATCCCCCCCAGTCTGCATAATAACGCGAGAACAAACTGGCACGGTCTGTCTGTCTGTGTCAGTGTTTGTGGGGGTGGAACAGTGTTTGGGACATACAGTGTTTGGGAGGGGGTACAGTGTTTGAGGGGTCCAATGTTTGAGGGTACAGTGTTTGGGGGGTATGGTGTTGGGGAGGTGGTACAGTGTTTGGGGGGTACAGGGATTGGGGGTACAGGGATTGGGGGAGGGGCAGGGTACAGTGTGTGGGGTAGGGGTGGGGTACAGTGTTTGGGGAGGGGCGGGGTCCAGTGTTTGGGGAAGGGGTGCAGGGATTGGGGGAGGGGTGGGGTACAGTGTTTGGGGGAGGGGCGGGGTACAGTGTTTGAGGGGTACAGTGTTTGGGAGGGGATCCAGTGTCTAGTAGGGGCAGGGTACAGTGTTTGGGGGAGGGGGTACAGGGATTGAGGGTACAGGGATTGAGGGTACATGGATTGGGAGGGGTGGGGTACAGTGAGTGGGGGAGGGGTGGGGTAGAGTTTGGGGGAGGGGTTACAGTGTTTCGGGGAGGGGATACAGGGATTGGGGAGGGGCGGGGTATTGTGTGGGGGATGGGTGGGGTACAGTGTTTGGGATGTAGTGTCTGGTTGGGGGGGGTACATTGTGTGGTTAGGGGGAGGGGGTACAGTGTGTGGTTAGGGGGAGGGGGTACAGTGTGTGGTTAGGGGGAGGGGGTACAGTGTGTGGTTAGGGGGAGGGGGTGCAGTGTGTGGTTAGGGGAGGGGTACAGTGTGTGGTTAGGTGGAGGGGGTACAGTGTGTGGTTAGGGGGAGGGGCTACAGTGTGTGGTTAGGCGGAGGGGGTACAGTGTGTGGTTAGGGGGAGGGGGTACAGTGTGTGGTTAGGGGGAAGGGGTACAGTGTGTCGTTAGGGGCAGGGGGTACAGTGTGTGGTTAGGGGGAGGGGGTACAGTGTGTGGTTTGGGGGAGGGGGTACAGTGTGTGGTTAGGGGGAGGGGGTACAGTGTGTGGTTAGGGGGAGGGGGGTACAGTGTGTGGTTAGGGGGAGGGGGTACAGTGTGTGGTTCGGGGGGTTCAGTGTATGGTTAGGGGGAGGGGGTACAGTGTAGGGTCAGGGGGAGGGGGTACAGTGTATGGTCAGGGGGAGGGGGTACAGTGTGTGGTTAGGGGAGGAGGGTACAGTGTGTGGTTAGGGGAGGAGGTACAGTGTGTGGTTAGGGGAGGGGGTACAGTGTATGGTTAGGGGGAGGGTGTACAGTGTGTGGTTAGGGGTAGGGGGTACAGTGTATGGTTAGGGGGGTACAGTGTGTGGTTAGGGGGAGGGGGTACAGTGTGTGGTTAGGGGGAGGGGGTACAGTGTGTGGTTAGGGGGGTACAGTGTGTGGTTCGGAGGGGGTACAGTGTGTGGGTAGGGGGTACAGTGTGTGGTTAGGGGGAGTGGGTACAGTGTGTGGTTAGGGGTAGGGGGTACAGTGTGTGGTTAGGGGCAGGGGGTACAGTGTGTGGTTAGGGAGGGGGTAGAGTGTGTGGTTAGGGGGAGGGGGTACAGTGTGTGGTTAGGGGGGTACAGTGTGCGGTTAGGGGGAGGGGGTACAGTGTGTGGTTAGGGGGAGGGGGTACAGTGTGTGGTTAGGGGGAGGGGGTACAGTGTATGGTTAGGGGGAGAGGGTACAGTTTGTGGTTAGGGGGAGGTGGTACAGTGTGTGGTTAGGGGGAGGTGCTACAGTGTGTGGTTAGGCGGAGGGGGTACAGTGTGTGGTTAGGGGGAGGGGGTACAGTGTGTGGTTAGGGGGAAGGGGTACAGTGTGTCGTTAGGGGCAGGGGGTACAGTGTGTGGTTAGGGGGAGGGGGTACAGTGTGTGGTTTGGGGGAGGGGGTACAGTGTGTGGTTAGGGGGAGGGGGTACAGTGTGTGGTTTGGGGGAGGGGGGACAGTGTGTGGTTAGGGGGAGGGGGTACAGTGTGTGGTTAGGGGGGTTCAGTGTATGGTTAGGGGGAGGGGGTACAGTGTAGGGTCAGGGGGAGGGGGTACAGTGTATGGTCAGGGGGAGGGGGTACAGTGTGTGGTTAGGGGAGGAGGGTACAGTGTGTGGTTAGGGGAGGAGGTACAGTGTGTGGTTAGGGGAGGGGGGTACAGTGTGTGGTTAGGGGAGGGGGGGCAGTGTGATTATGGGGAGCGGGTACAGTGTGTGGTTAGGGGGAGGGGGTACAGTGTGTGGTTAGGGGGAGGGGGTACAGTGTGTGGTTAGGGGGAGGGGGTACAGTGTGTGATTATGGGGAGGGGGTACAGTATGTGGTTAAGGGGAGGGGGGTACAGTGTGGTTAGGGGGAGGGGGTACAGTGTGTGGTTAGGGGGAGGAGGTACAGTGTGTGGTTAGAGGGAGGGGGTACAGTGTGTGGTTAGGGGGAGGAGGTACAGTGTGTGTTTAGGGGGAGGGGGTACAATGTGTGGTTAGGGGGAGGGGGTATAGTGTGTGGTTAGGGGAGGAGGTACAGTGTGTGGTTATGGGGAGGGGGTACAGTGTGTGGTTAATAAGGAGGGGGTACAGTGTGTGTTTAGGGGGAGGGGGTACAGTGTGTGTTTAGGGGGAGGGGGTACAGTGTGTGGTTAGGGGGAGGGGGTACAGTGTGTGGTTAGGGGGAGGGGGTTTAGTCTGTGGTTAGGGGGAGGGGGTTTAGTCTGTGGTTAGGGGAGGGGGTACAGTGTGCGGTTTGGGGGTGGGGGTATAGTGTGTGGTTAATAAGGAGGGGGTACAGTGTGTGGTTCGGGGGAGGGGGTACAGTGTGTGGTTAGGGGGAGGGGGTACAGTGTGTGGTTAATAAGGAGGGAGTACAGTGTGTGGTTAGGGGGAGGGGGTACACTGTGTGGTTTGGGGGATTAGGTATAGTGTGTGGTTAGGGGGAGGGGGGACAGTGTGCGGTTTGGGGGAGGGGGTATAGTGTGTGGTTAGGGGGAGGAGGTACAGTGTGTGGTTAGGGGGAGGAGGTACAGTGTGTGGTTTGGGGGATACAGTGTGGTTAGGGGGAAGGGGTACAGTGTGTGTTTAGGGGGAGGGGGTACAGTGTGTGGTTAGGGGGAGGTGGTGCAGTGTGTGGTTAGGGGTGGGCGTACAGTGTGTGGTTAGGGTGAGGGGGTACAGTGTGTGGTTAGGGGGAGGGGGTACAGTGTATGATTATGGGGAGGGTGTACAGTGTGTGGTTAGGGGGAGGGGGTACAGTGTCTGGTTAGGGGGAGTGGGTACAGTGTGTGGTTAGGGGGAGGGGGTACAGTGTGTGGTTAGGGGGAGGGACTGCAGTGTGTGGTTAGGTGGAGGGGGTACAGTGTGTGGTTAGGGGGAGGCGGTACAGTGTGTGGTTAGGGGGAGGGGGTATAGTGTGTGGTTAGGGGAGGGGGTACAGTGTGTGATTAGGGGGAGGGGGTACAGTGTGTGGTTAGGGGGAGGGGGTGCAGTGTGTTGTTAGGGGGAGCGGGTACAGTGTCTGGTTATGGGGATGGGGTACAGTGTGTGTGGTTAGGGTTGGGGTACAGTGTGTGGTTAGGGGGAGGGGCTGCAGTGTGTGGTTAGGGGGAGGGGGTACAGTGTGGTCCGGGGGAGGGGGTACAGTGTGTGGTTAGGGGGAGGGGGTACAGTGTGTGGTTAGGGGGGTACAGTGTGGTTAGGTGGAGGGGGTACAGTGTGTGGTTAGGTGGAGGGGGTACAGTGTGTGGTTAGGGGGCGGGGGTACAGTGAGTGGTTAGGGGGAAGGGATACAGTGTGTGGTTAGTGGGGGTACAGTGTGTGGTTAGGGGAGGGGGTACAGTGTGTGGTTTGGGGGAGGGGTACAGTGTGTAGTTAGGGGGAGGGGGTACAGTGTGTGGTTAGGGGGAGGGGGTACAGTGTGCGGTGAGGGGAGGGGCTACAGTGTGCGGTTCGGGGGAGAGGTACAGTGTCTGTTTAGGGGGAGGGGGTACAGTGTATGGTTTGGGGGAGGGGTTACAGTGTGGTTAGGGGGAAGGGGTACAGTGTGTGGTTAGAGGGAGGGGGTACAGTGTGTGGTTAGGGGAGCGGGTACAGTGTGTGGTTCGGGGGAGGGGGTACAGTGTGCGGTGAGGGGGAGGGGGTACAGTGAGTGGTTAGAGGGAGGGTCTACAGTGTGTGGTTAGGGGGAGGGGGTACAGAGTCGTTAGGGGGAGGACGTACAGTGAGTGGTTAGGGGGAGGGGATACAGTGTATTGTTAGGGGGGTACAGTGTGTGGTTAGTGGGGGTACAGTGTTTGGTTAGGGGGAGGGGATACAGTGTGTGGTTAGAGGGAGGGTCTACAGTGTGTGGTTAGGGGTAGGGGGTACAGAGTGTGGTTAGAGGAGCGGGTACAGTGTGTGCTTAGGGGGAGGGGGTACAGTGAGTGGTTAGAGGGAGGGTCTACAGTGTGTGGTTAGGGGGAGGGGGTACAGAGTCGTTAGGGGGAGGGGATACAGTGTATGGTTAGGGGGGTACAGTGTGTGGTTAGTGGGGGTACAGTGTGTGGTTAGGGAGGAGGTACAGTGTGTGGTTTGTGGGGGGGTACAGTGTGTGGTTAGGGGGAGGCGGTACAGTGTGTGGTTAGGGGGAGGGGGTACAGTGTGTGATTAGGGGGAGGGGTACAGTGTGTGATTAGGGGGAGGGGGTACAGTGTGTGGTTAGGGGAGGGGTACAGTGTGTGGTTAGGGGAGGGGTACAGTGTGTGGTTAGAGGAGCGGGTACAGTGTGTGCTTAGGGGGAGGGGGTACAGTGAGTGGTTAGAGGGAGGGTCTACAGTGTGTGGTTAGGGGTAGGGGGTACAGAGTGTGGTTAGAGGAGCGGGTACAGTGTGTGCTTAGGGGGAGGGGGTACAGTGAGTGGTTAGAGGGAGGGTCTACAGTGTGTGGTTAGGGGGAGGGGGTACAGAGTCGTTAGGGGGAGGGCGTACAGTGAGTGGTTAGGGGGAGGGGATACAGTGTATTGTTAGGGGGGTACAGTGTGTGGTTAGTGGGGGTACAGTGTTTGGTTAGGGGGAGGGGATACAGTGTGTGGTTAGGGGGAAGGGGTACAGTGTGTGGTTCGGGGGAGGGGGTACAGTGAGTGGTTGGAGGGAAGGGATACAGTGTATGGTTAGGGGGGTACAGTGTGTGGTTAGTGGGGGTACAGTGTGTGGTGAGGGAGGAGGTACAGTGTGTGGTTTGTGGGGGGGTACAGTGTGTGGTTAGGGGGAGGCGGTACAGTGTGTGGTTAGGGGGAGGGGGTACAGTGTGTGGTTAGCGGGAGGGGGTACAGTGTGTGGTTAGGGGGAGGGGGTACAGTGTGCGGTGAGGGGAGGGGCTACAGTGTGCGGTTAGGGGGAGAGGTACAGTGTCTGGTTAGGGGGAGGGGGTACAGTGTATGGTTAGGGGGAGGGGGTACAGTGTGTGGTTAGGGGGTGCAGTGAGTGGTTAGGGGGAAGGGGTACAGTGTGGTTAGCGGGAGGGGGTACAGTGTGTGGTTAGGGGGAGGGGGTACAGTGTGTGGTTAGGGGGAGGGGGTACAGTGTGTGGTTAGGGGGAGGGGGTACAGTGTCTGGTTAGGGGGAGGGGGTACTGTGTATGGTTAGGGGGAGGGGGTACAGTGTGTGGTTAGGGGGTGCAGTGAGTGGTTTGGGGGAGGGGGTACAGTGTGGTTAGGGGGAGGTGGTACAGTGTGTGGTTACGGGAGGGGGTACAGTGTAAGGTTACGGGGAGGGGGTACAGTTTGTGGTTAGGGGGAGGGGGTACAGTGTGTGGTTAGGGGGAGGGTGTACAGTGTGTGGTTAAGGGGAGGGGGGTGCGGGGAGGGGGTACAGTGTGTGGTTAGGGGGATACAGTGTGTGGTTAGGGGGAGGGGGTACAGTGTGTGGTTAGGGGGAGGGGGTACAGTGTGTGGTTAGGGGGAGGGGGTACAGTGTGTGGTTAGGGGAGGGGGTACAGTGTGTGGATAGAGGGAGAGGGTACAGTGTGGTTAGGGGGTGGGGGTACAGTGTGTGGTTAGGGGGGTACAGTGTGTGGTTAGGGGAGGGGGTACAGTGTGTGGTTAGGGGGAGGGGGTACAGTGTGTGGTTAGGGGGTACAGTGTGTGGTTAGGGGGAGAGGGTGCAGTGTGTATTTAGGGGAGGGGGTACAGTGTGTGGTTAGGGGGAGGGGATACAGTGTGTGGTTAGGCGGTGGGGGTCAAGTGTGTGGTTAGGGGGAGGGGGGTACAGCGTGTGGTTTGGGGGAGGGGCTACACTGTGTGGTTAGGGGAGGGGGTACAGTGTGTGGTTAGGGGGAGGGGGGTACAGTGTGTGGTTAGGGGGAGGTGGTACAGTGTGTGGTTAGGGGGAGGGGGGTACAGTGTTTGGTTTGGGGGAGGGGGTACAGTGTGTGGTTAAGGGGATGGGGTACAGTGTGTGGTTAGGGGAGGGGGTACAGTGTATGGTTAGGTGGAGGGTGTACAGTGTTTATGGGGAGGGGGTACAGTGTGTGATTAGGGGAGGGGGTACAGTGTGGTGAGGGGGAGGGGCTTCAGTGTGTGGTAGGGGGAGAGGTACAGTGTCTGGTTAGGGGGAGGGGGTACAGTGTGGTTAGGGGGAGTGGGTACAGTGTGTAGTTAGGGGTGTACAGTGTGTGGTTAGGTGGAGGGGGTACAGTGTGTGGTTAGGGGGAGGGGGTACAGTGTGTGGTTAGGGGGAGGGGGTACTGTGTGTGGTTAGGGGGAAGGGGGTACAGTGTGTGTTTAGGGGGAGGGGGTACAATGAATGGTTAGGGGGAGAGGGTAGAGTGTATGGTTAGGGGGAGGGGGAACAGTGTATGGTTAGGGGGAGGGGGTACAGTGTGTGGTTAGGGGAGGGGGTACATTGTGTGGTGAGGGGGAGGGGGTACAGTGTGTGGTTACGGGTAGCGGGTACAGTGTGTGGTTAGGGGGAGGAGGCACAGTGCGTGGTTAAGGGGAGGGGGTACAGTGTATGGTTAGGGGAGGGGCTACAGTGTGTGGTTAGGGGGAGGGGGTACAGTGTGTGGTTCGGGGGAGGGCGTACAGTGTGTGGTTCGGGGGAGGGGTTCCAGTGTGTGGTTAGGGGGAGGGGGTACAGTCTGTGGTTAGGGGGAGGGGGTACAGTGTGTGGTTAGGGGGAGGGCGTACAGTGTGTGGTTAGGGGGAGGGCTTCCAGTGTGTGGTTAGGGGAGGGGGTACAGTCTGTGGTTAGGGGAGGGGGTACAGTCTGTGGTTAGGGGGAGGGGGTACAGTGTGTGGTTTGGGGGAGGGGGTACAGTGTGGTTAGGGGGGTACAGTGTGTGGTTAGGGGGAGGGAGTACAGTGTGTGGTTCGGAGGAGGGGTTACAGTGTGTGGTTCGGGGGAGTGGTACAGTGTGTGGTTAAGGGGAGGGGGGTACAGTGTGTGGTTAGGGGGAGGGGGTACAGTGTGTGGTTAGGGGGATGGGGTGCAGTGTGTGGTTATGGGGAGGGGGTACAGTAAGTGGTAAGGGGGAGGGGGTACAGTGTGTGGTTCGGGGGAGGGGGTACAGTGTGTGGTTAGGGGGAGGGGTACAGTGTCTGGTTAGGGGGAGGGGGTACAGTGTTTGGTTAGGGTTGGGGGTACAGTGTGTGGTTAGGGGGAGGGGCTGCAGTGTGTGGTTAGGGGGCGGGGCTACAGTGTGTGGTTAGGGGAGGTGGTACAGCGTGTGGTTAGGGGGAGGGGGTACAGTGTGTGGTTAGAGGGAGGGGGTACAGTGTGTGGTTAGGGGGAGGTGGTACAGTGTGTGGTTAGGGGAGGGGGTACAGTGTGTGGTTAGAGGAAGGGGGTACACTGGCTAGGGGGAGGGGGTACAGTGTGTGGTTAGGGGAGGGGGTACAGTGTATGGTTAGGTGGAGGGGGTACAGTGTGTGATTATGGTGAGGGGGTACAGTGTGGTTAGGGGGAGGGGGTACAGTGTGTTTATGGGGAGGGGGTACAGTGTGTGGTTAGGGGGAGGGGGTACAGTGTGTGGTGAGGGGGAGGGGCTACAGTGTGTGTTTATGGGGAGGGGGTACAGTGTGTGGGTAGGGGAGGGGGAACAGTGTGTGGTTATGGGGAGGGGCGACAGTGTGTGGTTAGCGGGAGTGGTACAGTGTGTGGTTAGGGGGAGGGGGTACAGTGTGTGGTTCGGGGGGTACAGTGTGTGGTTAGGGGGAGTGGTACAGTGTGTGGTTCGGGGAGTACAGTGTCTGGTTCGGAGGAGGGGGTACAGTGTGTGGTTCGGGGGAGTGGTACAGTGTGTGGTTAAGGGGAGGGGGGTACAGTGTGTGGTTAAGGGTAGGGGGTACAGTGTGTGGTTAGGGGGAGGGGGTACAGTGTGTGGTTAGAGGGAGGGGGTACAGTGTGTGGTTAGGGGGAGGTGGTACAGTGTGTGGTTAGGGGGAGGGGGAACAGTGTGTGGTTAGGGGGTAGGGGGTACACTGGTTAGGGGGAGGGGGTACAGTGTGTGGTTAGGGGAGAAGGCACAGTGTATGGTTAGGTGGAGGGGGGTACAGTGTTTGATTATGGGGAGGGGGTACAGTGTGTGGTTAGGGGGAGGGGGTACAGTGTGTGTTTATGGGGAGGGGGTACAGTGTGTGGTTAGGGGAGGGGGTACAGTGTGTGGTTCGGGTTGGGGGTACAGTGTGTGGTTAGGGGGAGGGGCTGCAGTGTGTGGTTAGGGGGAGGGGCTGCAGTGTGTGGTTAGGGGGAGGGGGTACAGTGTGTGGTTAGGGGGAGGGGGTACAGTGTGTGGTTAGGGGAGGGGGTACAGTGTGTGGTTAGGGGGAGGGGGTACAGTGTTTGGTTTGGGGGAGGGGGTACAGTGTGTGGTTAAGGGGATGGGGTACAGTGTGTGGTTAGGTGGAGGGGGTACAGTGTGTGGTTAGGGGGAGGGGGTACAGTGTGTGGTTAGGGGGAGGGGGTACAGTGTGTGGTTAGGGGGAGGGGGTACAGTGTGTGGATAGGGGGAGGGGGTACAGTGTGGTTAGGGGGAGGGGGTACAGTGTGTGGTTAGGGGAGGGGGTACAGTGTGTGGTTAGGGGAGGGGGTACAGTGTATGGTTAGGTGGAGGGGGTACAGTGTTTGATTATGGGGAGGGGATACAGTGTGTGGTTAGGGGGAGGGGGCACAGTGTGGTGAGGGGGAGGGGCTACAGTGTCTGGTTAGGGGGAGGGGGTACAGTGTGGTTAGGGGGAGTGGGTACAGTGTGTGGTTAGGGGGAGGGGGTATAGTGTGTGGTTAGGGGGAGGGGGTATAGTGTGTGGTTAGGGGATGGGGTATAGTGTGTGGTTAGGGGGAGGGGGTATAGTGTGTGGTTAGGGGGATGGGGTATAGTGTGTGGTTAGGGGGAGGGGGTACAGTGTGTGGTTAGGGGAGGGGGTACAGTGTGTGGTTAGGGGGAGCGGGTACAGTGTTTGGTTTGGGGGAGGGGGTACAGTGTGTGGTTAAGTGGATGGGGTACAGTGTGTGGTTAGGTGGAGGGGGTACAGTGTGGTTAGGGGGAGGGGGTACAGTGTGTGGTTAGGGGGAGGGGGTACAGTGTGTGGTTAGGGGGAGGGGGTACAGTGTGTGGATGAGGGGAGGGGGTACAGTGTGGTTAGTGGGAGGGGGTACAGTGTGTGGTTAGGGGAGGGGGTACAGTGTGTGGTTAGGGGAGGGGGTACAGTGTATGGTTCGGTGGAGGGGGTACAGTGTTTGATTATGGGGAGGGGGTACAGTGTGTGGTTAGGGGGAGGGGGTACAGTGTGGTGAGGGGGAGGGGCTACAGTGTCTGGTTAGGGGGAGGGGGTACAGTGTGGTTAGGGGGAGTGGGTACAGTGTGTGGTTAGGGGGAGGGGGTACAGTGTGTGGTTAGGGGGAGGGGGTATAGTGTGTGGTTAGGGGGATGGGGTATAGTGTGTGGTTAGGGGGAAGGGGGTACAGTGTGTGTTTAGGGGGAGGGGGTACAGTGAATGGTTCGGGGGAGAGGGTAGAGTGTATGGTTAGGGGGAGTGGGAACAGTGTATGGTTAGGGGGAGGGGGTATAGTGTGTGGTTAGGTGAGGGGGTACAGTGTGTGGTGAAGGGGAGGGGGTACAGTGTGTGGTTTGGGGTAGGGGGTACAGTGTGTGGTTAGGGGGAGGGCGTACAGTGTGTGGTTAGGGGGAGGGGTTCCAGTGTGTGGTTAGGGGGAGTGGGTACAGTCTGTGGTTAGGGGGAGGGGGTACAGTGTGTGGTTAGGGGGAGAGGGTAGCGTGTATGGTTAGGGGGAGGGGGAACAGTGTATGGTTAGGGGGAGGGGGTACAGTGTGTGGTTAGGTGAGGGGGTACAGTGTGTGGTGAAGGGGAGGGGGTACAGTGTGTGGTTTGGGGTAGGGGGTACAGTGTGTGGTTAGGGGGAGGGCGTACAGTGTGTGGTTAGGGGGAGGGGTTCCAGTGTGTGGTTAGGGGGAGGGGGTACAGTCTGTGGTTAGGGGTAGGGGGTACAGTGTGTGGTTAGGGGGAGGGGTTCCAGTGTGTGGTTAGGGGGAGGGGGTACAGTGTGTGGTTAGGGGGAGGGGGTACAGTGTGTGGTTAGGGGGGTACAGTGTGTGGTTAGGGGGAGGGAGTACAGTGTGTGGTTCGGAGGAGGGGGTACAGTGTGTGGTTCGGGGGAGTGGTACAGTGTGTGGTTAAGGGGAGGGGGGTACACTGTGTGGTTAGGGGGAGGGGGTACAGTGTGCGGTTAGGGGGAGGGTTACAGTGTGTGGTTAAGGGGAGGGGGGTACATTGTGTCGTTAGGGGGAGGGGGGTACAGTGTGTGGTTAGGGGGAGGGGGTACAGTGTGTGGTTAGGGGGAGGGGGTGCAGTGTGTGGTTATGGGGAGAGGGTACAGTATGTGGTAAGGGGGAGGGGGTACAGTGTGTGGTTCGGGGGAGGGGGTACAGTGTGTGGTTAGGGGGAGGGGGTATAGTGTTTGGTTAGGGTTGGGGGTACAGTGTGTGGTTTGGGGGAGGGGCTGCAGTGTGTGGTTACGGGAGGGGCTACAGTGTGTGGTTCGGGGAGGTGGTACAGTGTGTGGTTAGGGGGAGGGGGTACAGTGTGTGGTTAGGGGAGGGGGTACAGTGTATGGTTAGGTGGAGGGGGTACAGTGTGTGGTTAGGGGAGGGGGTACAGTGTTTGATTATGGGGAGGGGGTACAGTGTGTGGTTCGGGGGAGGGGTACAGTGTGAGTTTATGGGGAGGGGGTACAGTGTGTGGTTAGGGGGAGTGGGTACAGTGTGTGGTGAGGGGGAGGGGCTACAGTGTGTGTTTATGGGGAGGGGGTACAGTGTGTGGCTAGGGGGACGGGGTACAGTGTGTGGTTAGGGGAGGGGGTACAGTGTTGGTTAGGGGGAGGGGGTACAGTGTGGTTAGGGGGAGTGGGTACAGTGTGTGGTTAGGGGAGGGGTTACAGTGTGTGGTTAGGGGGAGGGGGTACAGTGTGTGGTTAGGGGGAAAGGGGTACAGTGTGTTGTTAGGGGGAGGGGGTACAGTGTGTGGTTAGGGGAGGGGGTACAGTGTGTGGTTAGGGGGAGGGCGTACAGTGTGTGGTTAGGGGGAGGGCGTACAGTGTGTGGTTAGGGGGAGGGGGTACAGTGTGTGGTTAGGGGTAGGGGGTACAGTGTGTGGTTAGGGGAGGGGTTACAGTGTGTGGTTAGGGGAAGGGGGTACAGTGTGTTGTTAGGGGGAAAGGGGTACAGTGTGTTGTTAGGGGGAGGGGGTACAGTGTGTGGTTAGGGGAGGGGGTACAGTGTGTGGTTAGGGGGAGGGCGTACAGTGTGTGGTTAGGGGGAGGGGGTACAGTGTGTGGTTAGGGGGGTACAGTCTGTGGTTAGGGGGAGGGAGTACAGTGTGTGGTTCGGAGGAGGGTACAGTGTGTGGTGAGGGGGAGGGGTTACAGTGTATGGTTAGGGGAGGGGGTACAGTCTGTGGTTAGGGGGAGGGTGTACAGTGTGTGGTTAGGGGGAGGGGTTCCAGTGTGTGGTTAGGGGGAGGGGGTACAGTGTGTGGTTAGGGGGAGGGGGTACAGTGTGTGGTTAGGGGGAGGGGTTCCAGTGTGTGGTTAGGGGGAGGGGGTACAGTGTGTGGTTAGGGGGAGGGGGTACAGTGTGTGGTTAGGGGGAGGGGGAACAGTGTGTGGTTACGGGGGTACAGTGTGTGGTTTGGGGGAGGGGGTACAGTGTGTGGTTAGGGGGAGGGTGTTAATTGTATGGTTAGGGGGAGGGGGTACTGTGTGTGGTTAGGGGGAGGGGGTACAGTCTGTGGTTAGGGGGAGGGGGTACAGTGTATGGTTCGGGGGAAGGGTTACAGTTTGTGGTTGGGGGGAGTTTACAGTGTGTGGTTAGGTGGAGGGGGTACAGTGTATGGTTAGGTGAAGGGGTACAGTGTGTATTTAGGGGGAGGGGGTATAGTGTGTGATTAGGGGGAGGGGGTACAGTGTGTGGTTAGGGGGAGGGGGTACAGTGTGTGGTTAGGGGGAGGGGGGACAGTGTATGGTTAGGGGGAGGGGGGCAGTGTATGGTTAGGGGGAGGGGTGCAGTGTGTTGTTCGGGGGATGGGGTACAGTGTGTGGTTAGGGGAGGGGGTACAGTGTGTGGTTAGGGGGAGGGGGTACAGTGTGTGGTTAGGGGAGGGGTACAGTGTATAATTATGGGGAGGGGGCACAGTGTGTGGTGAGCGGAGGGGTACAGTGTGTGGTTAGGGGGAGGGGGTACAGTGTGTAGTTAGGGGTAGGGGGTACAGTGTGTGGTTAGGGGGAGGAGGCACAGTGCGTGGTTAGGGGGAGGGGGTACAGTGTATGGTTAGGGGAGGGGGTACAGTGTATGGTTAGGGGGAGGGGTTCCAGTGTGTGGTTAGGCGGAGGGGGTACAGTTAGGGGGAGGGGGTACAGTGTGTGGTTAGGGGGAGGGGGTACAGTGTGTGGTTAGGGGAGGGGGTACAGTGTATGGTTAGGTGGAGGGGGTACAGTGTTTGATTATGGGGAGGGGGTACAGTGTGTGGTTAGGGGGAGGGGGTACAGTGTGTGGTTAGGGGGAGGGGTACAGTGTGTGTTTATGGGGAGGGGTACAGTGTGTGGTTAGGGGGAGGGGGTACAGTGTGTGGTTAGGGGGAGGGGCTACAGTGTGTGGTTAGGGGGAGAGGTACAGTGTCTGGTTAGGGGGAGGGGGTACAGTGTGGTTAGCGGCAGTGGGTACAGTGTGTGGTTAGGGGGAGGGGGTGCAGTGTGTAGTTAGGGGGGTACAGTGTGTGGTTAGGTGGAGGGGGTACAGTGTGTGGTTATGGGGAGGGGGTACAGTGTGTGGTTAGGGGGAGGAGGTATAGTGTGTGGTTAGGGGGAGGGGGTAGAGTGTGTGGTTAGGGGGAAGGGGGTACAGTGCGTGTTTAGGGGGAGGGGGTACAGTGAACGGTTAGGGGGAGAGGGTAGAGTGTGTGGTTAGGGGGAGGGGTTCCAGTGTGTGGTTAGGGGAGGGGGTACAGTGTATGGTTAGGGGGAGGGGTTCCAGTGTGTGGTTAGGCGGAGGGGGTACAGTTAGGGGGAGGGGGTACAGTGTGTGGTTAGGGGGAGGGGGTACAGTGTGTGGTTAGGGGAGGGGGTACAGTGTATGGTTAGGTGGAGGGGGTACAGTGTTTGATTATGGGGAGGGGGTACAGTGTGTGGTTAGGGGGAGGGGGTACAGTGTGTGGTTAGGGGGAGGGGTACAGTGTGTGTTTATGGGGAGGGGTACAGTGTGTGGTTAGGGGGAGGGGGTACAGTGTGTGGTTAGGGGGAGGGGCTACAGTGTGTGGTTAGGGGAGGGGGTACAGTGTGTGGTTAGCGGGAGTGGGTACAGTGTGTGGTTAGGGGGAGGGGGTACAGTGTGTGGTTATGGGGAGGGGGTACAGTGTGTGGTTAGGGGGAGGAGGTATAGTGTGTGGTTAGGGGGAGGGGGGTAGAGTGTGTGGTTAGGGGGAAGGGGGTACAGTGTGTGTTTAGGGGGAGGGGGTACAGTGAACGGTTAGGGGGAGAGGGTAGAGTGTGTGGTTAGGGGGAGGGGTTCCAGTGTGTGGTTAGGGGGAGGGGGTACAGTGTGTGGTTAAGGGGAGGGGTTACAGTGTGCGGTTAGGGGGAGGGTTACAGTGTGTGGTTAAGGGGAGGGGGGTACAGTATGTGGTTAGGGGGAGGGGGTACAGTATGTGGTTAGGGGGAGGGGGTACAGTATGTGGTTAGGGGGAGGGGGTACAGTGTGTGGTTAGGGGGAGGGGGTGCAGTGTGTGGTTATGGGGAGGGGGTACAGTATGTGGTTAGGGGGAGGGGGTACAGTATGTGGTTAGGGGGAGGGGGTACAGTGTGTGGTTAGGGGGAGGGGGTGCAGTGTGTGGTTATGGGGAGGGGGTACAGTATGTGGTAAGGGGGAGGGGGCACAGCGTGTGGTTCGGGGGAGGGGGTATAGTGTTTGGTTAGGGTTGGGGGTACAGTGTGTGGTTAGGGGGAGGGGGTACAGTGTGTGGTTCGGGGGAGGGGCTGCAGTGTGTGGTTAGGGGGAGGGGCTACAGTGTGTGGTTAGGGGAGGTGGTACAGTGTGTGGTTAGGGGGAGGGGGGTACAGTGTGTGGTTAGGGGAGGGGGTACAGTTTATGGTTAGGTGGAGGGGGGTACAGTGTTTGATTATGGGGAGGGGGTACAGTGTGTGGTTAAGGGGAGGGGTACAGTGTGAGTTTATGGGGAGGGGGTACAGTGTGTGGTTAGGGGGAGGGGGTACAGTGTGTGGTGAGGGGGAGGGGCTACAGTGTGTGGTTAGGGGGAGTGGTACAGTGTGTGTTTATGGGGAGGGGGTACAGTGTGTGGTTAGGGGAGGGGGTACAGTGTGTGGTTAGGGGAGGGGGTACAGTGTCTGGTTAGGTGGAGGGGGTACAGTGTGGTTGGGGGAGTGGGTACAGTGTGTGGTTAGGGGGAGGGGGTACAGTGTGTCGTTAGGGGGGTACAGTGTGTGGTTAGGTGGAGGGGGTACAGTGTGTGGTTAGGGGGAGGTGGTACAGTGTGTGGTTAGGGGAGAGGGTATAGTGTGTGGTTAGGGGGAGGGGGTATAGTGTGTGGTTAGGGGGAAAGGGGTACAGTGTGTGGTTAGGGGGAGGGGGTACAGTGAATGGTTAGGGGGAGAGGGTAGAGTGTACGGTGAGGGGGAACAGTGTATTGTTAGGGGGAGGGGGTACAGTGTGTGGTTAGGGGGAGGGGGTACAGCGTGTGGTTAGGGGAGTGTGTACAGTGTGTGGTGAGGGGGAGGGGGTACAGTGTGTGGTTAGGGGTAGGGGGTATAGTGTGTGGTTAGGGGGAGGAGGCACAGTGCGTGGTTAGGGGGAGGGGGTACAGTGTATGGTTAGGGGAGGGGGTACAGTGTGTGGTTAGGGGGAGGGTGTACAGTGTGTGGTTAGGGGGAGGGCGTACAGTGTGTGGTTAGGTGGAGGGGTTCCAGTGTGTGGTTAGGGGAGGGGGTACAGTGTGTGGTTAAGGGGAGGGGGTACAGTGTGTGGTTAGGGGGAGGGGTTCCAGTGTGTGGTTAGGGGGCGGCGGTACAGTGTGTGGTTAGGGGGAGGGGGTACAGTGTGTGGTTAGGGGAGGGGGTACAGTGAGTGGTTAGGGGGAGGGGGTACAGTGTGTGGTTAAGGGGGTACAGTGTGTGGTTAGGGGGAGGGAGTACAGTGTGTGGTTCGGAGGAGGGGGTACAGTGTGTGGTTCGGGGAAGTGGTACAGTGTGTGGTTAAGGGGAGGGGGGTACACTGTGTGGTTAGGGGAGGGTGAACAGTGTGCGGTTAGGGGGAGTGTTACAGTGTGTGGTTAAGTGGAGGGGGGTACAGTGTGTGGTTAGGGGGAGGGGGTACAGTGTGTGGTTAGGGGGAGGGTGTGCAGTGTATGGTTAGGGGGAGGGGGTACTGTGTGTGGTTAGGGGGAGGGGGTACAGTGTGTGGTTAGGGTGAGGGTGTACAGTGTATGGTTCGGGGGAAGGGTGCAGTTTGTGGTTGGGGGGAGTTTACAGTGTGTGGTTAGGTGGAGGGGGTACAGTGTGTGGTTAGGGGAAAGGGTACAGTGAGTATTTAAGGGGAGGGGGTACAGTGTGTGGTTAGGGGGAGGGGGTACAGTGTGTGGTTAGGGGGAGGGGGGACAGTGTATGGTTAGGGGGAGGGGGGGCAGTGTCTGGATAGGGGGAGGGGTGCAGTGTGTGGTTAGGGGGAGGGGGTACAGTGTGTGGTTAGGGGAGGGGGTACAGTGTGTGGTTAGGGGGAGGGGGTACAGTGTGTGGTTAGGGGAGGGGTACAGTCTCTAATTATGGGGAGGGGGTACAGTGTGTGGTTAGGGGGAGGGGGTACAGTGTGTGGTTAGGGGTAGGGGGTACAGTGTGTGGTTAGGGGGAGGAGGCACAGTGCGTGGTTAGGGGGAGGGGGTACAGTGTATGGTTAGGGGAGGGGGTACTGTGTGTGGTTAGGGGGAGGGGATACAGTGTGGTTAGGGGGAGGGCGTACAGTGTGTGGTTAGGGGGAGGGGTTCCAGTGTGTGGTTAGGGGGAGGGGGTACAGTTAGGGGGAGGGGGTCCAATGTGTGGTTAGGGGGAGGGGGTCCAGTGTGTGGTTAGGGGGAGGGGGTACAGTGTGTGGTTAGGGGGAGGGGGTACAGTGTGTGGTTAGGGGGGTACAGTGTCTGGTTAGGGGGAGGGGGTACAGTGTGTGGTTCGGGGAGGGTTACAGTGTGTGGTTAAGGGGAGGGGGGTACAGTGTGTGGTTAGGGGGAGGGGGTACAGTGTGTGGTTAGGGGGAGGGGGTACAGTGTGTGGTAAGGGGGAGGGGGTTACGTGTATGGTTAGGGGGAGGGGGTACAGTGTGTGGTTAGGGGGAGGGGGTACAGTGTATGATTATGGGGAGGGAGTACGGTGTGTGGTTAGGGGAGGGGGTACAGCGTATGGTTAGGGCGAGGGGGTAGAGCGTGTGGTTAGGGGGAGGGGGCACAGTGTGTGGTTGGGGGGAGGGGGTGCAGTGTGTGGTTCGGGGGAGGGGGTGCAGTGTGTGGTTATGGAGAGGGGGTACAGTATGTGGTAAGGGGGAGGGGGTACAGTGTGTGGTTCGGAGGAGGGGGTACAGTGTGTGGTTCGGGGGAGGGGTACAGTGTCTGGTTAGGAGTAGGGGGTATAGTGTGTGGTTAGGGGGAGGAGGCACAGTTCGTGGTTAGGGGGAGGGGGTACAATGTATGGTTAGGGGAGGGGGTACAGTGTGTGGTTAGGGGGAGGGTGTACAGTGTGTGGTTAGGGGGAGGGCGTACAGTGTGTGGTTTGGGGGAGGGGTTCCAGTGTGTGGTTAGGGGGAGGGGGTACAGTGTGTGGTTAAGGGGAGGGGGTACAGTGTGTGGTTAGGGGGAGGGGGTACAGTGTGTGGTTAGGGGGAGGGGGTACAGTGTGTGGTTAGGGGAGGGGGTACAGTGAGTGGTTAGGGGAGGGGGTACAGTGTGTGGTTAGGGGGGTACAGTGTGTGGTTCGGGGGAGGGAGTACAGTGTGTGGTTCGGAGGAGGGGGTACAGTGTGTGGTTCGGGGAAGTGGTACAGTGTGTGGTTAAGGGTAGGGGGGTACACTGTGTGGTTAGGGGAGGGGGTACAGTGTGCGGTTAGGGGAGTGTTACAGTGTGTGGTTAAGTGGAGGGGGGTACAGTGTGTGGTTAGGGGGAGGGGGTACAGTGTGTGGTTAGCGGGAGTGTTACAGTGTGTGGTTAAGTGGAGGGGGGTACAGTGTGTGGTTAGGGGGAGGGGGTACAGTGTGGTTAGGGGGAGGGTGTTAAGTGTATGGTTAGGGGGAGGGGGTACTGTGTGTGGTTAGGGGGAGGGGGTACAGTGTGTGGTTAGGGTGAGGGGGTACAGTGTATGGTTCGGGGGAAGGGTTACAGTTTGTGGTTGGGGGGAGTTTACAGTGTGTGGTTAGGTGGAGGGGGTACAGTGTGTGGTTAGGGGAAAGGGTACAGTGTGTATTTAAGGGGAGGGGGTACAGTGTGTGGTTAGGGGGAGGGGGTACAGTGTGTGGTTAGGGGGAGGGGGGACAGTGTATGGTTAGGGGGAGGGGGGACAGTGTATGGATAGGGGGAGGGGTGCAGTGTGTGGTTAGGGGGAGGGGGCACAGTGTGTGGTTAGGGGAGGGTGTACAGTGTGTGGTTAGGGGGAGGGGGTACAGTGTGTGGTTAGGGGAGGGGTACAGTGTATAATTATGTGGAGGGGGTACAGTGTGTGGTTAGGGGGAGGGAGTACAGTGTGTGATTAGGGGTAGGGGGTACAGTGTGTGGTTAGGGGGAGGAGACACAGTGCGTGGTTAGGGGGAGGGGGTACAGTGTATGGTTAGGGGAGGGGGTACAGTGTGTGGTTAGGGGGAGGGGATACAGTGTGGTTAGGGGGAGGGCGTACAGTGTGTGGTTAGGGGGAGGGGTTCCAGTGTGTGGTTAGGGGGAGGGGTTACAGTGTGTGGTTCGGGGGAGGGGGTACAGTTAGGGGGAGGGGGTCCAATGTGTGGTTAGGGGGAGGGGGTCCAGTGTGTGGTTAGGGGGAGGGGGTACAGTGTGTGGTTAGGGGGACGGGGTACAGTGTGTGGTTAGGGGGGTACAGTGTGTGGTTAGGGGAGGGAGTACAGTGTGTGGTTCGGAGGAGGGGGTACAGTGTGTGGTTCGGGGGAGGGTTACAGTGTGTGGTTAAGGGGAGGGGGGTACAGTGTGTGGTTAGGGGGAGGGGGTACAGTGTGTGGTAAGGGGGAGGGTGTTACGTGTATGGTTAGGGGGAGGGGGTACAGTGTATGATTATGGGGAGGGAGTACGGTGTGTGGTTAGGGGAGGGGGTACAGCGTATGGTTAGGGCGAGGGGGTAGAGCGTGTGGTTAGGGGGAGGGGGTACAGTGTTTGGTTTGGGGGAGGGGGTACAGTGTGTGGTTAAGGGGATGGGGTACAGTGTGTGGTTAGGGGAGGGGGTACAGTGTATGGTTAGGTGGAGGGGGTACAGTGTTTGATTATGGGGAGGGGGGTACAGTGTGTGGTTAGGGGGAGGGGGTACAGTGTGGTGAGGGGGAGGGGCTACAGTGTGTGGTTAGGGGGAGGGGGTACAGTGTGTGGATAGGGGGAGGGGGTACAGTGTGGTTAGGGGTAGGGGGTACAGTGTGTGGTTATGGACAGGGGGTACAGTATGTGGTAAGGGGGAGGGGGTACAGTGTGTGGTTCGGAGGAGGGGGTACAGTGTGTGGTTCGGGGGAGGGGTACAGTGTGTGGTTAGGGGGAGGGTCTGCAGTGTGTGGGTAGGGGGAGTGGCAACAATGTGTGGTTAGGGGAGGGGGTACAGTGTGTGGTTAGGGGGAGGGGGTACAGTGTGTGGTTAGGGGGAGGGGGTACAGTGTTTGGTTTGGGGGAGGGGGTACAGTGTGTGGTTAAGGGGATGGGGTACAGTGTGGTTAGGGGAGGGGGTACAGTGTGTGGTTAGGGGAGGGGGTACAGTGTGTGGTTTGGGGGAGGGGTACAGTGTGGTTAGGGGAGGGGGTACAGTGTGTAGTTAGGGGGGTACTGTGTGTGGTTAGGTGGAGGGGGTACAGTGTGGTTAGGGGGAGGGGGTACAGTGTGTGGTTAGGGGGAGGGGATACAGTGTGTGGTTAGGGGGAAGGGGTACAGTGTGTGGATAGGGGGAGGGGGTACAGTGTGGTTAGGGGGAGGGGGCACAGTGTGTGGTTATGGACAGGGGGTACAGTATGTGGTAAGGGGGAGGGGGTACAGTGTGTGGTTCGGAGGAGGGGGTACAGTGTGTGGTTCGGGGGAGGGGTACAGTGTGTGGTTAGGGGGAGGGTCTGCAGTGTGTGGTTCGGGGGAGTGGCAACAATGTGTGGTTAGGGGAGGGGGTACAGTGTGTGGTTAGGGGAGGGGGTACAGTGTGTGGTTAGGGGGAGGGGTTCCAGTGTGTGGTTAGGGGGAGGGGGTACAGTGTGTGGTTAGGGGGAGGGGGTACAGTGTTTGGTTTGGGGGAGGGTGTACAGTGTGTGGTTAAGGGGATGGGGTACAGTGTGTGGTTAGGTGGAGGGGGTACAGTGTGTGGTTAGGGGGAGGGGGTACATTGTGTGGTTAGGGGGAGGGGGTACAGTGTGTGGTTAGGGGGAGGGGATACAGTGTGTGGTTAGGGGGAGGGGGTACAGTGTGTGGATAGGGGGAAGGGGTACAGTGTGTGGTTAGGGGAGGGGGTACAGTGTATGGTTAGGTGGAGGGGGTACAGTGTTTGATTATGGGGAGGGGATACAGTGTGTGGTTAGGGGGAGTGGGTACAGTGTGGTGAGGGGGAGGGGCTACAGTGTCTGGTTAGGGGGAGGGGGTACAGTGTGGTTAGGGGGAGTGGGTACAGTGTGTGGTTAGGGGGAGGGGGTACAGTGTGTGGTTAGTGGGAGGGGGTACAGTGTGTGGTTAGGTGAGGGGGTACAGTGTCTGGTTAGGGGGAGGGGGTACAGTGTGTGGTTAGGGGGAGGGGGTACAGTGTGCGGTTAGGGGGAGGGTTACAGTGTGTGGTTAAGGGGAGGGGGGTACATTGTATCGTTAGGGGGAGCGGGTACAGTGTGTGGTTTGGGGTAGGGGGTACAGTGTGTGGTTAGGGGGAGGGCGTACAGTGTGTGGTTAGGGGGAGGGGTTCCAGTGTGTGGTTAGGGGGAGGGGGTACAGTCTGTGGTTAGGGGGAGGGGGTACAGTGTGTGTTTATGGGGAGGGGGTACAGTGTGTGGTTAGGGGAGGGGGTACAGTGTCTGGTTAGGGGGAGGGGGTACAGTGTGTGGTTAGGGGGAGGGGGTACAGTGTGCGGTTAGGGGGAGGGTTACAGTGTGTGGTTAAGGGGAGGGGGGTACATTGTATCGTTAGGGGGAGCGGGTACAGTGTGTGGTTAGGGGGAGGGGGTACAGTGTGCGGTTAGGGGGAGGGTTACAGTGTGTGGTTAAGGGGAGGGGGGTATATTGTGTTGTTAGGGGGAGCGGGTACAGTGTGTGGTTAGGGGGAGGGGGTACAGTGTGTGGTTAGGGGAGGGGGTAAAGTGTATGGTTAGGTGGAGGGGGTACAGTGTTTGATTATGGGGAGGGGGTACAGTGTGTGGTTTCGGGGAGGGGGTACAGTGTGTGGTGAGGGGGAGGGGCTACAGTGTGTGGTTAGGGGGAGTGGTACAGTGTGTTTATGGGGAGGGGGTACAGTGTGTGGCTAGGGGGAGGGGGTACAGTGTGTGGTTAGGGGAGGGGGTACAGTGTCTGGTTAGGGGGAGGGGGTACAGTGTGGTTAGGGGGAGTGGGTACAGTGTGTGGTTAGGGGAGGGGTTACAGTGTGTGGTTAGGGGGAGGGGGTACAGTGTGTGGTTAGGGGAGGGGGTATAGTGTGTGGTTAGGGGAGGGGGTATAGTGTGTGGTTAGGGGAGGGGTTACAGTGTGTGGTTAGGGGGAAAGGGGTACAGTGTTTTGTTAGGGGGAGGGGGTACAGTGTGTGGTTAGGGGAGGGGGTACAGTGTGTGGTTAGGGGAGGGGGTATAGTGTGTGGTTAGGGGAGGGGGTATAGTGTGTGGTTAGGGGAGGGGGTATAGTGTGTGGTTAGGGGAGGGGGTACAGTGTGTGGTTAGGGGAGGGGGTATAGTGTGTGGTTAGGGGAGGGGGTATAGTGTGTGGTTAGGGGAGGGGTTACAGTGTTTTGTTAGGGGGAGGGGGTACAGTGTGTGGTTAGGGGGAAAGGGGTACAGTGTTTTGTTAGGGGGAGGGGGTACAGTGTGTGGTTAGGGGAGGGGGTACAGTGTGTGGTTAGGGGGGTACAGTTTGTGGTTAGGGGGAGGGAGTACAGTGTGTGGTTCGGAGGAGGGTACAGTGTGTGGTGAGGGTGAGGGGTTACAGTGTATGGTTAGGGGAGGGGGTACAGTGAGTGGTTAGGGGGAGGGCGTACAGTGTGTGGTTAGGGGGAGGGGTTCCAGTGTGTGGTTAGGGGGAGGGGGTACAGTGTGTGGTTAGGGGGAGGGGGTACAGTGTGTGGTTAGGGGGGTACAGTGTGTGGTTAGGGGGAGGGGGTACAGTGTGTGGTTAGGGGGAGGGGGTACAGTGTGTGGTTAGATGGAGGGGGTACAGTGTGTGGTTAGGGGGGTACAGTGTGTGGTTAGGGGGAGGGAGTACAGTGTGTGGTTCGGAGGAGGGGGTACAGTGTGTGGTTCGGGGAAGTGGTACAGTGTGTAGTTAAGGGGAGGGGGGTACACTGTGTGGTTAGGGGGAGGGGGTACAGTGTGCGGTTAGGCGGATGGGTTACAGTGTGTGGTTAAGGGGAGGGGGGTACAGTGTGTGGTTTGGGGGAGGGGGTACAGTGTGTGGTTAGGGGGAGGGTGTTAAGTGTATGGTTCGGGGGAAGGGTTACAGTTTATGGTTGGGGGGAGTTTACAGTGTGTGGTTAGGTGGAGGGGGTACAGTGTATGGTTAGGTGAAGGGGTACAGTGTGTATTTAGGGGGAGGGGGTATAGTGTGTGGTTAGGGGGAGGGGGTACAGTGTGTGGTTAGGGGGAGGGGGTACAGTGTGTGGTTAGGGGGAGGGGGGACAGTGTATGGTTAGGGGGAGGGGGGACAGTGTATGGTTAGGGGGAGGGGTGCAGTGTGTTGTTCGGGGGAGGGGGTACAGTGTGTGGTTAGGGGAGGGGGTACAGTGTGTGGTTAGGGGGAGGGGGTACAGTGTGTGGTTAGGGGAGGGGTACAGTGTATAATTATGGGGAGGGGGTACAGTGTGTGGTTAGCGGAGGGGTACAGTGTGTGGTTAGGGGGAGGGGGTACAGTGTGTGGTTAGGGGTAGGGGGTACAGTGTGCGGTTAGGGGGAGGAGGCACAGTGCGTGGTTAGGGGGAGGGGGTACAGTGTATGGTTAGGGGAGGGGGTACAGTGTATGGTTAGGGGGAAGGGTTCCAGTGTGTGGTTAGGCGGAGGGGGTACAGTGTGTGGTTAGGGGAGGGGGTACAGTGTGTGGTTAGGGGGAGGGGGTACAGTGTGTGGTTAGGGGAGGGGGTACAGTGTATGGTTAGGGGAGGGGGTACAGTGTGTGGTTAGGGGAGGGGGTACAGTGTGTGGTTAGGGGGAGGGGGTACAGTGTGTGGTTAGGGGAGGGGGTACAGTGTATGGTTAGGTGGAGGGGGTACAGTGTTTGATTATGGGGAGCGGGTACAGTGTGTGGTTAGGGGGAGGGTGTACAGTGTGTGGTTAGGGGGAGGGGGTACAGTGTGTGGTTAGGTGGAGGGGTACAGTGTGTGTTTATGGGGAGGGGGTACAGTGTGTGGTTAGGGGGAGGGGGTACAGTGTGTGGTTAGGGGGAGGGGCTACAGTGTGTGGTTAGGGGGAGAGGTACAGTGTCTGGTTAGGGGGAGGGGGTATAGTGTGTGGTTAGGGGGAGCGGGTGCAGTGTGTAGTTAGGGGGGTACAGTGTGTGGTTAGGTGGAGGGGGTACAGTGTGTGGTTAGGGGGAGGGGGTACAGTGTGTGGTTAGGGGGAGGGGGTACAGTGTGTGGTTAGGGGGAGGGGGTATAGTGTGTGGTTAGGGGGAGGGGGTAGAGTGTGTGGTTAGGGGGAAGGGGGTACAATGTGTGTTTAGGGGGAGGGGGTACAGTGAACGGTTAGGGGGAGGGGTTCCAGTGTGTGGTTAGGGGGAGGGGGTACAGTGTGTGGTTATGGGGGTACACTGTGTGGTTAGGGGGAGGGGGTACAGTGTGCGGTTAGGTGGAGGGTTACAGTGTGTGGTTAAGGGGAGGGGGGTACAGTGTGTGGTTAGGGGGAGGGGGTACAGTGTGTGGTTAGGGGGAGGGGGTACAGTGTGTGGTTAGGGGGAGGGGGTGCAGTGTGTGGTTATGGGGAGGGGGTACAGTATGTGGTAAGGGGGAGGGGGCACAGCGTGTGGTTCGGGGGAGGGGGTACAGTGTGTGGTTCGGGGGAGGGGGTACAGTGTGTGGTTAGGTGGAGGGGGTATAGTGTTTGGTTTGGGTTGGGGGTACAGTGTGTGGTTAGGGGCTGCAGTGTGTGGTTAGGGGGAGGTGGTACAGTGTGTGGTTAGGGGGAGGGGGTACAGTGTGTGGTTAGGGGAGGGGGTACAGTTTATGGTTAGGTGGAGGGGGTACAGTGTTTGATTATGGGGAGGGGGTACAGTGTGTGGTTAAGGGGAGGGGTACAGTGTGAGTTTATGGGGAGGGGGTACAGTGTGTGGTTAGGGGGAGGGGGTACAGTGTGTGGTGAGGGGGAGGGGCTACAGTGTGTGGTGAGGGGGAGTGGTACAGTGTGTGTTTATGGGGAGGGGGTACAGTGTGTGGTTAGGGGAAGGGGGTACAGTGTGTGGTTAGGTGAGGGGGTACAGTGTCTGGTTAGGGGGAGGGGGTACAGTGTGGTTGGGGGAGTGGGTACAGTGTGTGGTTAGGGGGAGGGGGTACAGTGTGTCGTTAGGGGGGTACAGTGTGTGGTTATGTGGAGGGGGTACAGTGTGTGGTTAGGGGGAGGTGGTACAGTGTGCGGTTAGGGGGAAAGAGGTACAGTGTGTGGTTAGGGGGAGGGGGTACAGTGAATGGTTAGGGGGAGAGGGTAGAGTGTACGGTGAGGGGGAACAGTGTATTGTTAGGGGGAGGGGGTACAGTGTGTGGTTAGGGGGAGGGGGTACAGCGTGTGGTTAGGGGAGTGTGTACAGTGTGTGGTGAGGGGGAGGGGGTACAGTGTGTGGTTAGGGGTAGGGGGTATAGTGTGTGGTTAGGGGGAGGAGGCACAGTGCGTGGTTAGGGGGAGGGGGTACAGTGTATGGTTAGGGGAGGGGGTACAGTGTGTGGTTAGGGGGAGGGTGTACAGTGTGTGGTTAGGGGGAGGGCGTACAGTGTGTGGTTAGGGGGAGGGGTTCCAGTGTGTGGTTAGCGGGAGGGGGTACAGTGTGTGGTTAAGGGAAGGGGGTACAGTGTGTGGTTAGGGGGAGGGGTTCCAGTGTGTGGTTAGGGGGCGGGGGTACTGTGTGTGGTTAGGGGGAGGGGGTACAGTGTGTGGTTAGGGGAGGGGGTACAGTGAGTGGTTAGGGGGAGGGGGTACAGTGTGTGGTTAGGGGGGTACAGTGTGTGGTTAGGGGGAGGGAGTACAAAAAGAACAAAGAACAAAGAAATGTACAGCACAGGAACAGGCCCTTCGGCCCTCCAAGCCCGTGCCGACCATACTGCCCGACTAAACTACAATCTTCTACACTTCCTGGGTCCGTATCCTTCTATTCCCATCCTATTCATATATTTGTCAAGATGCCCCTTAAATGTCCCTATCGTCCCTGCCTCCACTACCTCCTCCGGTAGTGAGTTCCAGGCACCCACTACCCTCTGCGTAAAAAACTTGCCTCGTACATCTACTCTAAACTTTGCCCCTCTCACCTTAAACCTATGCCCCCTAGTAATTGACCCCTCTACCCTGGGGAAAAGCCTCTGACTATCCACTCTGTCTATGCCCCTCATAATTTTGTATACCTCTATCAGGTCGCCCCTCAACCTCCTTCGTTCCAGTGAGAACAAACCGAGTTTATTCAATCGCTCCTCATAGCTTATGCCCTCCATACCAGGCAACATTCTGGTAAATCTCTTCTGCACCCTCTCTAAAGCCTCCACATCCTTCTGGTAGTGTGGCGACCAGAATTGAACACTATACTCCAAGTGTGGCCTAACTAAGGTTCTATACAGCTGCAACATGACTTGCCAATTCTTATACTCAATGCCCCGGCCAATGAAGGCAAGCATGCCGTATGCCTTCTTGACTACCTTCTCCACCTGTGTAGCCCCTTTCAGTGATCTGTGGACCTGTACTCCTAGATCTCTTTGACTTTCAATACTCTTGAGGGTTCTACCATTCACTGTATATTCCCTACCTGCATTAGCCCTTCCAAAATGCATTACCTCACATTTGTCCAGGTTAAACTCCATCTGCCATCTCTCCGCCCAAGTCTCCAGACAATCTAAATCCTGCTGTATCCTCAGACAGTCCTCATCGCTATCCGCAATTCCACCAACCTTTGTGTCGTCTGCAAACTTACTAATCAGACCAGTTACATTTTCCTCCAAATCATTTATATATACTACAAAGAGCAAAGGTCCCAGCACTGATCCCTGTGGAACACCACTGGTCACAGCCCTCCAATTAGAAAAGCATCCCTCCATTGCTACCCTCTGCCTTCTATGGCCTAGCCAGTTCTGTATCCACCTTGCCAGTTCACCCCTGATCCCGTGTGACTTCACCTTTTGTACTAGTCTACCATGAGGGACCTTGTCAAAGGCCTTACTGAAGTCCATATAGACAACATCTACTGCCCTACCTGCATCAATCATCTTAGTGACCTCCTCGAAAAACTCGATCAAGTTAGTGAGACACGACCTCCCCTTCACAAAACCGTGCTGCCTCTCACTAATACGTCCATTTGCTTCCAAATGGGAGTAGATCCTGTCTCGAAGAATTCTCTCCAGTAATTTCCCTACCACTGAAGTAAGGCTCACCGGCCTGTAGTTCCCGGGATTATCCCTGCCACCCTTCTTAAACAGAGGAACAACATTGGCTATTCTCCAGTCCTCCGGGACATCCCCTGAAGACAGCGAGGATCCAAAGATTTCTGTCAAGGCCTCAGCAATTTCCTCTCCAGCCTCCTTCAGTATTCTGGGGTAGATCCCATCCGGCCCTGGGGACTTATCTACCTTAATATTTTTTAAGACACCCAACACCTCGTCTTTTTGGATCACAATGTGACCCAGGCTATCTACACCCCCTTCTCCAGACTCAACATCTACCAATTCCTTCTCTTTGGTGAATACTGATGCAAAGTATTCATTTAGTACCTCGCCCATTTCCTCTGGCTCCACACATAGATTCCCTTGCCTATCCTTCAGTGGGCCAACCCTTTCCCTGGCTACCCTCTTGCTTTTTATGTAAGTGTAAAAAGCCTTGGGATTTTCCTTAACCCTATTTGCCAATGACTTTTCATGACCCCTTCTAGCCCTCCTGACTCCCTGCTTAAGTTCCTTCCTACTTTCCTTATATGCCACACAGGCTTCGTCTGTTCCCAGCCTTTTAGCCCTGACAAATGCCTCCTTTTTCTTTTTGACGAGGCCTACAATATCATTCGTCATCCAAGGTTCCCGAAAATTGCCGTATTTGTCTTTCTTCCTCACAGGAACATGCCTGTCCTGTATTCCTATCAACTGACACTTGAAAGCCTCCCACATGTCAGATGTTGATTTGCCCTCAAACATCCGCCCCCAATCTATGCTCTTCAGTTCCCGCCTAATATTGTTATAATTAGCCTTCCCCCAATTTAGCACATTCATCCACGGACCACTCTTATCCTTGTCCACCAGTACTTTAAAACTTACTGAATTGTGGTCACTGTTACCGAAATGCTCCCCTACTGAAACATCTACCACCTGGCCGGGCTCATTCCCCAATACCAGGTCCAGTACCGCCTCTTCCCTAGTTGGACTGTTTACATATTGTTTTAAGAAGCCCTCCTGGATGCTCCTTACAAACTCTGCCCCGTCTAAGCCCCTGGCACTAAGTGAGTCCCAGTCAATATTGGGGAAGTTGAAGTCTCCCATCACCACAACCCTGTTGTTTTTACTCTTTTCCAAAATCTGTCTACCTATCTGCTCCTCTATCTCCCGCTGGCTGTTGGGAGGCCTGTAGTATACCCCCAACATTGTGACTGCACCCTTCTTATTCCTGATCTCTACCCATATAGCCTCACTGCCCTCTGAGGTGTCCTCTCGCTGTATAGCTGTGATACTCTCCTGAACAAGTAGCGCAACTCCGCCTCCCCTTTTACATCCCCCTCTATCCCGCCTGAAACATCTAAATCCTGGAACGTTTAGCTGCCAATCCTGCCCTTCCCTCAACCAGGTCTCTGTAATGGCAACAACATCATAGTTCCAAGTACTAATCCAAGCTCTAAGTTCATCTGCCTTACCCGTAATGCTCCTTGCATTAAAACATATGCACTTCAGGCCACCAGACCCGCTGTGTTCAGCAACTTCTCCCCGTCTGCTCTGCCTCAGAGCCACACTGTCCATATTCCCTAGTTCTCCCTCAACGCTCTCACCTTCTGACCTATTGCTCCCGTGCCCACCCCCCTGCCATACTAGTTTAAACCCTCCCGTGTGACACTAGCAAATCTCGCGGCCAGGATATTTATGCCTCTCCGGTTTACAGTGTGTGGTTCGGAGGAGGGGGTACAGTGTGTGGTTCGGGGAAGTGGTACAGTGTGTGGTTAAGGGGAGGGGGGTACAGTGTGCGGTTAGGGGGAGTGTTACAGTGTGTGGTTAAGTGGAGGGGGGTACAGTGTGTGGTTAGGGGGAGGGGGTACAGTGTGTGGTTAGGGGGAGGGTGTACAGTGTGTGGTTAGGGGGAGGGTGTTAAGTGTATGGTTAGGGGGAGGGGGTACTGTGTGTGGTTAGGGGGAGGGGGTACAGTGTGTGGTTAGGGTGAGGGGGTACAGTGTATGGTTCGGGGGAAGGGTTACAGATTGTGGTTGGCCGGAGTTTACAGTGTGTGGTTAGGTGGAGGGGGTACAGTGTGTGGTTAGGGGAAAGGGTACAGTGTGTATTTAAGGGGAGGGGGTACAGTGTGTGGTTAGGGGGAGGGGGTACAGTGTGTGGTTAGGGGGAGGGGGGACAGTGTATGGTTAGGGGGAGGGGGGACAGTGTATGGATAGGGGGAGGGGTGCAGTGTGTGGTTAGGGGGAGGGGGTACAGTGTGTGGTTAGGGGAGGGGGTACAGTGTGTGGTAAGGGGGAGGGGGGACAGTGTGTGGTTAGGGGGAGGGGTTCCAGTGTGTGGTTAGGGGGAGGGGGTACAGTTAGGGGGAGGGGGTCCAGTGTGTGGTTAGGGGGAGGGGGTCCAGTGTGTGGTTAGGGGGAGGGGGTACAGTGTGTGGTTAGGGGGAGGGGGTACAGTGTGTGGTTAGGGGGGTACAGTGTGTGGTTAGGGGGAGGGAGTACAGTGTGTGGTTCGGAGGAGGGGGTACAGTGTGTGGTTCGGGGGAGGGTTACAGTGTGTGGTTAAGGGGAGGGGGGTACAATGTGTGGTTAGGGGGAGGGGGTACAGTGTGTGGTAAGGGGGAGGGGGTTACGTGTATGGTTAGGGGGAGGGGGTACAGTGTGTGGTTAGGGGAGGGGGTACAGTGTATGATTATGGGGAGGGAGTACGGTGTGTGGTTAGGGGAGGGGGTACAGCGTATGGTTAGGGCGAGGGGGTAGAGCGTGTGGTTAGGGGGAGGGGGCACAGTGTGGTTGGGGGGAGGGGGCGCAGTGTGTGGTTCGGGGGAGGGGGTGCAGTGTGTGGTTATGGAGAGGGGGTACAGTATGTGGTAAGGGGGAGGGGGTACAGTGTGTGGTTCGGAGGAGGGGGTACAGTGTGTGGTTCGGGGGAGGGGTACAGTGTCTGGTTAGGGGGAGGGGGTTCAGTGTTTGGTTAGGGTTGGGGGTACAGTGTGTGGTTAGGGGGAGGGTCTGCAGTGTGTGGTTAGGGGGAGTGGCAACAATGTGTGGTTAGGGGAGGTGGTACAGTGTGTGGTTAGGGGGAGGGGGTACAGTGTGTGGTTAGAGGGAGGGGGTACAGTGTGTGGTTAGGGGGAGGTGGTACAGTGTGTGGTTAGGGGGAGGGGGTACAGTGTGTGGTTAGGGGGAAGGGGGTACACTGGTTAGGGGGAGGGGGTACAGTGTGTGGTTATGGGGAGGGGGTACAGTGTGTGGTTAGGGGAGGGGGTACAGTGTATGGTTATGTGGAGGGGGTACAGTGTGTGATTATGGGGAGGGGGTACAGTGTGTGGTTAGGGGAGGGGGTACAGTGTATGGTTATGTGGAGGGGGTACAGTGTGTGGTTAGGGGAGGGGGTACAGTGTGTGGTTAGGGGAGGGGTACAGTGTGAGTTTATGGGGAGGGGGTACAGTGTGAGTTTATGGGGAGGGGGTACAGTGTGTGGTTAGGGGGAGGGGGTACAGTGTGTGGTGAGAGGGAGGGGCTACAGTGTGTGGTTAGGGGGAGAGGTACAGTGTGTGTTTATGGGGAGGGGGTACAGTGTGTGGTTAGGGGGAGGGGGTACAGTGTGTCTTTAGGGGAGGGGGTACAGTGTCTGGTTAGGGGGAGGGGGTACAGTGTGGTTAGGGGGAGTGGGTACAGTGTGTGGTTAGGGGAGGGGGTACAGTGTGTAGTTAGGGGGGTACAGTGTGTGGTTAGGTGGAGGGGGTCTTGTGTGTGGTTAGGGGGAGGGGGTATAGTGTGTGGTTAGGGGGAAGGGGGTACAGTGTGTGGTTAGGGGGAGGGGGTACAGTGAATGGTTAGGGGGAGAGGGTAGAGTGTATGGTTAGGGGGATGGGGTACAGTGTATGGTTAGGGGGAGGGGGTACAGTGTGTGGTTAGGGGGAGGGGGTACAGTGTGTGGTTAGGGGGAGGGGGCACAGCGTGTGGTTAGGGGAGTGTGTACAGTGTGTGGTGAGGGGGAGGGGGTACAGTGTGTGGTTAGGGGGTACAGTGTGTGGTTATGGGGAGGTGGCACAGTGCGTGGTTAGGGGGAGGGGGTACAGTGTATGGTTAGGGGAGGGGGTACAGTGTGTGGTTAGGGGAGGGTGTACAGTGTGTGGTTAGGGGGAGGGAGTACAGTGTGTGGTTAGGGGGAGGGGTTCCAGTGTGTGGTTAGGGGGAGGGGGTACAGTGTGTGGTTAGGGGGAGGGGTACAGTGTGTGGTTAGGGGGAGGGGTTCCAGTGTGTGGTTAGGGCGAGGGGGTACAGTGTGTGGTTAGGGGGAGGGGGTACAGTGTTTGGTTAGGGTTGGGGGTACAGTGTGTGATTCGGGGGAGAGGGCACAGTGTGTGGTTAGGGGGGTAAAGTGTGTGGTTAGGGGGAGGGGGTACAGTGTGTGGTTCGGAGGACGGGGTACAGTGTGTGGTTCGGGGGAGGGGTTCCAGTGTGTGGTTAGGGGGAGGGGGTACAGTGTGCAGTTAGGGGAAGGGGTTCCAGTGTGTGGTTAGGGGGAGGGGGTACAGTGTGTGGTTAGGGGGAGGGGGTACAGTGTGTGGTTAGGGGGAGGGGTTCCAGTGTGTGGTTAGGGCGAGGGGGTACAGTGTGTGGTTAGGGGGAGGGGGTACAGTGTGTGATTAGGGGGAGAGGGTACAGTGTGTGGTTAGGGGGGTACTGTGTGTGGTTAGGGGAGGGAGTACAGTATGTGGTTCGGAGGAGGGGGTACAGTGTGTGGTTCGGGGAAGTGGTACAGTGTGTGGTTAAGGGGAGGGGGGTACACTGTGTGGTTAGGGGGAGGGGGTACTGTGTGCGGTTAGGGGGAGGGTTACAGTGTGTGGTTAAGGGGAGGGGGGTACAGTGTGTGGTTAGGGGGAGGGGGTACAGTGTATGGTTAGGGGGAGGGGGTACATTGTGTGGTTAGGGGGAGGGGGTACAGTGTGTGGTTAGGAGGAGGGGGTACAGTGTATGGTTCGGGGGAAGGATTACAGTTTGTGGTTGGGGGGAGTTTACAGTGTGTGTTTAGGGGGAGGGGGTACAGTGTGTGGTTAGGGGGAAGGGGGTACACTGGTTAGGGGGAGGGGGTACAGTGTGTGGTTAGGGGGAGGGGGTACAGTGTGTGGTTAGGGGGAGGGGGCACAGTGTGTGTTCATGGGGAGGGGGTACAGTGCGTGGTTCGGTGGAGGGGGTACAGTGTTTGATTATGGGGAGGGGGTACAGTGTGTGGTTAGGGGAGGGGTACAGTGTGAGTTCATGGGGAGGGGGTACAGTGTGTGGTTAGGGGGAGGGGGTACAGTGTGTGGTGTGGGGGAGGGGCTACAGTGTGTGGTTAGGGGGAGAGGTACAATGTGTGTTTATGGGGAGGGGGTACAGTGTGTGGTTAGGGTGAGGGGGTACAGTGTGTGGTTCGGGGAGGGGGTACAGTGTCTGGTTAGGGGGAGGGGGGTACAGTGTGGTTAGGGGGAGTGAGTACAGTGTGTGGCTAGGGGGAGGGGGTACAGTGTGTAGTTAGGGGGATACAGTGTGTGGTTAGGTGGAGGGGGTACAGTGTGTGGTTATGGGGAGGGGGTACAGTGTGTGGTTAGGGGGAGTGGGTATATTGTGTGGTTAGGGGGAGGGGGTATAGTGTGTGGTTAGGGGGAAGGGGGTACAGTGTGTGGTTAGGGGGAGGGGGTACAGTGAATGGTTACGGGGAGAGGGTAGAGTGTATGGTTAGGGGGAGGGGGAACAGTGTATGGTTAGGGAGAGGGGGTACAGTGTGTGGTTAGGGGGAGGGGGTACAGCATGTGGTTAGGGGAGTGTGTACAGTGTGTGGTGAGGGGGAGGGGGTACAGTGTGTGGTGAGGGGGAGGGGGTACAGTGTGTGGTTAGAGGGAGGGGGTACAGTGTGTGGTTAGGGTAGGGTGTACAGTGTGTGGTTATGGGGAGGAGGCACAGTGCGTGGTTAGGGGGAGGGGGTACAGTGTATGGTTAGGGGAGGGGGTACAGTGTGTGGTTAGGGGGAGGGTGTACAGTGTGTGGTTAGGGGGAGGGCGTACAGTGTGCGGTTTGGGGGAGGCGTTCCAGTGTGTGGTTAGGGGGAGGGGGTACAGTGTGTGGTTAGGGGGAGGTGGTACAGTGTGTGGTTAGGGGGAGGGGTTCCAGTGTGTGGTTAGGGCGAGGGGGTACAGTGTGTGGTTAGGGGGAGGGGGTACAGTGTGTGGTTAAGGGGAGGGGGTACAGTGTGTGATTAGGGGGAGAGGGTACAGTGTGTGGTTAGGGGGGTACAGTGTGTGGTTCGGAGGAGGGGGTACAGTGTGTGGTTCGGGGAAGTGGTACAGTGTGTGGTTAAGGGGAGGGGGGTACACTGTGTGGTTAGGGGGAGGGGGTACAGTGTGCGGTTAGGGGGAGGGTTACAGTGTGTGGTTAAGGGGAGGGGGGTACAGTGTGTGGTTAGCGGGAGGGGGTACGGTGTGTGGTTAGGGGGAGGGGGTTAAGTGTATGGTTAGGGGGAGGGGGTACATTGTGTGGTTAGGGGGAGGGGGTACAGTGTGTGGTTAGGGGGAGGGGGTACAGTGTATGGTTCGGGGGAAGGGTTACAGTTTGTGGTTGGGGGGAGTTTACAGTGTGTGTTTAGGGGGAGGGGGTACAGTGTGTGTTTTGGGGGAGGGGGTACAGTGTGTGTTTAGGGGGAGGGGGTACAGTGTGTGGTTAGGGGGAGGGGGTACAGTGTGTGGTTAGGGGTAGGGGGGACAGTGTATGGTTAGGGGGAGGGGGTGCAGTGTGTGGTTAGGGGGAGGGGGTACAGTGTGTGGTTAGGGGAGGGGGTGCAGTGTGTGGTTAGGGGGAGGGGGTACAGTGTGTGATTAGGGGGAGGGGGTACAGTGTGTGATTAAGGGGAGGGGGTGCAGTGTGTGGTTATGGGCAGGGGGTACAGTATGTGGTAAGGGGGAGGGGGTACAGTGTGGTTTGGGGGAGGGGGTACAGTGTGTGGGTAGGGGGAGGGGGTACAGTGTATGGTTAGGGGAGGGGGTACAGTGCTTGGTTACGGTTGGGGGTACAGTGTGTGGTTAGGGGGAGGGGCTGCAGTGTGTGGTTAGGGGAAGGGGCTACAGTGTGTGGTTAGGGGAGGTGGTACAGTGTGTGGTTAGGGGGAGGGGGTACAGTGTGTGGTTAGAGGGAGGGGGTACAGTGTGTGGTTAGGGGGAGGGGGTACAGTGTGTGGTTAGGGGAGGTGGTACAGTATGTGGTTAGGGGGAGGGGGTACACTGGTTAGGGGGAGGGGGTACAGTGTGTGGTTAGGGGGAGTGGGTACAGTGTGTGGTTAGAGGGAGGGGGTACAGTGTGTGGTTAGGGGTGGGGGTACAGTGTGTGGTTAGGGGAGGGGGTACACTGGTTAGGGGGAGGGGGTACAGTGTGTGGTTAGGGGGAGGGGGTACAGTGTTTGGTTAGGGGAGGGGGTACAGTGTGTGGTTAGGGTGAGGGTGTACAGTGTGTGGTTGGGGGGAGGGGGCACAGTGTGTGGTTAGGGGGGGGTACAGTGTGTGGTTAGGGGAGGGGGTACAGTGTGTGGTTAGGGGGAGGGGGTACAGTGTGTGGTTAGGGGGAGATGGTACAGTGTGTGGTTAGGGGGAGGGGGTACAGTGTGTAGTTAGGGGGAGGGGGTACAGTGTGGTTAGGGGGAGGGGGTACAGTGTGTGGTTAGGGGAGGGGGTAAAGTGTGTGGTTAGGGGGAGGGGGTACAGTGTGTGGTTCGGGGATGGGGTACAGTGTCTGGTTAGGAGGAGGGGGTACAGTGTGTGGTTAGGGGAGGGTGTACAATGTGGTTAGGCGGAGGGGGTACAGTGTGGTTAGGGTGAGGGGGTACAGTGTGTGGTTGGGGGGAACAGTGTGTGGTTAAGGGGAGGGGGTTCAGTGTGTGGTTCGGGGGAGGGGGTACAGTGTGTGGTTAGGGGAGGGGTTCAGTGTGTGGTTCGGGGGACGGGGTACAGTGTGTGGTTAGGGGAGGGGTACAGTGTATAATTATGTGGAGGGGGTAGTGTGTGGTTCGGGGAGGGGGTACAGTGTATGGTTAGGGGGAGGGGGTACAGCGTGTGGTTAGGGGGAGGGGGTACAGTGTGTGGTTAGGGGGAGGGGGTGCAGTGTGTGGTTAGGGGGAGGGGGTACAGTGTGTGATTAGGGGGAGGGGGTGCAGTGTGTGGTTATGGGGAGGGGGTACAGTATGTGGTAAGGGGGAGGGGGTACAGTGTGGTTCGGGGCAGGTGGTACAGTGTGTGGTTAGGGGGAGGGGGTACAGTGTCTGGTTAGGGGAGGGGGTACAGTGTTTGGTTACGGTTGGGGGTACAGTGTGTGGTTAGGGGGAGGGGCTGCAGTGTGTGGTTAGGGGGAGGGGGCTACAGTGTGTGGTTAGGGGAGGTGGTACAGTGTGTGGTTAGGCGGAGGGGGTACAGTGTGTGGTTAGAGGGAGGGGGTACAGTGTGTGGTTAGGGGGAGGTGGTACAGTGTGTGGTTAGGGGGAGGGGGTACACTGTGTGGTTAGGGTAGGGGGTACACTGGTTAGGGGGAGGGGGTACAGTGTGTGGTTAGGGGGAGTGGGTACAGTGTGTGGTTAGGGGAGGGGGTACAGTGTATGGTTAGGTGGAGGGGGTACAGTGTGTGATTATGGGGAGGGGGCACAGTGTGTGGTTAGGGGGAGGGTGTACAGTGTGTGGTTAGGGGGAGGGGGCACAGTGTGTGGTTAGGGGGGTACAGTGTGTGGTTAGGGGAGGGGGTACAGTGTGTGGTTAGGGGAGGGGGTACAGTGTGTGGTTAGGGGGAGGGGGTACAGTGTGTGGTTAGGGGAGGGGGTACAGTGTGTGGTTAGGGGGAGGGGGTACAGTGTGTAGTTAGGGGGAGGGGGTACAGTGTGGTTCGGGGGAGGGGGTACAATGTCTGGTTAGGGGGAGGGGGTACAGTGTGTGGTTAGGGGAGGGGGTACAGTGTGTGGTTAGGGGACGGGGTACCGTGTGTGGTTAGGGGGAAGGGTTACAGTGTGTGGTTAGAGGGAGGGGGTACAGTGTCTGGTTAGGAGGGGGGGTTACAGTGTGTGGTTAGGGGGAGGGGGTACAGAGTGTGGTTAGGGGAGGGTGTACAGTGTGGTTAGGCGGAGGGGGTACAGTGTGGTTAGGGGAGGGGGTACAGTGTGTGGTTAGGGGGTACAGTGTGTGGTTAAGGGGAGGGGGTTCAGTGTGTGGTTAGGGGGAGGGGGTACAGTGTGTGGTTAGGGGGAGGGGGTACAGTGTGTGGTTAGGGGGAGGGGTTACAGTGTGTAGTTAGGGGGAGGGGGTACAGTGTGGTTAGGGGGAGCGGGTACAATGTCTGGTTAGGGGGAGGGGGTACAGTGTGTGGTTAGGGGAGGGGGTACAGTGTGTGGTTAGGGGGGGAACAGTGTGTGGTTAGGGGACGGGGGTACCGTGTGTGGTTAGGGGGAAGGGTTACAGTGTGTGGTTAGAGGGAGGGGGTACAGTGTCTTGTTAGGAGGAGGGGGTGCAGTGTGTGGTTAGGGATTAGGGGGTACAGTGTGTGGTTAGGGGAGGGTGTACAGTGTGGTTAGGCGGAGGGGGTACAGCGTGGTTAGGGTGAGGGGGTACAGTGTGTGGTTAGGGGCTGCAGTGTGTGGTTAGGGGGAGGTGGTACAGTGTGTGGTTAGGGGGAGGGGGTACAGTGTGTGGTTAGGGGAGGGGGTACAGTTTATGGTTAGGTGGAGGGGGTACAGTGTTTGATTATGGGGAGGGGGTACAGTGTGTGGTTAAGGGGAGGGGTACAGTGTGAGTTTATGGGGAGGGGGTACAGTGTGTGGTTAGGGGGAGGGGGTACAGTGTGTGGTGAGGGGGAGGGGCTACAGTGTGTGGTGAGGGGGAGTGGTACAGTGTGTGTTTATGGGGAGGGGGTACAGTGTGTGGTTAGGGGAAGGGGGTACAGTGTGTGGTTAGGTGAGGGGGTACAGTGTCTGGTTAGGGGGAGGGGGTACAGTGTGGTTGGGGGAGTGGGTACAGTGTGTGGTTAGGGGGAGGGGGTACAGTGTGTCGTTAGGGGGGTACAGTGTGTGGTTAGGTGGAGGGGGTACAGTGTGTGGTTAGGGGGAGGTGGTACAGTGTGCGGTTAGGGGGAAAGAGGTACAGTGTGTGGTTAGGGGGAGGGGGTACAGTGAATGGTTAGGGGGAGAGGGTAGAGTGTACGGTGAGGGGGAACAGTGTATTGTTAGGGGGAGGGGGTACAGTGTGTGGTTAGGGGGAGGGGGTACAGCGTGTGGTTAGGGGAGTGTGTACAGTGTGTGGTGAGGGGGAGGGGGTACAGTGTGTGGTTAGGGGTAGGGGGTATAGTGTGTGGTTAGGGGGAGGAGGCACAGTGCGTGGTTAGGGGGAGGGGGTACAGTGTATGGTTAGGGGAGGGGGTACAGTGTGTGGTTAGGGGGAGGGTGTACAGTGTGTGGTTAGGGGGAGGGCGTACAGTGTGTGGTTAGGGGGAGGGGTTCCAGTGTGTGGTTAGCGGGAGGGGGTACAGTGTGTGGTTAAGGGAAGGGGGTACAGTGTGTGGTTAGGGGGAGGGGTTCCAGTGTGTGGTTAGGGGGCGGGGGTACTGTGTGTGGTTAGGGGGAGGGGGTACAGTGTGTGGTTAGGGGAGGGGGTACAGTGAGTGGTTAGGGGGAGGGGGTACAGTGTGTGGTTAGGGGGGTACAGTGTGTGGTTAGGGGGAGGGAGTACAGTGTGTGGTTCGGAGGAGGGGGTACAGTGTGTGGTTCGGGGAAGTGGTACAGTGTGTGGTTAAGGGGAGGGGGGTACAGTGTGCGGTTAGGGGGAGTGTTACAGTGTGTGGTTAAGTGGAGGGGGGTACAGTGTGTGGTTAGGGGGAGGGGGTACAGTGTGTGGTTAGGGGGAGGGTGTACAGTGTGTGGTTAGGGGGAGGGTGTTAAGTGTATGGTTAGGGGGAGGGGGTACTGTGTGTGGTTAGGGGGAGGGGGTACAGTGTGTGGTTAGGGTGAGGGGGTACAGTGTATGGTTCGGGGGAAGGGTTACAGATTGTGGTTGGCCGGAGTTTACAGTGTGTGGTTAGGTGGAGGGGGTACAGTGTGTGGTTAGGGGAAAGGGTACAGTGTGTATTTAAGGGGAGGGGGTACAGTGTGTGGTTAGGGGGAGGGGGTACAGTGTGTGGTTAGGGGGAGGGGGACAGTGTATGGTTAGGGGGAGGGGGGACTGTGTATGGATAGGGGGAGGGGTGCAGTGTGTGGTTAGGGGGAGGGGGTACAGTGTGTGGTTAGGGGAGGGGGTACAGTGTGTGGTAAGGGGGAGGGGGTACAGTGTGTGGTTAGGGGAGGGGTACAGTGTATAATTATGGGGAGGGGGTACAGTGTGTGGTTAGGGGGAGGGGGTACAGTGTGTGGTTAGGGGTAGGGGGTACAGTGTGTGGTTAGGGGGAGGAGGCACAGTGCGTGGTTAGGGGGTGGGGGTACAGTGTGTGGTTAGGGGGAGGGGATACAGTGCGGTTAGGGGGAGGGCGTACAGTGTGTGGTTAGGGGGAGGGGTTCCAGTGTGTGGTTAGGAGGAGGGGGTACAGTTAGGGGGAGGGGGTCCAGTGTGTGGTTAGGGGGAGGGGGTCCAGTGTGTGGTTAGGGGGAGGGGGTACAGTGTGTGGTTAGGGGGAGGGGGTACAGTGTGTGGTTAGGGGGGTACAGTGTGTGGTTAGGGGGAGGGAGTACAGTGTGTGGTTCGGAGGAGGGGGTACAGTGTGTGGTTCGGGGGAGGGTTACAGTGTGTGGTTAAGGGGAGGGGGGTACAATGTGTGGTTAGGGGGAGGGGGTACAGTGTGTGGTAAGGGGGAGGGGGTTACGTGTATGGTTAGGGGAGGGGGTACAGTGTTTGGTTACGGTTGGGGGTACAGTGTGTGGTTAGGGGGAGGGGCTGCAGTGTGTGGTTAGGGGGAGGGGGCTACAGTGTGTGGTTAGGGGAGGTGGTACAGTGTGTGGTTAGGCGGAGGGGGTACAGTGTGTGGTTAGAGGGAGGGGGTACAGTGTGTGGTTAGGGGGAGGTGGTACAGTGTGTGGTTAGGGGGAGGGGGTACACTGTGTGGTTAGGGTAGGGGGTACACTGGTTAGGGGGAGGGGGTACAGTGTGTGGTTAGGGGGAGTGGGTACAGTGTGTGGTTAGGGGAGGGGGTACAGTGTATGGTTAGGTGGAGGGGGTACAGTGTGTGATTATGGGGAGGGGGCACAGTGTGTGGTTAGGGGGAGGGTGTACAGTGTGTGGTTAGGGGGAGGGGGCACAGTGTGTGGTTAGGGGGGTACAGTGTGTGGTTAGGGGAGGGGGTACAGTGTGTGGTTAGGGGAGGGGGTACAGTGTGTGGTTAGGGGGAGGGGGTACAGTGTGTGGTTAGGGGAGGGGGTACAGTGTGTGGTTAGGGGGAGGGGGTACAGTGTGTAGTTAGGGGGAGGGGGTACAGTGTGGTTCGGGGGAGGGGGTACAATGTCTGGTTAGGGGGAGGGGGTACAGTGTGTGGTTAGGGGAGGGGGTACAGTGTGTGGTTAGGGGACGGGGTACCGTGTGTGGTTAGGGGGAAGGGTTACAGTGTGTGGTTAGAGGGAGGGGGTACAGTGTCTGGTTAGGAGGGGGGGTTACAGTGTGTGGTTAGGGGGAGGGGGTACAGAGTGTGGTTAGGGGAGGGTGTACAGTGTGGTTAGGCGGAGGGGGTACAGTGTGGTTAGGGGAGGGGGTACAGTGTGTGGTTAGGGGGTACAGTGTGTGGTTAAGGGGAGGGGGTTCAGTGTGTGGTTAGGGGGAGGGGGTACAGTGTGTGGTTAGGGGGAGGGGGTACAGTGTGTGGTTAGGGGGAGGGGTTACAGTGTGTAGTTAGGGGGAGGGGGTACAGTGTGGTTAGGGGGAGCGGGTACAATGTCTGGTTAGGGGGAGGGGGTACAGTGTGTGGTTAGGGGAGGGGGTACAGTGTGTGGTTAGGGGGGGAACAGTGTGTGGTTAGGGGACGGGGGTACCGTGTGTGGTTAGGGGGAAGGGTTACAGTGTGTGGTTAGAGGGAGGGGGTACAGTGTCTTGTTAGGAGGAGGGGGTGCAGTGTGTGGTTAGGGATTAGGGGGTACAGTGTGTGGTTAGGGGAGGGTGTACAGTGTGGTTAGGCGGAGGGGGTACAGCGTGGTTAGGGTGAGGGGGTACAGTGTGTGGTTAGGGGCTGCAGTGTGTGGTTAGGGGGAGGTGGTACAGTGTGTGGTTAGGGGGAGGGGGTACAGTGTGTGGTTAGGGGAGGGGGTACAGTTTATGGTTAGGTGGAGGGGGTACAGTGTTTGATTATGGGGAGGGGGTACAGTGTGTGGTTAAGGGGAGGGGTACAGTGTGAGTTTATGGGGAGGGGGTACAGTGTGTGGTTAGGGGGAGGGGGTACAGTGTGTGGTGAGGGGGAGGGGCTACAGTGTGTGGTGAGGGGGAGTGGTACAGTGTGTGTTTATGGGGAGGGGGTACAGTGTGTGGTTAGGGGAAGGGGGTACAGTGTGTGGTTAGGTGAGGGGGTACAGTGTCTGGTTAGGGGGAGGGGGTACAGTGTGGTTGGGGGAGTGGGTACAGTGTGTGGTTAGGGGGAGGGGGTACAGTGTGTCGTTAGGGGGGTACAGTGTGTGGTTAGGTGGAGGGGGTACAGTGTGTGGTTAGGGGGAGGTGGTACAGTGTGCGGTTAGGGGGAAAGAGGTACAGTGTGTGGTTAGGGGGAGGGGGTACAGTGAATGGTTAGGGGGAGAGGGTAGAGTGTACGGTGAGGGGGAACAGTGTATTGTTAGGGGGAGGGGGTACAGTGTGTGGTTAGGGGGAGGGGGTACAGCGTGTGGTTAGGGGAGTGTGTACAGTGTGTGGTGAGGGGGAGGGGGTACAGTGTGTGGTTAGGGGTAGGGGGTATAGTGTGTGGTTAGGGGGAGGAGGCACAGTGCGTGGTTAGGGGGAGGGGGTACAGTGTATGGTTAGGGGAGGGGGTACAGTGTGTGGTTAGGGGGAGGGTGTACAGTGTGTGGTTAGGGGGAGGGCGTACAGTGTGTGGTTAGGGGGAGGGGTTCCAGTGTGTGGTTAGCGGGAGGGGGTACAGTGTGTGGTTAAGGGAAGGGGGTACAGTGTGTGGTTAGGGGGAGGGGTTCCAGTGTGTGGTTAGGGGGCGGGGGTACTGTGTGTGGTTAGGGGGAGGGGGTACAGTGTGTGGTTAGGGGAGGGGGTACAGTGAGTGGTTAGGGGGAGGGGGTACAGTGTGTGGTTAGGGGGGTACAGTGTGTGGTTAGGGGGAGGGAGTACAGTGTGTGGTTCGGAGGAGGGGGTACAGTGTGTGGTTCGGGGAAGTGGTACAGTGTGTGGTTAAGGGGAGGGGGGTACAGTGTGCGGTTAGGGGGAGTGTTACAGTGTGTGGTTAAGTGGAGGGGGGTACAGTGTGTGGTTAGGGGGAGGGGGTACAGTGTGTGGTTAGGGGGAGGGTGTACAGTGTGTGGTTAGGGGGAGGGTGTTAAGTGTATGGTTAGGGGGAGGGGGTACTGTGTGTGGTTAGGGGGAGGGGGTACAGTGTGTGGTTAGGGTGAGGGGGTACAGTGTATGGTTCGGGGGAAGGGTTACAGATTGTGGTTGGCCGGAGTTTACAGTGTGTGGTTAGGTGGAGGGGGTACAGTGTGTGGTTAGGGGAAAGGGTACAGTGTGTATTTAAGGGGAGGGGGTACAGTGTGTGGTTAGGGGGAGGGGGTACAGTGTGTGGTTAGGGGGAGGGGGGACAGTGTATGGTTAGGGGGAGGGGGGACAGTGTATGGATAGGGGGAGGGGTGCAGTGTGTGGTTAGGGGGAGGGGGTACAGTGTGTGGTTAGGGGAGGGGGTACAGTGTGTGGTAAGGGGGAGGGGGTACAGTGTGTGGTTAGGGGAGGGGTACAGTGTATAATTATGGGGAGGGGGTACAGTGTGTGGTTAGGGGGAGGGGGTACAGTGTGTGGTTAGGGGTAGGGGGTACAGTGTGTGGTTAGGGGGAGGAGGCACAGTGCGTGGTTAGGGGGTGGGGGTACAGTGTGTGGTTAGGGGGAGGGGATACAGTGCGGTTAGGGGGAGGGCGTACAGTGTGTGGTTAGGGGGAGGGGTTCCAGTGTGTGGTTAGGAGGAGGGGGTACAGTTAGGGGGAGGGGGTCCAGTGTGTGGTTAGGGGGAGGGGGTCCAGTGTGTGGTTAGGGGGAGGGGGTACAGTGTGTGGTTAGGGGGAGGGTGTACAGTGTGTGGTTAGGGGGAGGGTGTTAAGTGTATGGTTAGGGGGAGGGGGTACTGTGTGTGGTTAGGGGGAGGGGGTACAGTGTGTGGTTAGGGTGAGGGGGTACAGTGTATGGTTCGGGGGAAGGGTTACAGATTGTGGTTGGCCGGAGTTTACAGTGTGTGGTTAGGTGGAGGGGGTACAGTGTGTGGTTAGGGGAAAGGGTACAGTGTGTATTTAAGGGGAGGGGGTACAGTGTGTGGTTAGGGGGAGGGGGTACAGTGTGTGGTTAGGGGGAGGGGGGACAGTGTATGGTTAGGGGGAGGGGGGACAGTGTATGGATAGGGGGAGGGGTGCAGTGTGTGGTTAGGGGGAGGGGGTACAGTGTGTGGTTAGGGGAGGGGGTACAGTGTGTGGTAAGGGGGAGGGGGTACAGTGTGTGGTTAGGGGAGGGGTACAGTGTATAATTATGGGGAGGGGGTACAGTGTGTGGTTAGGGGGAGGGGGTACAGTGTGTGGTTAGGGGTAGGGGGTACAGTGTGTGGTTAGGGGGAGGAGGCACAGTGCGTGGTTAGGGGGTGGGGGTACAGTGTGTGGTTAGGGGGAGGGGATACAGTGCGGTTAGGGGGAGGGCGTACAGTGTGTGGTTAGGGGGAGGGGTTCCAGTGTGTGGTTAGGAGGAGGGGGTACAGTTAGGGGGAGGGGGTCCAGTGTGTGGTTAGGGGGAGGGGGTCCAGTGTGTGGTTAGGGGGAGGGGGTACAGTGTGTGGTTAGGGGGAGGGGGTACAGTGTGTGGTTAGGGGGGTACAGTGTGTGGTTAGGGGGAGGGAGTACAGTGTGTGGTTCGGAGGAGGGGGTACAGTGTGTGGTTCGGGGGAGGGTTACAGTGTGTGGTTAAGGGGAGGGGGGTACAATGTGTGGTTAGGGGGAGGGGGTACAGTGTGTGGTAAGGGGGAGGGGGTTACGTGTATGGTTAGGGGGAGGGGGTACAGTGTGTGGTTAGGGGAGGGGGTACAGTGTATGATTATGGGGAGGGAGTACGGTGTGTGGTTAGGGGAGGGGGTACAGCGTATGGTTAGGGCGAGGGGGTAGAGCGTGTGGTTAGGGGGAGGGGGCACAGTGTGGTTGGGGGGAGGGGGCGCAGTGTGTGGTTCGGGGGAGGGGGTGCAGTGTGTGGTTATGGAGAGGGGGTACAGTATGTGGTAAGGGGGAGGGGGTACAGTGTGTGGTTCGGAGGAGGGGGTACAGTGTGTGGTTCGGGGGAGGGGTACAGTGTCTGGTTAGGGGGAGGGGGTACAGTGTTTGGTTAGGGTTGGGGGTACAGTGTGTGGTTAGGGGGAGGGTCTGCAGTGTGTGGTTAGGGGGAGTGGCAACAATGTGTGGTTAGGGGAGGTGGTACAGTGTGTGGTTAGGGGGAGGGGGTACAGTGTGTGGTTAGAGGGAGGGGGTACAGTGTGTGGTTAGGGGGAGGTGGTACAGTGTGTGGTTAGGGGGAGGGGGTACAGTGTGTGGTTAGGGGGAAGGGGGTACACTGGTTAGGGGGAGGGGGGTACAGTGTGTGGTTATGGGGAGGGGGTACAGTGTGTGGTTAGGGGAGGGGGTACAGTGTATGGTTAGGGGGAGGGGGTACAGTGTATGGTTAGGGGGAGGGGGTACAGTGTGTGGTTAGGGGGAGGGGGTACAGTGTGTGGTTAGAGGGAGGGGGTACAGTGTGTGGTTAGGGGGAGGTGGTACAGTGTGTGGTTAGGGGGAGGGGGTACAGTGTGTGGTTAGGGGGAAGGGGGTACACTGGTTAGGGGGAGGGGGTACAGTGTGTGGTTATGGGGAGGGGGTACAGTGTGTGGTTAGGGGAGGGGGTACAGTGTATGGTTATGTGGAGGGGGTACAGTGTGTGATTATGGGGAGGGGGTACAGTGTGTGGTTAGGGGAGGGGGTACAGTGTATGGTTATGTGGAGGGGGTACAGTGTGTGGTTAGGGGAGGGGGTACAGTGTGTGGTTAGGGGAGGGGTACAGTGTGAGTTTATGGGGAGGGGGTACAGTGTGAGTTTATGGGGAGGGGGTACAGTGTGTGGTTAGGGGGAGGGGGTACAGTGTGTGGTGAGAGGGAGGGGCTACAGTGTGTGGTTAGGGGGAGAGGTACAGTGTGTGTTTATGGGGAGGGGGTACAGTGTGTGGTTAGGGGGAGGGGGTACAGTGTGTGGTTAGGGGAGGGGGTACAGTGTCTGGTTAGGGGGAGGGGGTACAGTGTGGTTAGGGGGAGTGGGTACAGTGTGTGGTTAGGGGAGGGGGTACAGTGTGTAGTTAGGGGGGTACAGTGTGTGGTTAGGTGGAGGGGGTATAGTGTGTGGTTAGGGGGAGGGGGTACAGTGTGTGGTTAGGGGGAAGGGGGTACAGTGTGTGGTTAGGGGGAGGGGGCACAGCGTGTGGTTAGGGGAGTGTGTACAGTGTGTGGTGAGGGGGAGGGGGTACAGTGTGTGGTTAGGGGGTACAGTGTGTGGTTATGGGGAGGTGGCACAGTGCGTGGTTAGGGGGAGGGGGTACAGTGTATGGTTAGGGGAGGGGGTACAGTGTGTGATTAGGGGAGGGTGTACAGTGTGTGGTTAGGGGGAGGGCGTACAGTGTGTGGTTAGGGGGAGGGGTTCCAGTGTGTGGTTAGGGGGAGGGGGTACAGTGTGTGGTTAGGGGGAGGGGTACAGTGTGTGGTTAGGGGGAGGGGTTCCAGTGTGTGGTTAGGGCGAGGGGGTACAGTGTGTGGTTAGGGGGAGGGGGTACAGTGTTTGGTTAGGGTTGGGGGTACAGTGTGTGATTCGGGGGAGAGGGCACAGTGTGTGGTTAGGGGGGTACAGTGTGTGGTTAGGGGGAGGGGGTACAGTGTGTGGTTCGGAGGACGGGGTACAGTGTGTGGTTCGGGGGAGGGGTTCCAGTGTGTGGTTAGGGGGAGGGGGTACAGTGTGCGGTTAGGGGGAGGGGTTCCAGTGTGTGGTTAGGGGGAGGGGGTACAGTGTGTGGTTAGGGGGAGGGGGTACAGTGTGTGGTTAGGGGGAGGGGTTCCAGTGTGTGGTTAGGGCGAGGGGGTACAGTGTGTGGTTAGGGGGAGGGGGTACAGTGTGTGATTAGGGGGAGAGGGTACAGTGTGTGGTTAGGGGGGTACTGTGTGTGGTTAGGGGAGGGAGTACAGTATGTGGTTCGGAGGAGGGGGTACAGTGTGTGGTTCGGGGAAGTGGTACAGTGTGTGGTTAAGGGGAGGGGGGTACACTGTGTGGTTAGGGGGAGGGGGTACAGTGTGCGGTTAGGGGGAGGGTTACAGTGTGTGGTTAAGGGGAGGGGGGTACAGTGTGTGGTTAGGGGGAGGGGGTACAGTGTATGGTTAGGGGAGGGGGTACATTGTGTGGTTAGGGGGAGGGGGTACAGTGTGTGGTTAGGAGGAGGGGGTACAGTGTATGGTTCGGGGGAAGGATTACAGTTTGTGGTTGGGGGGAGTTTACAGTGTGTGTTTAGGGGGAGGGGGTACAGTGTGTGGTTAGGGGGAAGGGGGTACACTGGTTAGGGGGAGGGGGTACAGTGTGTGGTTAGGGGGAGGGGGTACAGTGTGTGGTTAGGGGGAGGGGGCACAGTGTGTGTTCATGGGGAGGGGGTACAGTGCGTGGTTAGGTGGAGGGGGTACAGTGTTTGATTATGGGGAGGGGGTACAGTGTGTGGTTAGGGGAGGGGTACAGTGTGAGTTCATGGGGAGGGGGTACAGTGTGTGGTTAGGGGGAGGGGGTACAGTGTGTGGTGTGGGGGAGGGGCTACAGTGTGTGGTTAGGGGGAGAGGTACAATGTGTGTTTATGGGGAGGGGGTACAGTGTGTGGTTAGGGTGAGGGGGTACAGTGTGTGGTTCGGGGAGGGGGTACAGTGTCTGGTTAGGGGGAGGGGGGTACAGTGTGGTTAGGGGGAGTGAGTACAGTGTGTGGCTAGGGGGAGGGGGTACAGTGTGTAGTTAGGGGGATACAGTGTGTGGTTAGGTGGAGGGGGTACAGTGTGTGGTTATGGGGAGGGGGTACAGTGTGTGGTTAGGGGGAGTGGGTATATTGTGTGGTTAGGGGGAGGGGGTATAGTGTGTGGTTAGGGGGAAGGGGGTACAGTGTGTGGTTAGGGGGAGGGGGTACAGTGAATGGTTACGGGGAGAGGGTAGAGTGTATGGTTAGGGGGAGGGGGAACAGTGTATGGTTAGGGAGAGGGGGTACAGTGTGTGGTTAGGGGGAGGGGGTACAGCATGTGGTTAGGGGAGTGTGTACAGTGTGTGGTGAGGGGGAGGGGGTACAGTGTGTGGTTAGAGGGAGGGGGTACAGTGTGTGGTTAGGGTAGGGTGTACAGTGTGTGGTTATGGGGAGGAGGCACAGTGCGTGGTTAGGGGGAGGGGGTACAGTGTATGGTTAGGGGAGGGGGTACAGTGTGTGGTTAGGGGGAGGGTGTACAGTGTGTGGTTAGGGGGAGGGCGTACAGTGTGCGGTTTGGGGGAGGCGTTCCAGTGTGTGGTTAGGGGGAGGGGGTACAGTGTGTGGTTAGGGGGAGGTGGTACAGTGTGTGGTTAGGGGGAGGGGTTCCAGTGTGTGGTTAGGGCGAGGGGGTACAGTGTGTGGTTAGGGGGAGGGGGTACAGTGTGTGGTTAAGGGGATGGGGTACAGTGTGTGATTAGGGGGAGAGGGTACAGTGTGTGGTTAGGGGGTTACAGTGTGTGGTTCGGAGGAGGGGGTACAGTGTGTGGTTCGGGGAAGTGGTACAGTGTGTGGTTAAGGGGAGGGGGTTACACTGTGTGGTTAGGGGGAGGGGGTACAGTGTGCGGTTAGGGGGAGGGTTACAGTGTGTGGTTAAGGGGAGGGGGGTACATTGTGTGGTTAGGGGGAGGGGGTACAGTGTGTGGTTAGGGGGAGGGGGTACAGTGTATGGTTCGGGGGAAGGGTTACAGTTTGTGGTTGGGGGGAGTTTACAGTGTGTGTTTAGGGGGAGGGGGTACAGTGTGTGTTTAGGGGGAGGGGGTACAGTGTGTGGTTAGGGGGAGGGGGTACAGTGTGTGGTTAGGGGTAGGGGGGACAGTGTATGGTTAGGGGGAGGGGGTGCAGTGTGTGGTTAGGGGGAGGGGGTACAGTGTGTGGTTAGGGGAGGGGGTGCAGTGTGTGGTTAGGGGGAGGGGGTACAGTGTGTGATTAGGGGGAGGGGGTACAGTGTGTGATTAAGGGGAGGGGGTGCAGTGTGTGGTTATGGGCAGGGGGTACAGTATGTGGTAAGGGGGAGGGGGTACAGTGTGGTTTGGGGGAGGGGGTACAGTGTGTGGTTAGGGGGAGGGGGTACAGTGTATGGTTAGGGGAGGGGGTACAGTGTTTGGTTACGGTTGGGGGTACAGTGTGTGGTTAGGGGGAGGGGCTGCAGTGTGTGGTTAGGGGAAGGGGCTACAGTGTGTGGTTAGGGGAGGTGGTACAGTGTGTGGTTAGGGGGAGGGGGTACAGTGTGTGGTTAGAGGGAGGGGGTACAGTGTGTGGTTAGGGGGAGGGGGTACAGTGTGTGGTTAGGGGTGGTGGTACAGTATGTGGTTAGGGGGAGGGGGTACACTGGTTAGGGGGAGGGGGTACAGTGTGTGGTTAGGGGGAGGGGGTACAGTGTGTGGTTAGAGGGAGGGGGTACAGTGTGTGGTTAGGGGGAGGGGTTGCAGTGTGTGGTTAGTGGGAGGGGGTACAGTGTGTGATTAGGGGGAGGGGGTGCAGTGTGTGGTTATGGGGAGGGGGTACAGTATGTGGTAAGGGGGAGGGGGTACAGTGTGGTTCGGGGCAGGTGGTACAGTGTGTGGTTAGGGGGAGGGGGTACAGTGTCTGGTTAGGGGAGGGGGTACAGTGTTTGGTTACGGTTGGGGGTACAGTGTGTGGTTAGGGGGAGGGGCTGCAGTGTGTGGTTAGGGGGAGGGGGCTACAGTGTGTGGTTAGGGGAGGTGGTACAGTGTGTGGTTAGGCGGAGGGGGTACAGTGTGTGGTTAGAGGGAGGGGGTACAGTGTGTGGTTAGGGGGAGGTGGTACAGTGTGTGGTTAGGGGGAGGGGGTACACTGTGTGGTTAGGGTAGGGGGTACACTGGTTAGGGGGAGGGGGTACAGTGTGTGGTTAGGGGGAGTGGGTACAGTGTGTGGTTAGGGGAGGGGGTACAGTGTATGGTTAGGTGGAGGGGGTACAGTGTGTGATTATGGGGAGGGGGCACAGTGTGTGGTTAGGGGGAGGGTGTACAGTGTGTGGTTAGGGGGAGGGGGCACAGTGTGTGGTTAGGGGGGTACAGTGTGTGGTTAGGGGAGGGGGTACAGTGTGTGGTTAGGGGAGGGGGTACAGTGTGTGGTTAGGGGGAGGGGGTACAGTGTGTGGTTAGGGGAGGGGGTACAGTGTGTGGTTAGGGGGAGGGGGTACAGTGTGTAGTTAGGGGGAGGGGGTACAGTGTGGTTCGGGGGAGGGGGTACAATGTCTGGTTAGGGGGAGGGGGTACAGTGTGTGGTTAGGGGAGGGGGTACAGTGTGTGGTTAGGGGACGGGGGTACCGTGTGTGGTTAGGGGGAAGGGTTACAGTGTGTGGTTAGAGGGAGGGGGTACAGTGTCTGGTTAGGAGGGGGGGGTTACAGTGTGTGGTTAGGGGGAGGGGGTACAGAGTGTGGTTAGGGGAGGGTGTACAGTGTGGTTAGGCGGAGGGGGTACAGTGTGGTTAGGGGAGGGGGTACAGTGTGTGGTTAGGGGGTACAGTGTGTGGTTAAGGGGAGGGGGTTCAGTGTGTGGTTAGGGGGAGGGGGTACAGTGTGTGGTTAGGGGGAGGGGGTACAGTGTGTGGTTAGGGGGAGGGGTTACAGTGTGTAGTTAGGGGGAGGGGGTACAGTGTGGTTAGGGGGAGCGGGTACAATGTCTGGTTAGGGGGAGGGGGTACAGTGTGTGGTTAGGGGAGGGGGTACAGTGTGTGGTTAGGGGGGGAACAGTGTGTGGTTAGGGGACGGGGTACCGTGTGTGGTTAGGGGGAAGGGTTACAGTGTGTGGTTAGAGGGAGGGGGTACAGTGTCTTGTTAGGAGGAGGGGGTGCAGTGTGTGGTTAGGGATTAGGGGGTACAGTGTGTGGTTAGGGGAGGGTGTACAGTGTGGTTAGGCGGAGGGGGTACAGCGTGGTTAGGGTGAGGGGGTACAGTGTGTGGTTAGGGGGTACAGTGTGTGGTTAAGGGGAGGGGGTTCAGTGTGTGGTTAGGGGGAGGGGGTACAGTGTGTGGTTAGGGGGAGGGGGTACAGTGTATGGTTCGGGGGAAGGGTTACAGTTTGTGGTTGGGGGGAGTTTACAGTGTGTGTTTAGGGGGAGGGGGTACAGTGTGTGTTTAGGGGGAGGGGGTACAGTGTGTGGTTAGGGGGAGGGGGTACAGTGTGTGGTTAGGGGTAGGGGGGACAGTGTATGGTTAGGGGGAGGGGGTGCAGTGTGTGGTTAGGGGGAGGGGGTACAGTGTGTGGTTAGGGGAGGGGGTGCAGTGTGTGGTTAGGGGGAGGGGGTACAGTGTGTGATTAGGGGGAGGGGGTACAGTGTGTGATTAAGGGGAGGGGGTGCAGTGTGTGGTTATGGGCAGGGGGTACAGTATGTGGTAAGGGGGAGGGGGTACAGTGTGGTTTGGGGGAGGGGGTACAGTGTGTGGTTAGGGGGAGGGGGTACAGTGTATGGTTAGGGGAGGGGGTACAGTGTTTGGTTACGGTTGGGGGTACAGTGTGTGGTTAGGGGGAGGGGCTGCAGTGTGTGGTTAGGGGAAGGGGCTACAGTGTGTGGTTAGGGGAGGTGGTACAGTGTGTGGTTAGGGGGAGGGGGTACAGTGTGTGGTTAGAGGGAGGGGGTACAGTGTGTGGTTAGGGGGAGGGGGTACAGTGTGTGGTTAGGGGTGGTGGTACAGTATGTGGTTAGGGGGAGGGGGTACACTGGTTAGGGGGAGGGGGTACAGTGTGTGGTTAGGGGGAGGGGGTACAGTGTGTGGTTAGAGGGAGGGGGTACAGTGTGTGGTTAGGGGTGGGGGTACAGTGTGTGGTTAGGGGAGGGGGTACACTGGTTAGGGGGAGGGGGTACAGTGTGTGGTTAGGGGGAGGGGGTACAGTGTTTGGTTAGGGGAGGGGGTACAGTGTGTGGTTAGGGTGAGGGTGTACAGTGTGTGGTTGGGGGGAGGGGGCACAGTGTGTGGTTAGGGGGGGGTACAGTGTGTGGTTAGGGGAGGGGGTACAGTGTGTGGTTAGGGGGAGGGGGTACAGTGTGTGGTTAGGGGGAGATGGTACAGTGTGTGGTTAGGGGGAGGGGGTACAGTGTGTAGTTAGGGGGAGGGGGTACAGTGTGGTTAGGGGGAGGGGGTACAGTGTGTGGTTAGGGGAGGGGGTAAAGTGTGTGGTTAGGGGGAGGGGGTACAGTGTGTGGTTCGGGGATGGGGTACAGTGTCTGGTTAGGAGGAGGGGGTACAGTGTGGTTAGGGGAGGGTGTACAATGTGGTTAGGCGGAGGGGGTACAGTGTGGTTAGTGTGAGGGGGTACAGTGTGTGGTTGGGGGGAACAGTGTGTGGTTAAGGGGAGGGGGTTCAGTGTGTGGTTCGGGGGAGGGGGTACAGTGTGTGGTTAGGGGAGGGGTTCAGTGTGTGGTTCGGGGGACGGGGTACAGTGTGTGGTTAGGGGAGGGGTACAGTGTATAATTATGTGGAGGGGGTAGTGTGTGGTTCGGGGAGGGGGTACAGTGTATGGTTAGGGGGAGGGGGTACAGCGTGTGGTTAGGGGGAGGGGGTACAGTGTGTGGTTAGGGGGAGGGGGTGCAGTGTGTGGTTAGGGGGAGGGGGTACAGTGTGTGATTAGGGGGAGGGGGTGCAGTGTGTGGTTATGGGGAGGGGGTACAGTATGTGGTAAGGGGGAGGGGGTACAGTGTGGTTCGGGGCAGGTGGTACAGTGTGTGGTTAGGGGGAGGGGGTACAGTGTCTGGTTAGGGGAGGGGGTACAGTGTTTGGTTACGGTTGGGGGTACAGTGTGTGGTTAGGGGGAGGGGCTGCAGTGTGTGGTTAGGGGGAGGGGGCTACAGTGTGTGGTTAGGGGAGGTGGTACAGTGTGTGGTTAGGCGGAGGGGGTACAGTGTGTGGTTAGAGGGAGGGGGTACAGTGTGTGGTTAGGGGGAGGTGGTACAGTGTGTGGTTAGGGGGAGGGGGTACACTGTGTGGTTAGGGTAGGGGGTACACTGGTTAGGGGGAGGGGGTACAGTGTGTGGTTAGGGGGAGTGGGTACAGTGTGTGGTTAGGGGAGGGGGGTACAGTGTATGGTTAGGTGGAGGGGGTACAGTGTGTGATTATGGGGAGGGGGCACAGTGTGTGGTTAGGGGGAGGGTGTACAGTGTGTGGTTAGGGGGAGGGGGCACAGTGTGTGGTTAGGGGGGTACAGTGTGTGGTTAGGGGAGGGGGTACAGTGTGTGGTTAGGGGAGGGGGTACAGTGTGTGGTTAGGGGGAGGGGGTACAGTGTGTGGTTAGGGGAGGGGGTACAGTGTGTGGTTAGGGGGAGGGGGTACAGTGTGTAGTTAGGGGGAGGGGGTACAGTGTGGTTCGGGGGAGGGGGTACAATGTCTGGTTAGGGGGAGGGGGTACAGTGTGTGGTTAGGGGAGGGGGTACAGTGTGTGGTTAGGGGACGGGGGTACCGTGTGTGGTTAGGGGGATGGGTTACAGTGTGTGGTTAGAGGGAGGGGGTACAGTGTCTGGTTAGGAGGGGGGGGTTACAGTGTGTGGTTAGGGGGAGGGGTACAGAGTGTGGTTAGGGGAGGGTGTACAGTGTGGTTAGGCGGAGGGGGTACAGTGTGGTTAGGGGAGGGGGTACAGTGTGTGGTTAGGGGGTACAGTGTGTGGTTAAGGGGAGGGGGTTCAGTGTGTGGTTAGGGGGAGGGGGTACAGTGTGTGGTTAGGGGGAGGGGGTACAGTGTGTGGTTAGGGGGAGGGGTTACAGTGTGTAGTTAGGGGGAGAGGGTACAGTGTGGTTAGGGGGAGCGGGTACAATGTCTGGTTAGGGGGAGGGGGTACAGTGTGTGGTTAGGGGAGGGGGTACAGTGTGTGGTTAGGGGGGGAACAGTGTGTGGTTAGGGGACGGGGGTACCGTGTGTGGTTAGGGGGAAGGGTTACAGTGTGTGGTTAGAGGGAGGGGGTACAGTGTCTTGTTAGGAGGAGGGGGTGCAGTGTGTGGTTAGGGATTAGGGGGTACAGTGTGTGGTTAGGGGAGGGTGTACAGTGTGGTTAGGCGGAGGGGGTACAGCGTGGTTAGGGTGAGGGGGTACAGTGTGTGGTTAGGGGGTACAGTGTGTGGTTAAGGGGAGGGGGTTCAGTGTGTGGTTAGGGGGAGGGCGTACAGTGTGTGGTTAGGGGGAGGGGTTACAATGTCTTTTGGGGGAGGGTGCACAGTGTTTTTTGGGATGGGGTACAGTGTTTTTTGGGGACGGTGTACAGTGTTTTTTGGGGAGGGGGTACAGTGATTTTTGGCGGTGGGTACAGTGTTTTTTGGGGAGGGGGACAGTGTTTTTTGGGGAGGAGGCACAGTGTTTTTTGGGGAGGGGGTACAGTGTTTTTTGGGGAGGGGGTACAGTGTTTTTTGGGGAGGGGGTACAGTGTTTTTTGGGGTGGGGGTACAGAGTTTTTTGGGGTGGCGGTACAGTGTTTTTTTGGGGTGGGGATACAGTGTTTTTTGGGGTGGGGGTAGTGTTTTTTGGGGAGGGTGTACAGTGTTTTTTGGGGAGGGGGTACAGTGTTTTTTGGGGAGTGTGTACAGTGTTTTTGGGGAGGGGGTACAGTGTTTTTTGGGGAGTGTGTACAGTGTTTTTGGGGAGGGGGTACAGTGTTTTTTGGGGAGGGGGTACAGTGTTTTTTGGGAGGGGGTACAGTGTTTTTTGGGGAGGGGGTACAGTGTTTTTGGGGAGGGGGTACAGTGTTTTTGGGGAGGGGGTACAGTGTTTTTTGGGGAGGGGGTACAGTGTTTTTTGGGGAGTGTGTACAGTGTTTTTTGGGATGGGGTAGTGTTTTTTGGGATGGGGGTACAGTGTTTTTTGGGGAGGGGGTACAGTGTTTTTGGGGAGGGGGGTACAGTGTTTTTTGGGGAGGGGGCACAGTGTTTTTTGGGGAGGGGGTACAGTGTTTTTTGGGGTGGAGGTACAGTGTTTTTGGGGAGGGGGTACAGTGTTTTTTGGGGAGGGGGTACAGTGTTTTTGGGGAGGGGGTACAGTGTTTTTTGGGATGGGGTAGTGTTTTTTGGGATGGGGGTACAGTGTTTTTTGGGGAGGGGGTACAGTGTTTTTGGGGAGGGGGTACAGTGTTTTTTGGGGAGGGGGTACAGTGTTTTTTGGGGAGGGGGTACAGTGTTTTTTGGGGAGGGGGTACAGTGTTTTTGGGGAGGGGGTACAGTGTTTTTTGGGGAGGGGGTACAGTGTTTTTGGGGAGGGGGTACAGTGTTTTTGGGGAGGGGGTACAGTGTTTTTTGGGGCGGGGGTACAGTGTTTTTGGGGAGGGGGTACAGTGTTTTTTAGGGAGGGGGTACAGTTTTTGGGGAGGGGGTACAGTGTTTTTTGGGGAGGGGGTACAGTGTTTTTTGGGGAGGGGGTACAGTGTTTTTTGGGGAGGGGGTACAGTGTTTTTGGGGAGGGGGTGCAGTGTTTTTTGGGGAGGGGGTACAGTGTTTTTTGGGGAGGGGGTACAGTGTTTCGGTTGGCTCTCTCTAACCTGCCGCCCTCTCTCTCCAGCTGGTGTACGAGTTCTTCCTGCGATTTCTGGAGAGTCCTGACTTCCAGCCCGCCATCGCTAAACGCTACATTGACCAGAAATTCGTCCTCCAGGTAACGCTACCCCCCCCCCACCCCCCCATCCACCACCCGCCCGCTTACCCCATCCGGAACCGTCTGTACCCCTCTCTTCCTCCACTCTTTCCCCCCCAGCTGGCACTCTGGCTGTCTCTCACCGTGCTGCTGTGTCTCACCGTGCTGCTGTCTCTCTCTCTCTCTCCCTGTCTCTCTGCAGTTACTGGAGCTCTTTGACAGTGAGGACCCTCGGGAACGGGATTTCCTGAAGACCGTGCTTCACCGGGTTTATGGCAAGTTCCTGGGACTGCGAGCGTTCATTCGCAAGCAGATCAATAATATATTTTTATGGTAAGTGTAACCCCAAAGAACCAGGTAACAGCTCCCTGCACTTCTCAAACACACACTCTGTCTCTCTCTCTGTGTCGGTGTGTGTCTCTCTCTCTCTCTCTCTCTCTGTCTGTGTCTCTCTCTCTCACTCTGTCTCTCTCTCTGTGTCTGTGTGTGTCTCTCTCTCTGTCTCTCTCTCTCTGTCCCTCTCTCTGTCTCTCTCTCTCTGTCTCTGTGTGTCTCTCTCTCTCTCTCTCTGTCTCTGTCCCTCTCTCTGTCTCTCTCTCTCTCTCTGTCTCTGTGTGTCTCTCTCTCTCTCTGTCTCTCACTCTCTCTGTGTTTCTCTCTGTCTGTCTCTCTCTCTCTCTGTCTCTCTCTCTCTGTCTCTCTCTCTGTTTGTCTCTCTGTCTCTCTCTCTCTCTCTGTCTCTCTCTCTCTCTCTCTGTCTCTGTCTCTCTCGGCCTCTCTTGGTATCTCTCTCGGTCTCTCTCTCTCGGTCTCTGTCTCGGTCTCTCCCTCTCGGTCTCTCCCTCTCGGTCTCTCTCTCTCTGTCTCTGTCTCTCTCTCTCGGCCTCTCTTGGTCTCTCTCTCGGTCTCTCAGTCTCTCTCGGTCTCTCTCTCTGTGCCTGTCTCTCTGTGTCTGTCTCTCTGTCTCTCTCTCTGTCTCTCTCTCTGTCTCTGTCTCTCTCTTTGTGTCTCTCTCTTTGTGTCTCTCGGTCTCTCTCTCTGACTCTCTCTCTGACTCTCACTCTGTCTGTCTCTCTCTCTCTCTCTCTGTTTCTCTCTGTCTCTCTGTTTCTCTCTGTCTCTCTCTCTGTGTCTCTCTCTCTCTCTGCTTGTCTCTCTGTCTCTCTCTCTCTGTCTCTGTCTCTGTCTCTCGGTATCTCTCTCGGTATCTCTCTCGGTATCTCTCTCGGTATTTCTCTCTGCCTCTCTCTCGGCCTCTCTCTCGGCCTCTCTCTCGGCCTGTCTCTCGGTCTGTCTCTCTGTCTGTCTCTCTGTCTCTGTCTCTCTCTTGATCTCTCTCTCGGTCTCTCTCTCTCTCGGTCTTTCTGTCTCTCGGTCTCTATCTCTCTGTCTCTGGTTCTCTCTCTCTCTGTCTCTCTCTCTATGTCTGCCGCTCTCTGTCGTTCTCTCTCGCTCTCTCTCTCTCTCTCCCCCCTCTCCGCGCTCCGTCCCCTGTGCTAGAACCAATCTTTTGCCTACATTCAGTTGCACCTTTGCCCTGTCACTCGAGTGTGTGTGTGTGTCCCCTCGCCTCGATTGGATACCTCTGTCAGAGAGATAGCACAGGTGACGATGTGGTGTGCGTAGGGCAGTGATCTGGGGGGTCGGGGAGGGGAGGGGATATTCCCTATCGGGGGAAGCTGCACCGCGGTCGTCCCCCTTGCTCCCGGGAGCGAGCGTTGCTCTGACGTTTCTGCAATGCTGACAGGCTATTTTTAAACCCAGGCCGATGCTCTCGCTGTGACTCCGGATACACTGGGCCCGACACCATCAATTATGGATGACGGAGAATGATGCACACAGGCCCCACCTGCAGGGCCTGTCTGTCTGTGTCAGCACCAGCTCCAGAGTGTGACACACTCAATCCCATTTAAGAACCACCCACCGATCACAATCTTTTATCCCCCCCCCCCCCCGCCCTCTGGTTGAGTCTGATCCTGTTCTGAAGCCACAGGAAATTTTGAAATGGAATAACTCCTGTGGTGAGGTGAGCAGCTGACCTGCGGCCTGCCCTCCCAGGCTCCGCTCTCCCCTGCGGCCTGCGCTCCCAGGCTCCGCTCTCCCCTGCGGCCTGCGCTCCCAGGCTCCGCTCTCCCCTGGGGCCTGCGCTCCCAGGCTCCGCTCTCCCCTGGGGCCTGCGCTCCCAGGCTCCGCTCTCCCCTGGGGCCTGCGCTCACAGGCTCCGCTCTCCCCTGTGGCCTGCGCTCCCAGGCTCCGCTCTCCCCTGTGGCCTGCGCTCCCAGGCTCCGCTCTCCCCTGGGGCCTGCGCTCCCAGGCTCCGCTCTCCCCTGGGGCCTGCGCTCCCAGGCTCCGCTCTCCCCTGGGGCCTGCGCTCCCAGGCTCCACTCTCCCCTGCGGCCTGCGCTCCCAGGCTCCGCTGTCCCCTGAGGCCTGCGCTCCCAGACTCCAAGATCATCTGCGGCCTGCGCTCCCAGGCTCCGCTCTCCTCAGCGGCCTCCACTCCCAGGCTCCGCTCTCCCCTGCGGCCTGCGCTCCCGGGCTCCGCTCTCCTCAGCGGCCTGCGCTCCCAGGCACCACTCTCCCCTGCGGCCTGCGCTCCCAGGCTCCACTCTCCCCTGCAGCCTGCGCTCCCAGGCTCCACTCTCCTCTGCGGCCTGCGCTCCCAGGCACCACTCTCCCCTGCGGCCTGCGCTCCCAGGCTCCACTCTCCCCTGCGGCCTGCGCTCCCAGGCTCCACTCTCCCCTGCGCTCCCAGGCACCGCACTCCCCTGCGACCTGCGCTCCCAGGCTCCACTCTCCCCCGCGCTCCCAGGCACCGCACTCCCCTGCGGCCTGCTCTCCCAGGCTCCACTCTCCCCTGCGGCCTGCGCTCCCAGGCTCCACTCTCCCCTGCGGCCTGCGCTCCCAGGCTCCACTCTCCCCTGCGCTCCCAGGCACCGCACTCCCCTGCGGCCTGCGCTCCCAGGCACCGCACTGCCCTGCGGCCTGCGCTCCCAGGCTCCGCTCTCCTCAGCGGCCTCCACTCCCAGGCTCCGCTCTCCCCTGCGGCCTGCGCTCCCAGGCTCCACTCTCCTCTGCAGCCTGCGCTCCCAGGCTCCACTCTCCCCTGCGGCCTGCGCTCCCAGGCTCCACTCTCCCCTGCGGCCTGCGCTCCCAGGCTCCGCTCTCCCCTGCGGCCTGCGCTCCCAGGCTCAGCTCTCCCCTGCGGCCTGCGCTCCCAGGCTCTGCTCTCCCCCAGGGCCTCCGCTCCCAGGCTCTGCTCTCCCCTGCGGCCTGCGCTCCCAGGCTCCCCTCTCCCCTGCGGCCTGCGCTCCCAGGCTCCGCTCTTCCCTGGGGCCTGCGCTCCCAGGCTCTGCTCTCCCCTGGAGATACAGTAACACTGAGGCACTTACTTCCGTGATCTACCCTGGCCCTGTCCTCTCGGAGATTCTCCCCAAATGCAGCTCCGATACCCCTGCATCTGCCGCAAGAACACGTATGTGGGAAAATCACAGACACAGACCTCCCCTCCCGTGTGTGTGTGCGTGTGGGTGGGATGGGGGTGGGAGGGGGACATGGGGAAGGGGAGCACTGATCCACTCCGTCGTGTCTCACCGCGGCGGTAACCTGGCGGCTCGGCGATGCTCCCGCCGTGTCTCACCGCGGCTTTGTTCTTTCCGAAGGTTTATATACGAGTCCGAACACTTCAACGGCGTGGCCGAACTGCTGGAGATCCTCGGGAGGTGAGTGCTGGGGTCCCTGGAAAGCCTCGGGCCTTCCCCGTCGGAATTGCCCCTCCCCCGTGCCCGCTGGGCACCGGCAGATCACGCATGACCCGGTGGCCGACGCGGGCCCAGCTCTTTAAGAGCAGAGTTATACCGCCGAACGCGAAGCGCGCCTGGGGTTCAGCCCTGTTGGGGGGAGGGGGGGGGGAAGGTTGACGGGGTAAGGTACCTGAGCTAAAACCCATCCTCTGTTCTCATCCCCCTGCCCCCTCTTGTAGCGTTGAAAATTGTCGGTTTGAGCGATGTTAAGCGACGATATCCTCCGATATTTAAAGTCTTTTCTCTCCCAATGCAGCATCATCAATGGCTTTGCTCTTCCACTCAAAGCTGAGCACAAGCAGTTTCTGCTGCGTGTACTGATACCACTGCACACGTCAAGGACTCTCTCGCTCTTTCACGCACAGGTACGGGGTGAGGGCACGGGAGCAGGCAATGTGGGAGCGGCGTTAGAAATCTCTCGTTTCTTTTCCACCCCCCCCTTTCTCGGAAAAACCCCTTCCCCGCCGTTTACCCCCCACATGTTTTATCCTCTCCCGTTACGCGTGCAAGGAAGTGAGGGTCCTCTAGAGAGAGAGGGAGGGAGAGAGGGAGACGGCGCAGAGGGAGATTTAGCCCTGGGGACGAGGAAGATTTCAGCTGGCAGGTTCTGGACGGAGGAGCTGGGGTCGGAGCGGGAGGGATCGAGGGGGGAGATTTGATAGGGGTGGACAAGATGATGCGTGGTTTGGATATCAGAGGTGAAGGAATAGCTGTTCCCCATTGGCTGAAGAATTGTAGAGGGGGAGGGGCACAAATTTTGGGGTAAGGGCGGATCGGGAGGAAGACCTTTTTTTTAAAAATTCCAATTAAGGGGCAATTTTAACCTGACCAATCCATCTTTTTGGGTTGGGGTGGGGGGGGGGGGGGGGGCGTGAGACCCACGCAGACGCAGGGAGAAAGTGCAAACTCCACAAGGACAGTGACCCAGAGCCAGGATCGAACCCTGGCGCCGTGTGGCAGCGGTGCTAGGCACTGCGCCGCTCCGGGGGGGTAACGGGCTCGAACCCGCTGCCCACGTGCGGGGCGGGAGCGGAGACGTTGAGCGGTTTCTGCAGGAAACGGGATGGGCGCTCCAGGCAGGTAAACTTGACGGGATTCGGGGACAGTATGGTGGGTAGGGGGGGGGTGCAATGGGACAGATGGGCCGAATGGCCTCTTCCTGCTCGGTAAATGACTTCCATGTACGTGCTCTCCCATTCTAGACGCTGCCTACATTGACTCACCTGAGGGAAGATTGTGTGTGTGTGTGTGTGTGTGTGTGTGTGTGTGTGTGTGTGTGTGTGTGTGTGTGGGGGGGAGGCTGAAAAATTGTTGGAATTCGCTACCCGGGGGGGGGGGGGGATTGTGAAGACTCCCATCATTGAGCACATTCCAGACACAGTTCGATAGGTTTCCAGACAGTGGGGTGGCGGCAGGGGTGGCGCAGTGGTTAGCACTGCTGCCTCACGGCGCCGAGGTCCCGGGTTCGATCCCGGTCCCGGGTCACTGTCCGTGTGGAGTTTGCACATTCTCTCCGTGGGTCTCACCCCCACAACCCAAAGATGTGCAGGGTAAGTAGATTGGCCGCGCTAAATTGCCCCTTAATTCTAATGTGGGGTGAGCTGCTGAGTAGGATCTGAAGACCGGCTGCTATCCCCTCCGAGCTCTGCCCCCTCCGAGCTCTGCCCCCTCCAGGCTCTGCGCCCTCCGAGCTCTGCGCCCTCCGAGCTCTGCCCCCTCCAGGCTCTGCCCCCTCCGAGCTCTGCCCCCTCCAGGCTCTGCGCCCTCCGAGCTCTGCGCCCTCCGAGCTCTGCCTCCTCCAAGCTCTGCCCCCTCCGAGCTCTGCCCCTTCCAAGCTCTGCCCCCTCCGAGCTCTGCCCCCTCCGAGCTCTGCCCCCTCCGAGCTCTGCCCCCTCCGGGCTCTGCCCCCTCCGAGCTCTGCCTCCTCCAAGCTCTGCCCCCTCCGAGCTCTGCCCCTTCCAAGCTCTGCCCCCTCCGAGCTCTGCCCCCTCCGAGCTCTGCCCCCTCTGAGCTCTGCCCCCTCCGAGCTCTGCCCCCTCCGAGCTCTGCCCCCTCCGAGCTCTGCCCCCTCCGAGCTCTGCCCCCTCCAGGCTCTGCCCCCTCCAGGCTCTGCCCCCTCCGAGCTCTGCCCCCTCCGAGCTCTGCCCCCCTCCAGGCTCTGCCCCCTCCAGGCTCTGCCCCCTCCAGGCTCTGCCCCCTCCAGGCTCTGCCCCCTCCGAGCTCTGCCCCCTCCGAGCTCTGCCCCCCTCCAGGCTCTGCCCCCTCCAGGCTCTGCCCCCTCTCTCAGTCCCACCTCAGCACCTTGGCAAAGGGTTTTGTTCCTTCGCTCCGCTCTTGTGTCCCGGCTCCGTCCTCTGAGGGTGAGGGGGGGGGGTGGGGGGGGGGGGGGGGGGTGGAGGGGGTGGAGAGAGACTCTCTGCCCTCCCAAGGCTGCGTCACCCCACTTGTTAGTGGGGGAAGTCCAGCGTTAAGGACCGCTTGGTCCCCTTCCGAGATGCAGTTCTCTCACATTCTGCCAGAGGGCGCTCACTGAATGTGGAACGGGTCGGAAACCACAAAGCGGCTGACTTTTTAAAAAAAAGTGGTTTTTGCGGGCGTCGCTGACTAGGCCCGTCATTTATTGCCCATCCCTAATCTTCCGCCATTCGGCCCATCGAGTCTGCACCGGCCCTTTGAAAGAGCCCCCTACCTCGGCCCACTCCCCCCTCGCCATGCCCCCATAAACCCCACCTCACCTGCACAACCCCTCGAGAGGGCGGTGGGAGAGCCGCCATCTTGAACCCGCCGCAGTCCCCGTGTGGTGTAGGTACACCCACCGTGCTGTTAGGGAAGGACTTTGACCCCCAGCCAGAGTGGAGGAACGGCCGATATATTTCCGAGTCCGGTTGGTGAGGAACTCCGAGGTGCTGGGGTTCCCCGCGCGCCTGCTGCCCTCGTCCTTCCAGGCGGTAGAGGTGGCGGGTTTGGAACTGCTGTCGAAGGAGAGTTGGCGAGATAAGACCACAAGAAACAGGAGTGGGGCCTTCGGGCCCTCGAGCCTGCTTCACCATTCAATGGGATCATGGCTGATTCGACAATCCTCACGTCCACTTTCCTGCCCTTGCCCAGCAACCCTGGATTCCCTGACTGATCAAGAATCTATCTCAGCCTTAAATGTACACAAGGACTCTGCCTCCTCTGTGGCAAAGAGTTCCAAAGACGATAAATCCTCTCGCTATGAAGGCCAACATATCATTTCTCTTCTTCGGGTAGCACGGTAGCACAGTGGTCAGCACTGTGGCTTCACAGCGCCAGGGTCCCGGGTTCGATTCCCCGCCGGGTCACTGTCTGTGCGGAGTCTGCACGTCCTCCCCGTGTGTGCGTGGGTTTCCTCCGGGTGGTCCGGTTTCCTCCCACAGTCCAAAGACGTGCAGGTTAGGTGGATTGGCCGTGATAAATTGCCCCATAGTGTCCAAAAAGGTCATTCGGTTACAGGGATAGGGTGGAAGTGAGGGCTTAAGTGGGTCGATGCAGACTCGATGGGCCGAATGGCCTCCTTCTGCACTGTATGTTCTATGTTCTTTACTGCCTGCTGTACCTGCGCGCTTACTTTCAGCGACTGATGCACGAGGACACCAAGGTCTCGCTGAGCATCCGCCTCTCTTTTTTTAAATTAAATATTTTATTGAAAATTTTTGGTCAACCAACACAGTACATTGTGCATCCTTTACACAATATTATAACAACACAAATAACAATGACCTATTTTATAAACAAAAAATGAATAAATAATAAATAACAAAAATGAAAACTAGCCCTAATTGGCAACTACCTTATCACAAGTAACACTCTCCAAAAATATAATTTAACAGTCCAATGTATAATTATCTGCAGCAACGACCTATACATACTATACAGTATATATTAACAACCCTGAGAGTCCTTCTGGTCCCCCCCCCCCCCCCCCCGATCCTGGGCTGCTGCTGCTGCCTTCTTTTTTCCATTCCGTCTATCTTTCTGCGAGGTATTCGACGAACGGTTGCCACCGCCTGGTGAACCCTTGAGCCGACCACCTTAGGACGAACTTAATCCGCTCTAGCTTTATAAACCCCGCCATGTCATTTATCCAGGTCTCCACCCCCGGGGGCTTGGCTTCTTTCCACATTAGCAATATCCTACGCCGGGCTACTAGGGACGCAAAGGCCAAAACATCGGCCTCTCTCGCCTCCTGCACTCCCGGCTCTTGTGCAACCCCAAATATAGCCAACCCCCAGCTTGGTTCGACCCAGACTCCTACTACTTTTGAAAGCACCTTTGTCACCCCCATCCAAAACCCCTGTAGTGCCGGGCATGACCAAAACATATGGGTATGATTCGCTGGGCTTCTCGAGCACCTCGCACACCTATCCTCCACCCCAAAAAATTTACTGAGCCGTGCTCCAGTCATATGTGCCCTGTGTAATACCTTAAACTGAATCAGGCTTAGCCTGGCACACGAGGACGACGAGTTTACCCTGCTTAGGGCATCTGCCCACAGCCCCTCCTCGATCTCCTCCCCCAGCTCTTCTTCCCATTTCCCTTTTAGTTCATCTACTATAATCTCCCCTTCGTCCCTCATTTCCCTATATATATCTGACACCTTACCATCCCCCACCCATGTCTTTGAGATCACTCTGTCCTGCACCTCTTGTGTCGGGAGCTGCGGGAATTCCCTCACCTGTTGCCTCGCAAAAGCCCTCAGTTGCATATACCTGAATGCATTCCCTTGGGGCAACCCATATTTCTCGGTCAGCGCTCCCAGACTCGCGAACTTCCCATCCACAAACAGATCTTTCAGTTGCGTTATTCCTGCTCTTTGCCACATTCCATATCCCCCATCCATTCCCCCCGGGGCAAACCTATGGTTGTTTCTTATCGGGGACCCCCCCAAGGCTCCAGTCTTTCCCCTATGCCGTCTCCACTGTCCCCAAATCTTCGGTGTAGCCACCACCACCGAGCTTGTGGTGTAGTTCCTCGGTGAGAACGGCAATGGGGCTGTCACCATAGCCTGTAGGCTAGTCCCCCTACAGGACGCCCTCTCTAATCTCTTCCACGCCGCTCCCTCCTCCTCTCCCATCCACTTACTCACCATTGAAATATTAGCGGCCCAATAATACTCACTTAGGCTCGGTAGTGCCAGCCCCCCCCTATCCCTGCTACGCTGTAAGAATCCCTTCCTCACTCTCGGGGTCTTCCCAGCCCACACAAAACCCATGATACTCTTTTCAATCCTTTTAAAAATAGCCTTCGTGATCACCACCGGGAGGCACTGAAACACAAAGAGGAATCTCAGGAGGACCACCATCTTAACCGCCTGCACCCTCCCTGCCAGTGACAGGGATACCATATCCCATCTCTTGAAATCCTCCTCCATCTGTTCCACCAACCGCATTAAATTTAACCTATGCAATGTGCCCCAATTCTTAGCTATCTGGATCCCCAGATAACGAAAGTTCCTTGTTACCTTCCTCAGCGGAAAGTCCTCTATTTCTCTACTCTGCTCCCCTGGATGCACCACAAACAACTCACTTTTCCCCATGTTCAATTTATACCCTGAAAAATCCCCAAACTCCCCAAGTATCCGCATTATTTCTGGCATCCCCTCCGCCGGGTCAGCCACGTATAGTAGCAAATCATCCGCATACAAAGATACCCGGTGTTCTTCTCCTCCCCTAAGTACTCCCCTCCACTTCTTGGAACCTCTCAGCGCTATCGCCAGGGGCTCAATCGCCAGTGCAAACAATAATGGGGACAGAGGGCATCCCTGCCTTGTCCCTCTATGGAGCCGAAAATATGCAGATCCCCGTCCATTCGTGACCACGCTCGCCACTGGGGCCCGATACAACAGCTGCACCCATCTAACATACCCCTCTCCAAAACCAAATCTCCTCAACACCTCCCACAAATAATCCCACTCCACTCTATCAAATGCTTTCTCGGCATCCATCGCCACTACTATCTCCGTTTCCCCCTCTGGTGGGGCCATCATCATTACCCCTAGCAGCCTCCGTATATTCGTGTTCAGCTGTCTCCCCTTCACAAACCCAGTTTGGTCCTCGTGGACCACCCCCGGGACACATTCCTCTATTCTCATTGCCATTACCTTGGCCAGGATCTTGGCATCTACATTTAGGAGGGAAATAGGTCTATAGGACCCGCATTGTAGCGGGTCCTTTTCCTTCTTTAAGAGAAGCGATATCGTTGCTTCAGACATAGTCGGGGGCAGTTGTCCCCTTTCCTTTGCCTCATTAAAGGTCCTCGTCAGTACCGGGGCGAGCAAGTCCACATATTTTCTATAGAATTCGACTGGGAATCCATCCGGTCCCGGGGCCTTTCCCGCCTGCATGCTCCTAATTCCTTTCACCACTTCTTCTACCTCGATCTGTGCTCCCAGTCCCACCCTTTCCTGCTCTTCCACCTTGGGAAATTCCAGCCGATCCAAGAAGCCCATCATTCTCTCCCTCCCATCCGGGGGTTGAGCTTCATATAATTTTTTATAAAATGTCTTGAACACTCCATTCACTCTCTCCGCTCCCCGCTCCATCTCTCCTTCCTCATCCCTCACTCCCCCTATTTCCCTCGCTGCTCCCCTTTTCCTCAATTGGTGTGCCAGCAACCTGCTCGCCTTCTCCCCATATTCGTACTGTACACCCTGTGCCTTCCTCCATTGTGCCTCTGCAGTGCCCGTAGTCAGCAAGTCAAATTCTACATGTAGCCTTTGCCTTTCCCTGTACAGTCCCTCCTCTGGTGCTTCCGCATATTGTCTGTCCACCCTCAAAAGTTCTTGCAGCAACCGCTCCCGTTCCTTACTCTCCTGCTTCCCTTTATGTGCCCTTATTGATATCAGCTCCCCTCTAACCACCGCCTTCAACGCCTCCCAGACCACTCCCACCTGGACCTCCCCATTATCATTGAGTTCCAAGTACTTTTCAATGCACCCCCTCACCCTTAGACACACCCCCTCATCTGCCATTAGTCCCATGTCCATTCTCCAGGGTGGGCGCCCTCCTGTTTCCTCCCCTATCTCCAAGTCCACCCAGTGTGGAGCGTGATCCGAAATGGCTATAGCCGTATACTCCGTTCCCCTCACCTTCGGGATCAATGCCCTACCCAGCACAAAAAAGTCTATTCGCGAGTAGACTTTATGGACATAGGAGAAAAACGAGAACTCCTTACTCCTAGGTCTGCTAAATCTCCACGGGTCTACACCTCCCATCTGCTCCATAAAATCTTTAAGTACCTTGGCTGCTGCCGGCCTCCTTCCAGTCCTGGACTTCGACCTATCCAGCCCTGGTTCCAACACCGTGTTAAAGTCTCCCCCCATTATCAGCTTTCCCGTCTCCAGGTCCGGAATGCGTCCTAGCATCCGCCTCATAAAATTGGCATCATCCCAGTTCGGGGCATATACGTTTACCAAAACCACCGTCTCCCCCTGTAGTTTGCCACTCACCATCACGTATCTGCCCCCGTTATCCGCCACTATAGTCTTTGCCTCGAACATTACGCGCTTCCCCACTAATATAGCCACCCCCCTGTTTTTCGCATCTAGCCCCGAATGGAACACCTGCCCCACCCATCCTTTGCGTAGCCTAACCTGGTCTATCAGTTTCAGGTGCGTTTCCTGTAACATAACCACATCTGCCTTAAGTTTCTTAAGGTGTGCGAGTACCCGTGCCCTCTTTATCGGCCCGTTCAGCCCTCTCACGTTCCACGTGATCAGCCGAGTTGGGGGGCTTCCTACCCACCCCCCCCCCTTTGTCGATTAGCCATCACCTTTTTCCAGCTCCTCACCCGGTTCCCACGCAGCTGTATCTCCCCCAGGCGGTGCCCCCCCGCCCATCCTCTCCCGTACCAGCTCCCCCTCTCCCCAGCAGCAGCAACCCAGTAATTCCCCCCTCCCACCCCCCCCCCGCTAGATCCCCCGCTAGCGTAATTACTCCCCCATGTTGCTCCCAGAAGTCAGCAAACTCTGGCCGACCTCGGCTTCCCCCCGTGACCTCGGCTCGCACCGTGCGACGCCCCCTCCTTCCTGCTTCTCTATTCCCGCCATGATTATCATAGCGCGGGAACCAAGCCCGCGCTTCTCCCTTGGCCCCGCCCCCAATGGCCAACGCCCCATCTCCTCCACCTCCCCTCCTCCCCCCCCATCACCACCTGTGGGAGAGAGAAAAGTTACCACATCGCAGGATTAGTACATAAAACCCCTCTTTGCCCCCCACATTCGCCCCACCACTTTGTTCAAACGTTCTTTTTAATAACCCGCTCATTCCAGTTTTTCTTCCACAATAAAAGTCCACGCTTCATCCGCCGTCTCAAAGTAGTGGTGCCTCCCTCGATATGTGACCCACAGTCTTGCCGGTTGCAGCATTCCAAATTTTATCTTCTTTTTATGAAGCACCGCCTTGGCCCGATTAAAGCTCGCCCTCCTTCTCGCCACCTCCGCACTCCAGTCTTGATAAACGCGGATCACCGCGTTCTCCCATTTACTGCTCCGAGTTTTCTTCGCCCATCTAAGGACCATTTCTCTATCCTTAAAATGGAGGAATCTCACCACTATGGCTCTGGGAATTTCTCCTGCTCTCGGTCCTCGCGCCATCACTCGGTATGCTCCCTCCACCTCCAACGGACCCGCCGGGGCCTCCACTCCCATTAACGAGTGCAGCATCATGCTCACATATGCCCCGACGTCCGCTCCCTCCACACCTTCAGGAAGACCAAGAATCCTCAGGTTGTTCCTCCTTGCGTTGTTTTCCAGTGCCTCCAACCTTTCCACACATCGTTTCTGATGTGCCTCCTGCGTCTCCGTCTTCACCACCAGGCCCTGTATGTCGTCCTCATTCTCGGCTGCCTTTGCCTTCACGACCCGAAGCTCCCGCTCCTGGGTCTTTTGTTCCTCCTTTAGCCCTTCGATCGCCTGTAGTATCGGGGCCAACAGCTCTTTCTTCATTTCCTTTTTGATCTCTTCCACACAGCATTTCAAGAACTCTTGTTGTTCAGGGCCCCATGTTAAACTGCCACCTTCCGACGCCATCTTGGTTTTTGCTTGCCTTCCTTGCCGCTGTTCTAAAGGATCCACTGCAATCTGGCCACTTTCTCCTCCTTTTTCCATCCGTATCCAGGGGGGATTCCCTTCTGGTTTACCGCACAGTGTTTTTAGCCGTCAAAATTGCCGTTGGGGCTCCTATCAAGAGCCCAAAAGTCCGTTTCACCGGGAGCTGCCGAAACGTGCGACTCAGCTGGTCATCGCCGCACCCGGAAGTCGAGTATCCGCCTCTCTCAATTTACACCCATTCAAATAATAATCTGCCTTCCTATTTTTGCTACCGAAGCGGATAACCTCACATTTATCCACATTATACTGCATCGGCCATCTATTTGCCCACTCACTCGGCCTGTCCAAATCCTGCTGAAGCATCTCTGTATCCTCCTCACAGCTCACCCTCCCATCCAACTTTGTACCGTCTGCAAATTTGGAGATAATACATGTAGTTCCCTCATCCAAATCATTAATATATAATGTGAACCGTTGGGGTCCCAACAGTACCCCACTAGTCACTGCCTGGTAAAAAGACCCATTTATTCCAACGTTTTGCTTCCTGTCTGCGAACCAGCTTTCTAACCATCTCGAGACACTACCCACAATCCCACGCGCTTTAACTTTACATATTAATCTGCTGTGTGAGACCTTGTCGAAAGCCTTCCGAAAGTCTAAATAAACCACATCCACCGGTTCTCCCTGGTCAACTCTACTGGTTTCATCGTCAAAGAATTCCAGTAGATTTGTCAAGCATGATTTCCCTTTTGTAAATCCATGCTGACTCCGATTACACCCCTGCTTTCCAAATGCAGTGCTATGAAATCCTTGATAATGGACTCCAACAACTTCCCTACTACCGACGTTGGGCTGGCTGGTCTATAGTTGCCTGTTTTCTCTCCACCTCCCTTTTTGAATAGCGGGGTTACGTTCGCTACCCTCCAATCTGTAGGAACCATTCCCGAGTCCAAAGAACTTTGGAAAATGACCGCCACTGGATCGACTATTTCTGGGGCCACTTTCTTAAGTACACTGAATGAAATGAAAATCGCTTATTGTCACAAGTAGGCTTCAAATGAAGTTACTGGGGAAAGCCCCTAGTCGCCACATTCCGGCGCCTGTTCGGGGAGGCTGATACGGGAATTGAACCGTGCTGCTGGCCTGCCTTGGTCTGCTTTCAAAGCCAGCGAAACTGCTTTCAAAGCCACTGGGACGAAGATTATCCGGCCCTGGAGATTTATCCGCCTTCAATCCCATTAATTTCCCCAAAACCATTTCTTTACCAATAGTTTAAAAAAAAAACATTCTCTGAACTCCGGGTACATTATTCATGTCTTCCTTTGTGAAGACAGAAGCAAAGTTTGAATTTAGTTCCTCAGCCATTTCTTTGTTCACGTTATGAATTACCCCCGTTTCTGACTGTCAGGAGTCTACATTAGTTTTTATCGATCTGTTTTTCATTACACACCTACAGAAACTTTTACAGTCAGTTTTTACGTCCCCCGCTAGCTTACTTTCAAATTGTATTTCCCCCTTCTTAATCAATCCCTTGATCCGCCTTTACTGAATTTTAAATGTTCCCAATCCTCGGGTCTATTACTTTTTTTTGCTCATTTGTATGCCTCTTTGAATCTAATACTGTCTCTAATTTCCCGTCTAAGCCATGATTTAGCCATAGTTCCCTTTCCACTCTTGTGCCAAATAGGAATAAACTTTTGATAGCTGAACTTTTGGAGTTCACCTATTCGTTCCTTGAATGCCTGTCCGCTGTCCTGCTTGTCAGTAATGTTTCCCAGACAGTCACAGCCAGCTCATGCCTCACACCATCGCAGTTTCCTTTATTGAGGTTCAGGACCCTGGTCTCAGAATCTGCTACCTCACTATTCACCTTGATAAAGAATTCGACCATATTATGGTCACTCCTCCCCGAGGGATCTCTCACAACTAGATTGCCAACTAATCCTTTCTCCTTGCACAACACCCAGCCCAAGATGGCGTGCTTCCTTGTTGGTTCCTCAACATATTGGTCCAGAAAACCATCCCGTAGACTCTCCAGAAATTCCTCCTCTATTGTACTGTGACTAATTTGAGTCACCCAACCAATATAAAGATTAAAGTCGGCCATAATCACAGATGTTCCTTTATCACAAGCATCACTGATTTCCTGTCTAATTCCCAACTGCAGTTTGGTGGTCTGTACACCATCCCTATGAATATACCACCTTCCACATCATCTGTGCAAATACCTTTCCTCAATATTGTATCAATATCTTCTTTAATCAACAAAGCAATTGCACCACCTTTTCCTTTCTGTCTGTCCTTCCTAAAAACTGGGTAGCCCTCAAATGTTTAGTTCCCATCCTTGGTCACCTTGGGACCATGTCTCTATAATCCCCAACATATCATATCCCTTCACGTCTATCTGCGCAACTAATTCACCCACTTTATTTCAAATGCTCTACGCGTTCAGTTTCAAAACCTTAAGGCTAGTCCTTTTAACGTCCCTACTATTTTTTACAAGGTTTCTCCGCCTATCTCTTTTCTGTCTTTTTCTTGATTTCTCCCCCTGCTCTGAATCCTTACATAAGTTCCCATTCCCCTGCCATATAGGGGGCAGCACGGTAGCACAAGTGGTTAGCACTGTGGCTTCACAGCGCCAGGGTCCCAGGTTCGATTCCCCGCTGGGTGACTGTCCGTGCGGAGTCTGCACGTTCTCCCCGTGTCTGCGCGGGTTTCCTCCGGGTGCTCCGGTTTCCTCCCACAGTCCAAAGACGTGCAGGTTAGGTGGATTGGCCGTGATAAATTGCCCCTCAGTGACCAAAAAGGTTAGGAGGGGTTATTGGGTTACGGGGATAGGGTGGAAGTGAGGGCTTAAGTGGGTCGGTGCAGACTCGATGGGCTGAATGGCCTCCTTCTGCACTGTATGTTCTATGTTCTAATATAAGTTTAAACCCTCCCCAACCGCTCTAGCAAGTACCTCCACCCTCCCCAAGGACTTCAGTCCCAGTCCTGCCCAGGTTGTACAGGTCCCACCTCCCCCAGAACCGGTCCCAATGCCCCAGGAATCTGACACCCTCTCCTCCACACCAACTCTTCAGCCACGCATTCATCTGATACTTCCTAATATTTCACGTGGCACTGGTCGTAATCCTGAGATCGATACCTTACGATCTTCCTTACTCCCTCTATTCTGTTTTCAGGACTTCATCCCTTTTCCTACCTGTGTCGCTGGTACCGATGTGTACCACCACCACTGGCTGCTCACCCTCCCCCTCCAGAATGTCCTGCAACCGCTCCGAGACATCCTTGACCCTAGCACCAGGAAGGCAACACACCATCCTGGAGTCCCGTTTGCGGTTCAGGAACGCCCATCTCTTCCCCTTACAATCAACATCCCCACTTTTGACGTTATTATCGGAGGAAGGTCATAGAATTTACAGTGCAGAAGGAGGCCATTCGGCCCATCGAGTCTGCACCGGCTCTTGGAAAGAGCAACCTACCCAAGGTCCACACCTCCACCCTATCCCCATAACCCAGCAACCGCACCCAACACTAAGGGCAATTTTGGACACGAAGGGCAATTTATCATGGCCAATCCACCTAACCTGCACATCTTTGGACTGTGGGAGGAAACCGGAGCACCCGGAGGAAACCCACGCAGACACGGGGAGGATGTGCAGACTCCGCACAGACAGTGACCCAAGCTCGAATCGAACCGGGGACCCTGGAGCTGTGAAGCAATTGTGCTATCCACAATGCTACCGTGCTGCCCATTCATTGATGAAGCAGCTGAAGATGGTTGGGGCCTAGGACACGACCCTGAGGAACTCCTGCAGTGATGTCCTGGAGCTGAGATGATTGACCTCCAACCACCACAACCATCTTCCTTTGTGCCGGGTCTGACTCCAACCAGCGGAGAGTTTTCCCCCTGATTCCCACTGACTCCAGTGTAGCTCGGGCTCCGTGATGTCACACTCGGTCAAACGCTGCCTCGATGTCGAGGGCAGTCACTCTCGCCTCACCTCTGGCATTCAGCTCTTTTGTCCATGTTTGAACCAAGGCTGTATTGAGGCTTGAATCAATTAATTTAATTAAATCGGACTGTCCGTCTATCAATCCTGTGTGTCTCTTCGCCAATCCCAGTCTCTGTCTTTGACTGACAGGATGAGTTCACCGCTATTGCTGTTGTTACGACTGACGGGATTAAACTAAATCCAGTATAAATGACAGGGAAGGGGAGTGTTGCGGTGACTGTGTGTGGGAATACGCTGTAACACAGAACTAAACAGTGGCGTCTCCATAGAGATGGTGGAAACACCAGGAGTGGAGTTAATCCACCAATATCGCTTTGAGGAAAAATTTAAATCCTCTGGCTGCATTTGATGATGACGTCAGTGCGGTCGAGTATTCAACTCTGCAAAGATTTCAGAAGTCCATTAAGTCATTCTAATGACACCTTGGGGGTTGGGGGAACGATTTAAATTTAACTCCAACAAAATACGTCTTAAATTCAGCGATTAAGCCCAAGAGTTATTATCGTCGGAATTCGGTGCTGGAAACAGGAATACCTCCTCCTCGTGCTTCCATTAAACGCGGTTCCCCAAAGATATCCCGCACTCGGAGACGCCTGCTGGTTTCAATCAACCACGCCCCTCTGTTACCCCTCCACCCCAAGGTGAAGGAGGAGAGAGAGAGGGACATACACACTTGGGAGAGAGTCTGTTCAGTGTGGAGACTGGGTCACAGTCTGTTCAGTGTGGGGACTGGGTCAGTGAGAGTCTGTTCAGTGTGGGGACTGGGTCAGTGAGAGTCTGTTCAGTGTGGGGACTGGGTCAGTGAGAGTCTGTTCAGTGTGGGGACTGGGTCAGTGAGAGTCTGTTCAGTGTGGGGACTGGGTCAGTGAGAGTCTGTTCAGTGTGGAGACTGGGTCACAATCTGTTCAGTGTGGGGACTGGGTCAGTGAGAGTCTGTTCAGTGTGGGGACTGGGTCAGTGAGAGTCTGTTCAGTGTGGAGACTGGGTCACAGTCTGTTCAGTGTGGGGACTGGGTCAGTGAGAGTCTGTTCAGTGTGGGGACTGGGTCACAGTCTGTTCAGTGTGGGGACTGGGTCAGTGAGAGTCTGTTCAGTGTGGGGACTGGGTCAGTGAGAGTCTGTTCAGTGTGGGGACTGGGTCAGTGAGAGTCTGTTCAGTGTGGGGACTGGGTCAGTGAGAGTCTGTTCAGTGTGGGGACTGGGTCAGTGAGAGTCTGTTCAGTGTGGGGACTGGGTCAGTGAGAGTCTGTTCAGTGTGGGGACTGGGTCAGTGAGAGTCTGTTCAGTGTGGGGACTGGGTCAGTGAGAGTCTGTTCAGTGTGGAGACTGGGTCACAGTCTGTTCAGTGTGGGGACTGGGTCAGTGAGAGTCTGTTCAGTGTGGGGACTGGGTCACAGTCTGTTCAGTGTGGGGACTGGGTCAGTGAGAGTCTGTTCAGTGTGGGGACTGGGACACAGTCTGTTCAGTGTGGGGACTGGGTCAGTGAGAGTCTGTTCAGTGTGGGGACTGGGTCACAGTCTGTTCAGTGTGGGGACTGGGTCACAGTCTGTTCAGTGTGGGGACTGGGTCAGTGAGAGTCTGTTCAGTGTGGGGACTGGGTCAGTGAGAGTCTGTTCAGTGTGGGGACTGGGTCAGTGAGTCTGTTCAGTGTGGGGACTGGGTCAGTGAGAGTCTGTTCAGTGTGGGGACTGGGTCACAGTCTGTTCAGTGTGGGGACTGGGTCAGTGAGAGTCTGTTCAGTGTGGGGACTGGGTCAGTGAGAGTCTGTTCAGTGTGGGGACTGGGTCACAGTCTGTTCAGTGTGGGGACTGGGTCAGTGAGAGTCTGTTCAGTGTGGAGACTGGGTCACAGTCTGTTCAGTGTGGGGACTGGGTCAGTGAGAGTCTGTTCAGTGTGGGGACTGGGTCACAGTCTGTTCAGTGTGGGGACTGGGTCAGTGAGAGTCTGTTCAGTGTGGGGACTGGGTCAGTGAGAGTCTGTTCAGTGTGGGGACTGGGTCAGTGAGAGTCTGTTCAGTGTGGGGACTGGGTCACAGTCTGTTCAGTGTGGGGACTGGGTCACAGTCTGTTCAGTGTGGGGACTGGGTCAGTGAGAGTCTGTTCAGTGTGGGGACTGGGTCAGTGAGAGTCTGTTCAGTGTGGGGACTGGGTCACAGTCTGTTCAGTGTGGGGACTGGGTCAGTGAGAGTCTGTTCAGTGTGGAGACTGGGTCACAGTCTGTTCAGTGTGGGGACTGGGTCAGTGAGAGTCTGTTCAGTGTGGGGACTGGGTCACAGTCTGTTCAGTGTGGGGACTGGGTCAGTGAGAGTCTGTTCAGTGTGGGGACTGGGTCAGTGAGAGTCTGTTCAGTGTGGGGACTGGGTCAGTGAGAGTCTGTTCAGTGTGGGGACTGGGTCAGTGAGAGTCTGTTCAGTGTGGGGACTGGGTCAGTGAGAGTCTGTTCAGTGTGGGGACTGGGTCACAGTCTGTTCAGTGTGGGGACTGGGTCAGTGAGAGTCTGTTCAGTGTGGGGACTGGGTCACAGTCTGTTCAGTGTGGGGACTGGGTCAGTGAGAGTCTGTTCAGTGTGGGGACTGGGTCAGTGAGAGTCTGTTCAGTGTGGGGACTGGGTCAGTGAGAGTCTGTTCAGTGTGGGGACTGGGTCACAGTCTGTTCAGTGTGGGGACTGGGTCAGTGAGAGTCTGTTCAGTGTGGGGACTGGGTCAGTGAGAGTCTGTTCAGTGTGGGGACTGGGTCAGTGAGAGTCTGTTCAGTGTGGGGACTGGGTCACAGTCTGTTCAGTGTGGGGACTGGGTCAGTGAGAGTCTGTTCAGTGTGGGGACTGGGTCAGTGAGAGTCTGTTCAGTGTGGGGACTGGGTCAGTGAGAGTCTATTCAGTGTGGGGACTGGGTCAGTGAGAGTCTGTTCAGTGTGGGGACTGGGTCACAGTCTGTTCAGTGTGGGGACTGGGTCACAGTCTGTTCAGTGTGGGGACTGGGTCAGTGAGAGTCTGTTCAGTGTGGGGACTGGGTCAGTGAGAGTCTGTTCAGTGTGGGGACTGGGTCAGTGAGAGTCTGTTCAGTGTGGGGACTGGGTCAGTGAGAGTCTGTTCAGTGTGGGGACTGGGTCAGTGAGAGTCTGTTCAGTGTGGGGACTGGGTCACAGTCTGTTCAGTGTGGGGACTGGGTCAGTGAGAGTCTGTTCAGTGTGGAGACTGGGTCACAGTCTGTTCAGTGTGGGGACTGGGTCACAGTCTGTTCAGTGTGGGGACTGGGTCAGTGAGAGTCTGTTCAGTGTGGGGACTGGGTCACAGTCTGTTCAGTGTGGGGACTGGGTCAGTGAGAGTCTGTTCAGTGTGGGGACTGGGTCAGTGAGAGTCTGTTCAGTGTGGGGACTGGGTCAGTGAGAGTCTGTTCAGTGTGGGGACTGGGTCAGTGAGAGTCTGTTCAGTGTGGGGACTGGGTCACAGTCTGTTCAGTGTGGGGACTGGGTCACAGTCTGTTCAGTGTGGGGACTGGGTCAGTGAGAGTCTGTTCAGTGTGGGGACTGGGTCAGTGAGAGTCTGTTCAGTGTGGGGACTGGGTCAGTGAGAGTCTGTTCAGTGTGGGGACTGGGTCAGTGAGAGTCTGTTCAGTGTGGGGACTGGGTCAGTGAGAGTCTGTTCAGTGTGGGGACTGGGTCAGTGAGAGTCTGTTCAGTGTGGGGACTGGGTCACAGTCTGTTCAGTGCGGGGACTGGGTCAGTGAGAGTCTGTTCAGTGTGGGGACTGAGTCAGTGAGAGTCTGTTCAGTGTGGGGACTGGGTCACAGTCTGTTCAGTGTGGGGACTGGGTCACAGTCTGTTCAGTGTGGGGACTGGGTCACAGTCTGTTCAGTGTGGGGACTGGGTCAGTGAGAGTCTGTTCAGTGTGGGGACTGGGTCAGTGAGAGTCTGTTCAGTGTGGGGACTGGGTCAGTGAGAGTCTGTTCAGTGTGGGGACTGGGTCAGTGAGAGTCTGTTCAGTGTGGGGACTGGGTCACAGTCTGTTCAGTGTGGGGACTGGGTCAGTGAGAGTCTGTTCAGTGTGGGGACTGGGTCACAGTCTGTTCAGTGTGGGGACTGGGTCAGTGAGAGTCTGTTCAGTGTGGGGACTGGGTCAGTGAGAGTCTGTTCAGTGTGGGGACTGGGTCAGTGAGAGTCTGTTCAGTGTGGGGACTGGGTCAGTGAGAGTCTGTTCAGTGTGGGGACTGGGTCAGTGAGAGTCTGTTCAGTGTGGGGACTGGGTCACAGTCTGTTCAGTGTGGGGACTGGGTCAGTGAGAGTCTGTTCAGTGTGGGGACTGGGTCAGTGAGAGTCTGTTCAGTGTGGGGACTGGGTCAGTGAGAGTCTGTTCAGTGTGGGGACTGGGTCACAGTCTGTTCAGTGTGGGGACTGGGTCAGTGAGAGTCTGTTCAGTGTGGGGACTGGGTCACAGTCTGTTCAGTGTGGGGACTGGGTCAGTGAGAGTCTGTTCAGTGTGGGGACTGGGTCAGTGAGAGTCTGTTCAGTGTGGGGACTGGGTCAGTGAGAGTCTGTTCAGTGTGGGGACTGGGTCACAGTCTGTTCAGTGTGGGGACTGGGTCAGTGAGAGTCTGTTCAGTGTGGGGACTGGGTCACAGTCTGTTCAGTGTGGGGACTGGGTCACAGTCTGTTCAGTGTGGGGACTGGGTCACAGTCTGTTCAGTGTGGGGACTGGGTCAGTGAGAGTCTGTTCAGTGTGGGGACTGGGTCACAGTCTGTTCAGTGTGGGGACTGGGTCAGTGAGAGTCTGTTCAGTGTGGGGACTGGGTCACAGTCTGTTCAGTGTGGGGACTGGGTCACAGTCTGTTCAGTGTGGGGACTGGGTCAGTGAGAGTCTGTTCAGTGTGGGGACTGGGTCACAGTCTGTTCAGTGTGGGGACTGGGTCAGTGAGAGTCTGTTCAGTGTGGGGACTGGGTCACAGTCTGTTCAGTGTGGGGACTGGGTCACAGTCTGTTCAGTGTGGGGACTGGGTCAGTGAGAGTCTGTTCAGTGTGGGGACTGGGTCACAGTCTGTTCAGTGTGGGGACTGGGTCAGTGAGAGTCTGTTCAGTGTGGGGACTGGGTCACAGTCTGTTCAGTGTGGGGACTGGGTCAGTGAGAGTCTGTTCAGTGTGGGGACTGGGTCAGTGAGAGTCTGTTCAGTGTGGGGACTGGGTCAGTGAGAGTCTGTTCAGTGTGGGGACTGGGTCAGTGAGAGTCTGTTCAGTGTGGGGACTGGGTCAGTGAGAGTCTGTTCAGTGTGGGGACTGGGTCACAGTCTGTTCAGTGTGGGGACTGGGTCAGTGAGAGTCTGTTCAGTGTGGGGACTGGGTCAGTGAGAGTCTGTTCAGTGTGGGGACTGGGTCACAGTCTGTTCAGTGTGGGGACTGGGTCAGTGAGAGTCTGTTCAGTGTGGGGACTGGGTCACAGTCTGTTCAGTGTGGGGACTGGGTCAGTGAGAGTCTGTTCAGTGTGGGGACTGGGTCAGTGAGAGCCTGTTCAGTGTGGGGACTGGGTCAGTGAGAGTCTGTTCAGTGTGGGGACTGGGTCAGTGAGAGTCTGTTCAGTGTGGGGACTGGGTCAGTGAGAGTCTGTTCAGTGTGGGGACTGGGTCAGTGAGAGTCTGTTCAGTGTGGGGACTGGGTCAGTGAGAGTCTGTTCAGTGTGGGGACTGGGTCAGTCAGAGTCTGTTCAGTGTGGGGACTGGGTCAGTGAGAGTCTGTTCAGTGTGGGGACTGGGTCACAGTCTGTTCAGTGTGGGGACTGGGTCAGTGAGAGTCTGTTCAGTGTGGGGACTGGGTCAGTGAGAGTCTGTTCAGTGTGGGGACTGGGTCAGTGAGAGTCTGTTCAGTGTGGGGACTGGGTCAGTGAGAGTCTGTTCAGTGTGGGGACTGGGTCAGTGAGAGTCTGTTCAGTGTGGGGACTGGGTCAGTGAGAGTCTGTTCAGTGTGGGGACTGGGTCACAGTCTGTTCAGTGTGGGGACTGGGTCAGTGAGAGTCTGTTCAGTGTGGGGACTGGGTCACAGTCTGTTCAGTGTGGGGACTGGGTCAGTGAGAGTCTGTTCAGTGTGGGGACTGGGTCAGTGAGAGTCTGTTCAGTGTGGGGACTGGGTCAGTGAGAGTCTGTTCAGTGTGGGGACTGGGTCAGTGAGAGTCTGTTCAGTGTGGGGACTGGGTCACAGTCTGTTCAGTGTGGGGACTGGGTCAGTGAGAGTCTGTTCAGTGTGGGGACTGGGTCAGTGAGAGTCTGTTCAGTGTGGGGACTGGGTCAGTGAGAGTCTGTTCAGTGTGGGGACTGGGTCACAGTCTGTTCAGTGTGGGGACTGGGTCAGTGAGAGTCTGTTCAGTGTGGGGACTGGGTCAGTGAGAGTCTGTTCAGTGTGGGGACTGGGTCAGTGAGAGTCTGTTCAGTGTGGGGACTGGGTCACAGTCTGTTCAGTGTGGGGACTGGGTCAGTGAGAGTCTGTTCAGTGTGGGGACTGGGTCAGTGAGAGTCTGTTCAGTGTGGGGACTGGGTCACAGTCTGTTCAGTGTGGGGACTGGGTCAGTGAGAGTCTGTTCAGTGTGGGGACTGGGTCACAGTCTGTTCAGTGTGGGGACTGGGTCAGTGAGAGTCTGTTCAGTGTGGGGACTGGGTCAGTGAGAGTCTGTTCAGTGTGGGGACTGGGTCAGTGAGAGTCTGTTCAGTGTGGGGACTGGGTCAGTGAGAGTCTGTTCAGTGTGGGGACTGGGTCAGTGAGAGTCTGTTCAGTGTGGGGACTGGGTCACAGTCTGTTCAGTGTGGGGACTGGGTCAGTGAGAGTCTGTTCAGTGTGGGGACTGGGTCACAGTCTGTTCAGTGTGGGGACTGGGTCAGTGAGAGTCTGTTCAGTGTGGGGACTGGGTCAGTGAGAGTCTGTTCAGTGTGGGGACTGGGTCAGTGAGAGTCTGTTCAGTGTGGGGACTGGGTCAGTGAGAGTCTGTTCAGTGTGGGGACTGGGTCAGTGAGAGTCTGTTCAGTGTGGGGACTGGGTCAGTGAGAGTCTGTTCAGTGTGGGGACTGGGTCACAGTCTGTTCAGTGTGGGGACTGGGTCAGTGAGAGTCTGTTCAGTGTGGGGACTGGGTCAGTGAGAGTCTGTTCAGTGTGGGGACTGGGTCAGTGAGAGTCTGTTCAGTGTGGGGACTGGGTCAGTGAGAGTCTGTTCAGTGTGGGGACTGGGTCAGTGAGAGTCTGTTCAGTGTGGGGACTGGGTCAGTGAGAGTCTGTTCAGTGTGGGGACTGGGTCAGTGAGAGTCTGTTCAGTGTGGGGACTGGGTCAGTGAGAGTCTGTTCAGTGTGGGGACTGGGTCAGTGAGAGTCTGTTCAGTGTGGGGACTGGGTCAGTGAGAGTCTGTTCAGTGTGGGGACTGGGTCAGTGAGAGTCTGTTCAGTGTGGGGACTGGGTCAGTGAGAGTCTGTTCAGTGTGGGGACTGGGTCAGTGAGAGTCTGTTCAGTGTGGGGACTGGGTCAGTGAGAGTCTGTTCAGTGTGGGGACTGGGTCAGTGAGAGTCTGTTCAGTGTGGGGACTGGGTCACAGTCTGTTCAGTGTGGGGACTGGGTCACAGTCTGTTCAGTGTGGGGACTGGGTCACAGTCTGTTCAGTGTGGGGACTGGGTCACAGTCTGTTCAGTGTGGGGACTGGGTCAGTGAGAGTCTGTTCAGTGTGGGGACTGGGTCAGTGAGAGTCTGTTCAGTGTGGGGACTGGGTCAGTGAGAGTCTGTTCAGTGTGGGGACTGGGTCAGTGAGAGTCTGTTCAGTGTGGGGACTGGGTCAGTGAGAGTCTGTTCAGTGTGGGGACTGGGTCACAGTCTGTTCAGTGTGGGGACTGGGTCAGTGAGAGTCTGTTCAGTGTGGGGACTGGGTCACAGTCTGTTCAGTGTGGGGACTGGGTCAGTGAGAGTCTGTTCAGTGTGGGGACTGGGTCAGTGAGAGTCTGTTCAGTGTGGGGACTGGGTCAGTGAGAGTCTGTTCAGTGTGGGGACTGGGTCAGTGAGAGTCTGTTCAGTGTGGGGACTGGGTCAGTGAGAGTCTGTTCAGTGTGGGGACTGGGTCAGTGAGAGTCTGTTCAGTGTGGGGACTGGGTCACAGTCTGTTCAGTGTGGGGACTGGGTCAGTGAGAGTCTGTTCAGTGTGGGGACTGGGTCACAGTCTGTTCAGTGTGGGGACTGGGTCACAGTCTGTTCAGTGTGGGGACTGGGTCAGTGAGAGTCTGTTCAGTGTGGGGACTGGGTCACAGTCTGTTCAGTGTGGGGACTGGGTCACAGTCTGTTCAGTGTGGGGACTGGGTCAGTGAGAGTCTGTTCAGTGTGGGGACTGGGTCAGTGAGAGTCTGTTCAGTGCGGGGACTGGGTCACAGTCTGTTCAGTGTGGGGACTGGGTCACAGTCTGTTCAGTGTGGGGACTGGGTCAGTGAGAGTCTGTTCAGTGTGGGGACTGGGTCAGTGAGAGACTGTTCAGTGTGGGGACTGGGTCACAGTCTGTTCAGTGTGGGGACTGGGTCAGTGAGAGTCTGTTCAGTGTGGGGACTGGGTCAGTGAGAGTCTGTTCAGTGTGGGGACTGGGTCACAGTCTGTTCAGTGTGGGGACTGGGTCAGTGAGAGTCTGTTCAGTGTGGGGACTGGGTCAGTGAGAGTCTGTTCAGTGTGGGGACTGGGTCACAGTCTGTTCAGTGTGGGGACTGGGTCAGTGAGAGTCTGTTCAGTGTGGGGACTGGGTCACAGTCTGTTCAGTGTGGGGACTGGGTCAGTGAGAGTCTGTTCAGTGTGGGGACTGGGTCACAGTCTGTTCAGTGTGGGGACTGGGTCAGTGAGAGTCTGTTCAGTGTGGGGACTGGGTCAGTGAGAGTCTGTTCAGTGTGGGGACTGGGTCACAGTCTGTTCAGTGTGGGGACTGGGTCAGTGAGAGTCTGTTCAGTGTGGGGACTGGGTCAGTGAGAGTCTGTTCAGTGTGGGGACTGGGTCACAGTCTGTTCAGTGTGGGGACTGGGTCAGTGAGAGTCTGTTCAGTGTGGGGACTGGGTCACAGTCTGTTCAGTGTGGGGACTGGGTCAGTGAGAGTCTGTTCAGTGTGGGGACTGGGTCACAGTCTGTTCAGTGTGGGGACTGGGTCAGTGAGAGTCTGTTCAGTGTGGGGACTGGGTCACAGTCTGTTCAGTGTGGGGACTGGGTCAGTGAGAGTCTGTTCAGTGTGGGGACTGGGTCACAGTCTGTTCAGTGTGGGGACTGGGTCAGTGAGAGTCTGTTCAGTGTGGAGACTGGGTCAGTGAGAGTCTGTTCAGTGTGGGGACTGGGTCAGTGAGAGCCTGTTCAGTGTGGGGACTGGGTCAGTGAGAGTCTGTTCAGTGTGGGGACTGGGTCAGTGAGAGTCTGTTCAGTGTGGAGACTGGGTCAGTGAGAGTCTGTTCAGTGTGGGGACTGGGTCAGTGAGAGTCTGTTCAGTGTGGGGACTGGGTCAGTGAGAGACTGTTCAGTGTGGGGACTGGGTCAGTGAGAGTCTGTTCAGTGTGGGGACTGGGTCACAGTCTGTTCAGTGTGGGGACTGGGTCAGTGAGAGTCTGTTCAGTGTGGGGACTGGGTCACAGTCTGTTCAGTGTGGGGACTGGGTCACAGTCTGTTCAGTGTGGGGACTGGGTCAGTGAGAGTCTGTTCAGTGTGGGGACCGGGTCACAGTCTGTTCAGTGTGGGGACTGGGTCAGTGAGAGTCTGTTCAGTGTGGGGACTGGGTCAGTGAGAGTCTGTTCAGTGTGGGGACTGGGTCAGTGAGAGTCTGTTCAGTGTGGGGACTGGGTCAGTGAGAGTCTGTTCAGTGTGGGGACTGGGTCACAGTCTGTTCAGTGTGGGGACTGGGTCACAGTCTGTTCAGTGTGGGGACTGGGTCAGTGAGAGTCTGTTCAGTGTGGGGACTGGGTCAGTGAGAGTCTGTTCAGTGTGGGGACTGGGTCACAGTCTGTTCAGTGTGAGGACTGGGTCAGTGAGAGTCTGTTCAGTGTGGGGACTGGGTCAGTGAGAGTCTGTTCAGTGTGGGGACTGGGTCAGTGAGAGTCTGTTCAGTGTGGGGACTGGGTCAGTGAGAGTCTGTTCAGTGTGGAGACTGGGTCAGTGAGAGTCTGTTCAGTGTGGGGACTGGGTCACAGTCTGTTCAGTGTGGGGACTGGGTCAGTGAGAGTCTGTTCAGTGTGGGGACTGGGTCACAGTCTGTTCAGTGTGGAGACTGGGTCACAGTCTGTTCAGTGTGGGGACTGGGTCAGTGAGAGTCTGTTCAGTGTGGGGACTGGGTCACAGTCTGTTCAGTGTGGGGACTGGGTCAGTGAGAGTCTGTTCAGTGTGGGGACTGGGTCAGTGAGAGTCTGTTCAGTGTGGGGACTGGGTCAGTGAGAGTCTGTTCAGTGTGGGGACTGGGTCACAGTCTGTTCAGTGTGGGGACTGGGTCAGTGAGAGTCTGTTCAGTGTGGGGACTGGGTCAGTGAGAGTCTGTTCAGTGTGGGGACTGGGTCAGTGAGAGTCTGTTCAGTGTGGGGACTGGGTCAGTGAGAGTCTGTTCAGTGTGGGGACTGGGTCACAGTCTGTTCAGTGTGGGGACTGGGTCAGTGAGAGTCTGTTCAGTGTGGGGACTGGGTCAGTGAGAGTCTGTTCAGTGTGGGGACTGGGTCAGTGAGAGTCTGTTCAGTGTGGGGACTGGGTCACAGTCTGTTCAGTGTGGGGACTGGGTCAGTGAGAGTCTGTTCAGTGTGGAGACTGGGTCAGTGAGAGTCTGTTCAGTGTGGGGACTGGGTCACAGTCTGTTCAGTGTGGGGACTGGGTCACAGTCTGTTCAGTGTGGGGACTGGGTCACAGTCTGTTCAGTGTGGGGACTGGGTCAGTGAGAGTCTGTTCAGTGTGGGGACTGGGTCACAGTCTGTTCAGTGTGGGGACTGGGTCACAGTCTGTTCAGTGTGGGGACTGGGTCAGTGAGAGTCTGTTCAGTGTGGGGACTGGGTCAGTGAGAGTCGGTTCAGTGTGGGGACTGGGTCACAGTCTGTTCAGTGTGGGGACTGGGTCAGTGAGAGTCTGTTCAGTGTGGGGACTGGGTCAGTGAGAGTCTGTTCAGTGTGGGGACTGGGTCACAGTCTGTTCAGTGTGGGGACTGGGTCACAGTCTGTTCAGTGTGGGGACTGGGTCAGTGAGAGTCTGTTCAGTGTGGGGACTGGGTCACAGTCTGTTCAGTGTGGGGACTGGGTCACAGTCTGTTCAGTGTGGGGACTGGGTCAGTGAGAGTCTGTTCAGTGTGGGGACTGGGTCACAGTCTGTTCAGTGTGGGGACTGGGTCAGTGAGAGTCTGTTCAGTGTGGGGACTGGGTCACAGTCTGTTCAGTGTGGGGACTGGGTCAGTGAGAGTCTGTTCAGTGTGGGGACTGGGTCACAGTCTGTTCAGTGTGGGGACTGGGTCAGTGAGAGTCTGTTCAGTGTGGAGACTGGGTCAGTGAGAGTCTGTTCAGTGTGGGGACTGGGTCACAGTCTGTTCAGTGTGGGGACTGGGTCAGTGAGAGTCTGTTCAGTGTGGGGACTGGGTCAGTGAGAGTCTGTTCAGTGTGGGGACTGGGTCAGTGAGAGTCTGTTCAGTGTGGGGACTGGGTCACAGTCTGTTCAGTGTGGGGACTGGGTCAGTGAGAGTCTGTTCAGTGTGGGGACTGGGTCACAGTCTGTTCAGTGTGGGGACTGGGTCAGTGAGAGTCTGTTCAGTGTGGGGACTGGGTCACAGTCTGTTCAGTGTGGGGACTGGGTCAGTGAGAGTCTGTTCAGTGTGGAGACTGGGTCACAGTCTGTTCAGTGTGGGGACTGGGTCAGTGAGAGTCTGTTCAGTGTGGAGACTGGGTCAGTGAGAGTCTGTTCAGTGTGGGGACTGGGTCAGTGAGAGTCTGTTCAGTGTGGGGACTGGGTCAGTGAGAGACTGTTCAGTGTGGGGACTGGGTCAGTGAGAGTCTGTTCAGTGTGGGGACTGGGTCACAGTCTGTTCAGTGTGGGGACTGGGTCAGTGAGAGTCTGTTCAGTGTGGGGACTGGGTCACAGTCTGTTCAGTGTGGGGACTGGGTCACAGTCTGTTCAGTGTGGGGACTGGGTCACAGTCTGTTCAGTGTGGGGACTGGGTCAGTGAGAGTCTGTTCAGTGTGGGGACCGGGTCACAGTCTGTTCAGTGTGGGGACTGGGTCAGTGAGAGTCTGTTCAGTGTGGGGACTGGGTCAGTGAGAGTCTGTTCAGTGTGGGGACTGGGTCACAGTCTGTTCAGTGTGGGGACTGGGTCACAGTCTGTTCAGTGTGGGGACTGGGTCAGTGAGAGTCTGTTCAGTGTGGGGACTGGGTCAGTGAGAGTCTGTTCAGTGTGGGGACTGGGTCAGTGAGAGTCTGTTCAGTGTGGGGACTGGGTCACAGTCTGTTCAGTGTGAGGACTGGGTCAGTGAGAGTCTGTTCAGTGTGGGGACTGGGTCAGTGAGAGTCTGTTCAGTGTGGGGACTGGGTCAGTGAGAGTCTGTTCAGTGTGGGGACTGGGTCAGTGAGAGTCTGTTCAGTGTGGAGACTGGGTCAGTGAGAGTCTGTTCAGTGTGGGGACTGGGTCAGTGAGAGTCTGTTCAGTGTGGGGACTGGGTCAGTGAGAGTCTGTTCAGTGTGGGGACTGGGTCAGTGAGAGTCTGTTCAGTGTGGAGACTGGGTCACAGTCTGTTCAGTGTGGGGACTGGGTCAGTGAGAGTCTGTTCAGTGTGGGGACTGGGTCACAGTCTGTTCAGTGTGGGGACTGGGTCAGTGAGAGTCTGTTCAGTGTGGGGACTGGGTCACAGTCTGTTCAGTGTGGGGACTGGGTCAGTGAGAGTCTGTTCAGTGTGGGGACTGGGTCACAGTCTGTTCAGTGTGGGGACTGGGTCAGTGAGAGTCTGTTCAGTGTGGGGACTGGGTCACAGTCTGTTCAGTGTGGGGACTGGGTCAGTGAGAGTCTGTTCAGTGTGGGGACTGGGTCAGTGAGAGTCTGTTCAGTGTGGGGACTGGGTCACAGTCTGTTCAGTGTGGGGACTGGGTCACAGTCTGTTCAGTGTGGGGACTGGGTCACAGTCTGTTCAGTGTGGGGACTGGGTCAGTGAGAGTCTGTCCAGTGTGGGGACTGGGTCAGTGAGAGTCTGTTCAGTGCGGGGACTGGGTCAGTGAGAGTCTGTTCAGTGTGGGGACTGGGTCACAGTCTGTTCAGTGTGGGGACTGGGTCAGTGAGAGTCTGTTCAGTGTGGGGACTGGGTCAGTGAGAGTCTGTTCAGTGTGGGGACTGGGTCAGTGAGAGTCTGTTCAGTGTGGGGACTGGGTCACAGTCTGTTCAGTGTGGGGACTGGGTCAGTGAGAGTCTGTTCAGTGTGGGGACTGGGTCAGTGAGAGTCTGTTCAGTGTGGGGACTGGGTCACAGTCTGTTCAGTGTGGGGACTGGGTCAGTGAGAGTCTGTTCAGTGTGGGGACTGGGTCACAGTCTGTTCAGTGTGGGGACTGGGTCACAGTCTGTTCAGTGTGGGGACTGGGTCACAGTCTGTTCAGTGTGGGGACTGGGTCAGTAAGAGTCTGTTCAGTGTGGGGACTGGGTCACAGTCTGTTCAGTGTGGGGACTGGGTCACAGTCTGTTCAGTGTGGGGACTGGGTCAGTGAGAGTCTGTTCAGTGTGGGGACTGGGTCAGTGAGAGTCTGTTCAGTGTGGGGACTGGGTCAGTGAGAGACTGTTCAGTGTGGGGACTGGGTCAGTGAGAGTCTGTTCAGTGTGGGGACTGGGTCAGTGAGAGACTGTTCAGTGTGGGGACTGGGTCAGTGAGAGTCTGTTCAGTGTGGGGACTGGGTCACAGTCTGTTCAGTGTGGGGACTGGGTCAGTGAGAGTCTGTTCAGTGTGGGGACTGGGTCAGTGAGAGTCTGTTCAGTGTGGGGACTGGGTCAGTGAGAGTCTGTTCAGTGTGGGGACTGGGTCAGTGAGAGTCTGTTCAGTGTGGGGACTGGGTCAGTGAGAGCCTGTTCAGTGTGGGGACTGGGTCACAGTCTGTTCAGTGTGGGGACTGGGTCAGTGAGAGTCTGTTCAGTGTGGGGACTGGGTCACAGTCTGTTCAGTGTGGGGACTGGGTCAGTGAGAGTCTGTTCAGTGTGGGGACTGGGTCAGTGAGAGTCTGTTCAGTGTGGGGACTGGGTCAGTGAGAGTCTGTTCAGTGTGGGGACTGGGTCAGTGAGAGTCTGTTCAGTGTGGGGACTGGGTCAGTGAGAGCCTGTTCAGTGTGGGGACTGGGTCACAGTCTGTTCAGTGTGGGGACTGGGTCAGTGAGAGTCTGTTCAGTGTGGGGACTGGGTCACAGTCTGTTCAGTGTGGGGACTGGGTCAGTGAGAGTCTGTTCAGTGTGGGGACTGGGTCAGTGAGAGTCTGTTCAGTGTGGGGACTGGGTCACAGTCTGTTCAGTGTGGGGACTGGGTCAGTGAGAGTCTGTTCAGTGTGGGGACTGGGTCAGTGAGAGTCTGTTCAGTGTGGGGACTGGGTCAGTGAGAGTCTGTTCAGTGTGGGGACTGGGTCACAGTCTGTTCAGTGTGGGGACTGGGTCAGTGAGAGTCAGTTCAGTGTGGGGACTGGGTCAGTGAGAGTCTGTTCAGTGTGGGGACTGGGTCAGTGAGAGTCTGTTCAGTGTGGGGACTGGGTCAGTGAGAGTCTGTTCAGTGTGGGGACTGGGTCAGTGAGAGTCTGTTCAGTGTGGGGACTGGGTCAGTGAGAGTCTGTTCAGTGTGGGGACTGGGTCACAGTCTGTTCAGTGTGGGGACTGGGTCAGTGAGAGTCTGTTCAGTGTGGGGACTGGGTCAGTGAGAGTCTGTTCAGTGTGGGGACTGGGTCAGTGAGAGTCTGTTCAGTGTGGGGACTGGGTCAGTGAGAGTCTGTTCAGTGTGGGGACTGGGTCAGTGAGAGTCTGTTCAGTGTGGGGACTGGGTCACAGTCTGTTCAGTGTGGGGACTGGGTCAGTGAGAGTCTGTTCAGTGTGGGGACTGGGTCACAGTCTGTTCAGTGTGGGGACTGGGTCACAGTCTGTTCAGTGTGGGGACTGGGTCACAGTCTGTTCAGTGTGGGGACTGGGTCAGTGAGAGTCTGTTCAGTGTGGGGACTGGGTCAGTGAGAGTCTGTTCAGTGTGGGGACTGGGTCAGTGAGAGTCTGTTCAGTGTGGGGACTGGGTCAGTGAGAACCTGTTCAGTGTGGGGACTGGGTCAGTGAGAGTCTGTTCAGTGTGGGGACTGGGTCAGTGAGAGTCTGTTCAGTGTGGAGACTGGGTCACAGTCTGTTCAGTGTGGGGACTGGGTCAGTGAGAGTCTGTTCAGTGTGGGGACTGGGTCACAGTCTGTTCAGTGTGGGGACTGGGTCAGTGAGAGTCTGTTCAGTGTGGGGACTGGGTCAGTGAGAGTCTGTTCAGTGTGGGGACTGGGTCAGTGAGAGTCTGTTCAGTGTGGGGACTGGGTCACAGTCTGTTCAGTGTGGGGACTGGGTCACAGTCTGTTCAGTGTGGGGACTGGGTCAGTGAGAGTCTGTTCAGTGTGGGGACTGGGTCAGTGAGAGTCTGTTCAGTGTGGGGACTGGGTCAGTGAGAGTCTGTTCAGTGTGGGGACTGGGTCACAGTCTGTTCAGTGTGGGGACTGGCTCAGTGAGAGTCTGTTCAGTGTGGGGACTGGGTCAGTGAGAGTCTGTTCAGTGTGGGGACTGGGTCAGTGAGAGTCTGTTCAGTGTGGGGACTGGGTCAGTGAGAGTCTGTTCAGTGTGGGGACTGGGTCAGTGAGAGTCTGTTCAGTGTGGGGACTGGGTCACAGTCTGTTCAGTGTGGGGACTGGGTCACAGTCTGTTCAGTGTGGGGACTGGGTCACAGTCTGTTCAGTGTGGGGACTGGGTCAGTGAGAGTCTGTTCAGTGTGGGGACTGGGTCACAGTCTGTTCAGTGTGGGGACTGGGTCACAGTCTGTTCAGTGTGGGGACTGGGTCAGTGAGAGTCTGTTCAGTGTGGGGACTGGGTCAGTGAGAGTCTGTTCAGTGTGGGGACTGGGTCAGTGAGAGTCTGTTCAGTGTGGGGACTGGGTCAGTGAGAGTCTGTTCAGTGTGGGGACTGGGTCAGTGAGAGTCTGTTCAGTGTGGAGACTGGGTCACAGTCTGTTCAGTGTGGGGACTGGGTCAGTGAGAGTCTGTTCAGTGTGGGGACTGGGTCACAGTCTGTTCAGTGTGGGGACTGGGTCAGTGAGAGTCTGTTCAGTGTGGGGACTGGGTCACAGTCTGTTCAGTGTGGGGACTGGGTCAGTGAGAGTCTGTTCAGTGTGGGGACTGGGTCACAGTCTGTTCAGTGTGGGGACTGGGTCAGTGAGAGTCTGTTCAGTGTGGGGACTGGGTCACAGTCTGTTCAGTGTGGGGACTGGGTCAGTGAGAGTCTGTTCAGTGTGGGGACTGGGTCAGTGAGAGTCTGTTCAGTGTGGGGACTGGGTCACAGTCTGTTCAGTGTGGGGACTGGGTCACAGTCTGTTCAGTGTGGGGACTGGGTCACAGTCTGTTCAGTGTGGGGACTGGGTCAGTGAGAGTCTGTCCAGTGTGGGGACTGGGTCAGTGAGAGTCTGTTCAGTGCGGGGACTGGGTCAGTGAGAGTCTGTTCAGTGTGGGGACTGGGTCACAGTCTGTTCAGTGTGGGGACTGGGTCAGTGAGAGTCTGTTCAGTGTGGGGACTGGGTCAGTGAGAGTCTGTTCAGTGTGGGGACTGGGTCAGTGAGAGTCTGTTCAGTGTGGGGACTGGGTCACAGTCTGTTCAGTGTGGGGACTGGGTCAGTGAGAGTCTGTTCAGTGTGGGGACTGGGTCAGTGAGAGTCTGTTCAGTGTGGGGACTGGGTCACAGTCTGTTCAGTGTGGGGACTGGGTCAGTGAGAGTCTGTTCAGTGTGGGGACTGGGTCACAGTCTGTTCAGTGTGGGGACTGGGTCACAGTCTGTTCAGTGTGGGGACTGGGTCACAGTCTGTTCAGTGTGGGGACTGGGTCAGTAAGAGTCTGTTCAGTGTGGGGACTGGGTCACAGTCTGTTCAGTGTGGGGACTGGGTCACAGTCTGTTCAGTGTGGGGACTGGGTCAGTGAGAGTCTGTTCAGTGTGGGGACTGGGTCAGTGAGAGTCTGTTCAGTGTGGGGACTGGGTCAGTGAGAGACTGTTCAGTGTGGGGACTGGGTCAGTGAGAGTCTGTTCAGTGTGGGGACTGGGTCAGTGAGAGACTGTTCAGTGTGGGGACTGGGTCAGTGAGAGTCTGTTCAGTGTGGGGACTGGGTCACAGTCTGTTCAGTGTGGGGACTGGGTCAGTGAGAGTCTGTTCAGTGTGGGGACTGGGTCAGTGAGAGTCTGTTCAGTGTGGGGACTGGGTCAGTGAGAGTCTGTTCAGTGTGGGGACTGGGTCAGTGAGAGTCTGTTCAGTGTGGGGACTGGGTCAGTGAGAGCCTGTTCAGTGTGGGGACTGGGTCACAGTCTGTTCAGTGTGGGGACTGGGTCAGTGAGAGTCTGTTCAGTGTGGGGACTGGGTCACAGTCTGTTCAGTGTGGGGACTGGGTCAGTGAGAGTCTGTTCAGTGTGGGGACTGGGTCAGTGAGAGTCTGTTCAGTGTGGGGACTGGGTCAGTGAGAGTCTGTTCAGTGTGGGGACTGGGTCAGTGAGAGTCTGTTCAGTGTGGGGACTGGGTCAGTGAGAGCCTGTTCAGTGTGGGGACTGGGTCACAGTCTGTTCAGTGTGGGGACTGGGTCAGTGAGAGTCTGTTCAGTGTGGGGACTGGGTCACAGTCTGTTCAGTGTGGGGACTGGGTCAGTGAGAGTCTGTTCAGTGTGGGGACTGGGTCAGTGAGAGTCTGTTCAGTGTGGGGACTGGGTCACAGTCTGTTCAGTGTGGGGACTGGGTCAGTGAGAGTCTGTTCAGTGTGGGGACTGGGTCAGTGAGAGTCTGTTCAGTGTGGGGACTGGGTCAGTGAGAGTCTGTTCAGTGTGGGGACTGGGTCACAGTCTGTTCAGTGTGGGGACTGGGTCAGTGAGAGTCTGTTCAGTAGGGGACTGGGTCACAGTCTGTTCAGTGTGGGGACTGGGTCAGTGAGAGTCTGTTCAGTGTGGGGACTGGGTCAGTGAGAGTCTGTTCAGTGTGGGGACTGGGTCACAGTCTGTTCAGTGTGGGGACTGGGTCAGTGAGAGTCTGTTCAGTGTGGGGACTGGGTCAGTGAGAGTCTGTTCAGTGTGGGGACTGGGTCAGTGAGAGTCTGTTCAGTGTGGGGACTGGGTCAGTGAGAGTCTGTTCAGTGTGGGGACTGGGTCAGTGAGAGTCTGTTCAGTGTGGGGACTGGGTCACAGTCTGTTCAGTGTGGGGACTGGGTCAGTGAGAGTCTGTTCAGTGTGGGGACTGGGTCACAGTCTGTTCAGTGTGGGGACTGGGTCACAGTCTGTTCAGTGTGGGGACTGGGTCACAGTCTGTTCAGTGTGGGGACTGGGTCAGTGAGAGTCTGTTCAGTGTGGGGACTGGGTCAGTGAGAGTCTGTTCAGTGTGGGGACTGGGTCAGTGAGAGTCTGTTCAGTGTGGGGACTGGGTCAGTGAGAACCTGTTCAGTGTGGGGACTGGGTCAGTGAGAGTCTGTTCAGTGTGGGGACTGGGTCAGTGAGAGTCTGTTCAGTGTGGAGACTGGGTCACAGTCTGTTCAGTGTGGGGACTGGGTCAGTGAGAGTCTGTTCAGTGTGGGGACTGGGTCACAGTCTGTTCAGTGTGGGGACTGGGTCAGTGAGAGTCTGTTCAGTGTGGGGACTGGGTCAGTGAGAGTCTGTTCAGTGTGGGGACTGGGTCAGTGAGAGTCTGTTCAGTGTGGGGACTGGGTCACAGTCTGTTCAGTGTGGGGACTGGGTCACAGTCTGTTCAGTGTGGGGACTGGGTCAGTGAGAGTCTGTTCAGTGTGGGGACTGGGTCAGTGAGAGTCTGTTCAGTGTGGGGACTGGGTCAGTGAGAGTCTGTTCAGTGTGGGGACTGGGTCACAGTCTGTTCAGTGTGGGGACTGGCTCAGTGAGAGTCTGTTCAGTGTGGGGACTGGGTCAGTGAGAGTCTGTTCAGTGTGGGGACTGGGTCAGTGAGAGTCTGTTCAGTGTGGGGACTGGGTCAGTGAGAGTCTGTTCAGTGTGGGGACTGGGTCAGTGAGAGTCTGTTCAGTGTGGGGACTGGGTCACAGTCTGTTCAGTGTGGGGACTGGGTCACAGTCTGTTCAGTGTGGGGACTGGGTCACAGTCTGTTCAGTGTGGGGACTGGGTCAGTGAGAGTCTGTTCAGTGTGGGGACTGGGTCACAGTCTGTTCAGTGTGGGGACTGGGTCACAGTCTGTTCAGTGTGGGGACTGGGTCAGTGAGAGTCTGTTCAGTGTGGGGACTGGGTCAGTGAGAGTCTGTTCAGTGTGGGGACTGGGTCAGTGAGAGTCTGTTCAGTGTGGGGACTGGGTCACAGTCTGTTCAGTGTGGGGACTGGGTCAGTGAGAGTCTGTTCCGTGTGGGGACTGGGTCACAGTCTGTTCAGTGTGGGGACTGGGTCAGTGAGAGTCTGTTCAGTGTGGGGACTGGGTCACAGTCTGTTCAGTGTGGGGACTGGGTCACAGTCTGTTCAGTGTGGGGACTGGGTCAGTGAGAGTCTGTTCAGTGTGGGGACTGGGTCACAGTCTGTTCAGTGTGGGGACTGGGTCAGTGAGAGTCTGTTCAGTGTGGGGACTGGGTCACAGTCTGTTCAGTGTGGGGACTGGGTCAGTGAGAGTCTGTTCAGTGTGGGGACTGGGTCAGTGAGAGTCTGTTCAGTGCGGGGACTGGGTCAGTGAGAGTCTGTTCAGTGTGGGGACTGGGTCAGTGAGAGTCTGTTCAGTGTGGGGACTGGGTCAGTGAGAGTCTGTTCAGTGTGGGGACTGGGTCAGTGAGAGACTGTTCAGTGTGGGGACTGGGTCAGTGAGAGTCTGTTCAGTGTGGGGACTGGGTCAGTGAGAGTCTGTTCAGTGTGGGGACTGGGTCAGTGAGAGACTGTTCAGTGTGGGGACTGGGTCAGTGAGAGTCTGTTCAGTGTGGGGACTGGGTCAGTGAGAGACTGTTCAGTGTGGGGACTGGGTCAGTGAGAGTCTGTTCAGTGTGGGGACTGGGTCACAGTCTGTTCAGTGTGGGGACTGGGTCAGTGAGAGTCTGTTCAGTGTGGGGACTGGGTCAGTGAGAGTCTGTTCAGTGTGGGGACTGGGTCAGTGAGAGTCTGTTCAGTGTGGGGACTGGGTCAGTGAGAGTCTGTTCAGTGTGGGGACTGGGTCAGTGAGAGCCTGTTCAGTGTGGGGACTGGGTCACAGTCTGTTCAGTGTGGGGACTGGGTCAGTGAGAGTCTGTTCAGTGTGGGGACTGGGTCACAGTCTGTTCAGTGTGGGGACTGGGTCAGTGAGAGTCTGTTCAGTGTGGGGACTGGGTCAGTGAGAGTCTGTTCAGTGTGGGGACTGGGTCACAGTCTGTTCAGTGTGGGGACTGGGTCAGTGAGAGTCTGTTCAGTGTGGGGACTGGGTCAGTGAGAGACTGTTCAGTGTGGGGACTGGGTCACAGTCTGTTCAGTGTGGGGACTGGGTCAGTGAGAGTCTGTTCAGTGTGGGGACTGGGTCAGTGAGAGTCTGTTCAGTGTGGGGACTGGGTCAGTGAGAGTCTGTTCAGTGTGGGGACTGGGTCAGTGAGAGTCTGTTCAGTGTGGGGACTGGGTCACAGTCTGTTCAGTGTGGGGACTGGGTCAGTGAGAGTCTGTTCAGTGTGGGTCTGGGTCAGTGAGAGTCTGTTCAGTGTGGGGACTGGGTCAGTGAGAGTCTGTTCAGTGTGGGGACTGGGTCAGTGAGAGTCTGTTCAGTGTGGGGACTGGGTCACAGTCTGTTCAGTGTGGGGACTGGGTCAGTGAGAGTCAGTTCAGTGTGGGGACTGGGTCAGTGAGAGTCTGTTCAGTGTGGGGACTGGGTCAGTGAGAGTCTGTTCAGTGTGGGGACTGGGTCAGTGAGAGTCTGTTCAGTGTGGGGACTGGGTCAGTGAGAGTCTGTTCAGTGTGGGGACTGGGTCAGTGAGAGTCTGTTCAGTGTGGGGACTGGGTCAGTGAGAGTCTGTTCAGTGTGGGGACTGGGTCACAGTCTGTTCAGTGTGGGGACTGGGTCAGTGAGAGTCTGTTCAGTGTGGGGACTGGGTCACAGTCTGTTCAGTGTGGGGACTGGGTCACAGTCTGTTCAGTGTGGGGACTGGGTCAGTGAGAGTCTGTTCAGTGTGAGGACTGGGTCAGTGAGAGTCTGTCAGTGTGGGGACTGGGTCAGTGAGAGTCTGTTCAGTGTGGGGACTGGGTCAGTGAGAGTCTGTTCAGTGTGGGGACTGGGTCAGTGAGAGTCTGTTCAGTGTGGGGACTGGGTCACAGTCTGTTCAGTGTGGGGACTGGGTCAGTGAGAGTCTGTTCAGTGTGGGGACTGGGTCAGTGAGAGTCTGTTCAGTGTGGGGACTGGGTCAGTGAGAACCTGTTCAGTGTGGGGACTGGGTCAGTGAGAGTCTGTTCAGTGTGGGGACTGGGTCAGTGAGAGTCTGTTCAGTGTGGAGACTGGGTCACAGTCTGTTCAGTGTGGGGACTGGGTCACAGTCTGTTCAGTGTGGGGACTGGGTCAGTGAGAGTCTGTTCAGTGTGGGGACTGGGTCACAGTCTGTTCAGTGTGGGGACTGGGTCAGTGAGAGTCTGTTCAGTGTGGGGACTGGGTCAGTGAGAGTCTGTTCAGTGTGGGGACTGGGTCAGTGAGAGTCTGTTCAGTGTGGGGACTGGGTCACAGTCTGTTCAGTGTGGGGACTGGGTCAGTGAGAGTCTGTTCAGTGTGGGGACTGGGTCAGTGAGAGTCTGTTCAGTGTGGGGACTGGGTCACAGTCTGTTCAGTGTGGGGACTGGGTCACAGTCTGTTCAGTGTGGGGACTGGGTCACAGTCTGTTCAGTGTGGGGACTGGGTCACAGTCTGTTCAGTGTGGGGACTGGGTCAGTGAGAGTCTGTTCAGTGTGGGGACTGGGTCACAGTCTGTTCAGTGTGGGGACTGGGTCAGTGAGAGTCTGTTCAGTGTGGGGACTGGGTCACAGTCTGTTCAGTGTGGGGACTGGGTCAGTGAGAGTCTGTTCAGTGTGGGGACTGGGTCAGTGAGAGTCTGTTCAGTGTGGGGACTGGGTCAGTGAGAGTCTGTTCAGTGTGGGGACTGGGTCAGTGAGAGTCTGTTCAGTGTGGGGACTGGGTCAGTGAGAGTCTGTTCAGTGTGGGGACTGGGTCACAGTCTGTTCAGTGTGGGGACTGGGTCAGTGAGAGTCTGTTCCGTGTGGGGACTGGGTCACAGTCTGTTCAGTGTGGGGACTGGGTCAGTGAGAGTCTGTTCAGTGTGGGGACTGGGTCACAGTCTGTTCAGTGTGGGGACTGGGTCACAGTCTGTTCAGTGTGGGGACTGGGTCAGTGAGAGTCTGTTCAGTGTGGGGACTGGGTCACAGTCTGTTCAGTGTGGGGACTGGGTCAGTGAGAGTCTGTTCAGTGTGGGGACTGGGTCACAGTCTGTTCAGTGTGGGGACTGGGTCAGTGAGAGTCTGTTCAGTGTGGGGACTGGGTCACAGTCTGTTCAGTGTGGGGACTGGGTCAGTGAGAGTCTGTTCAGTGTGGGGACTGGGTCAGTGAGAGTCTGTTCAGTGTGGGGACTGGGTCAGTGAGAGTCTGTTCAGTGTGGGGACTGGGTCAGTGAGAGTCTGTTCAGTGTGGGGACTGGGTCAGTGAGAGTCTGTTCAGTGTGGGGACTGGGTCACAGTCTGTTCAGTGTGGGGACTGGGTCAGTGAGAGTCTGTTCAGTGTGGGGACTGGGTCAGTGAGAGTCTGTTCAGTGTGGGGACTGGGTCAGTGAGAGTCTGTTCAGTGTGGGGACTGGGTCAGTGAGAGTCTGTTCCGTGTGGGGACTGGGTCACAGTCTGTTCAGTGTGGGGACTGGGTCAGTGAGAGTCTGTTCCGTGTGGGGACTGGGTCACAGTCTGTTCAGTGTGGGGACTGGGTCAGTGAGAGTCTGTTCAGTGTGGGGACTGGGTCACAGTCTGTTCAGTGTGGGGACTGGGTCAGTGAGAGTCTGTTCAGTGTGGGGACTGGGTCAGTGAGAGTCTGTTCCGTGTGGGGACTGGGTCACAGACTGTTCAGTGTGGGGACTGGGTCAGTGAGAGTCTGTTCCGTGTGGGGACTGGGTCACAGTCTGTTCAGTGTGGGGACTGGGTCAGTGAGAGTCTGTTCAGTGTGGGGACTGGGTCACAGTCTGTTCAGTGTGGGGACTGGGTCACAGTCTGTTCAGTGTGGGGACTGGGTCAGTGAGAGTCTGTTCAGTGGGGGGACTGGGTCACAGTCTGTTCAGTGTGGGGACTGGGTCAGTGAGAGTCTGTTCCGTGTGGGGACTGGGTCACAGTCTGTTCAGTGTGGGGACTGGGTCAGTGAGAGTCTGTTCAGTGTGGGGACTGGGTCACAGTCTGTTCAGTGTGGGGACTGGGTCACAGTCTGTTCAGTGTGGGGACTGGGTCAGTGAGAGTCTGTTCAGTGTGGGGACTGGGTCACAGTCTGTTCAGTGTGGGGACTGGGTCAGTGAGAGTCTGTTCAGTGTGGGGACTGGGTCACAGTCTGTTCAGTGTGGGGACTGGGTCAGTGAGAGTCTGTTCAGTGTGGGGACTGGGTCAGTGAGAGTCTGTTCAGTGTGGGGACTGGGTCAGTGAGAGTCTGTTCAGTGTGGGGACTGGGTCACAGTCTGTTCAGTGTGGGGACTGGGTCAGTGAGAGTCTGTTCAGTGTGGGGACTGGGTCACAGTCTGTTCAGTGTGGGGACTGGGTCAGTGAGAGTCTGTTCAGTGTGGGGACTGGGTCACAGTCTGTCCAGTGTGGGGACTGGGTCAGTGAGAGTCTGTTCAGTGTGGGGACTGCGTCACAGTCCGTTCAGTGTGGGGACTGGGTCAGTGAGAGTCTGTTCAGTGTGGGGACTGGGTCAGTGAGAGCCTGTTCAGTGTGGGGACTGGGTCAGTGAGAGTCTGTTCAGTGTGGGGACTGGGTCAGTGAGAGTCTGTTCAGTGTGGGGACTGGGTCAGTGAGAGTCTGTTCAGTGTGGGCACTGGGTCACAGTCTGTTCAGTGTGGGGACTGGGTCAGTGAGAGTCTGTTCAGTGTGGGGACTGGGTCACAGTCTGTTCAGTGTGGGGACTGGGTCAGTGAGAGTCAGTTCAGTGTGGGGACTGGGTCAGTGAGAGTCTGTTCAGTGTGGGGACTGGGTCAGTGAGAGCCTGTTCAGTGTGGGGACTGGGTCAGTGAGAGTCTGTTCAGTGTGGGGACTGGGTCAGTGAGAGTCTGTTCAGTGTGGGGACTGGGTCACAGTCTGTTCAGTGTGGGGACTGGGTCACAGTCTGTTCAGTGTGGGGACTGGGTCACAGTCTGTTCAGTGTGGGGACTGGGTCAGTGAGAGTCTGTTCAGTGTGGGGACTGGGTCAGTGAGAGTCTGTTCAGTGTGGGGACTGGGTCAGTGAGAGTCTGTTCAGTGTGGGGACTGGGTCAGTGAGAGTCTGTTCAGTGTGGGGACTGGGTCAGTGAGAGTCTGTTCAGTGTGGGGACTGGGTCACAGTCTGTTCAGTGTGGGGACTGGGTCAGTGAGAGTCTGTTCAGTGTGGGGACTGGGTCAGTGAGAGTCTGTTCAGTGTGGGGACTGGGTCAGTGAGAGTCTGTTCAGTTGGGGACTGGGTCACAGTCTGTTCAGTGTGGGGACTGGGTCAGTGAGAGTCTGTTCAGTGTGGGGACTGGGTCACAGTCTGTTCAGTGTGGGGACTGGGTCAGTGAGAGTCTGTTCAGTGTGGGGACTGGGTCAGTGAGAGTCTGTTCAGTGTGGGGACTGGGTCAGTGAGAGTCTGTTCAGTGTGGGGACTGGGTCACAGTCTGTTCAGTGTGGGGACTGGGTCAGTGAGAGTCTGTTCAGTGTGGGGACTGGGTCAGTGAGAGTCTGTTCAGTGTGGGGACTGGGTCAGTGAGAGTCTGTTCAGTGTGGGGACTGGGTCAGTGAGAGTCTGTTCAGTGTGGGGACTGGGTCAGTGAGAGTCTGTTCAGTGTGGGGACTGGGTCACAGTCTGTTCAGTGTGGGGACTGGGTCAGTGAGAGTCTGTTCAGTGTGGGGACTGGGTCACAGTCTGTTCAGTGTGGGGACTGGGTCAGTGAGAGTCTGTTCAGTGTGGGGACTGGGTCAGTGAGAGTCAGTTCAGTGTGGGGACTGGGTCAGTGAGAGTCTGTTCAGTGTGGGGACTGGGTCAGTGAGAGTCTGTTCAGTGTGGGGACTGGGTCAGTGAGAGTCTGTTCAGTGCGGGGACTGGGTCACAGTCTGTTCAGTGTGGGGACTGGGTCACAGTCTGTTCAGTGTGGGGACTGGGTCAGTGAGAGTCTGTTCAGTGTGGGGACTGGGTCAGTGAGAGTCTGTTCAGTGTGGGGACTGGGTCACAGTCTGTTCAGTGTGGGGACTGGGTCACAGTCTGTTCAGTGTGGGGACTGGGTCAGTGAGAGTCTGTTCAGTGTGGGGACTGGGTCAGTGAGAGTCTGTTCAGTGTGGGGACTGGGTCACAGTCTGTTCAGTGTGGGGACTGGGTCAGTGAGAGTCTGTTCAGTGTGGGGACTGGGTCACAGTCTGTTCAGTGTGTGGACTGGGTCACAGTCTGTTCAGTGTGGGGACTGGGTCAGTGAGAGTCTGTTCATAGAACATAGAACATAGAAAATACAGCACAGAACAGGCCCTTCGGCCCACGATGTTGTGCCGAACCTTTGTCCTAGATTAATCATAGATTATCATTGAATCTACAGTGCAGAAGGAGGCCATTCGGCCCCCTGAGTCTGCACCAGCTCTTGGAAAGAGCACCCTACCCAAACTCAACACCTCCACCCAACACCAAGGGCAATTTGGACATTAAGGGCAATTTATCATTGGCCAATTCACCTAACCCGCACATCTTTGGACTGTGGGAGGAAACCGGAGCACCCGGAGGAAACCCACGCAGACACGGGGAGGACGTGCAGACTCCACACAGACAATGACCCAAGCCGAAATCGAACCTGGGACCATGGATCTGTGAAGCAATTGTGCTATCCACAATGCTACCGTGCTGCCCTTAAGAACAAATAAATCTACACTATATAATTTTCCCGTAATCCATGTACCTATCCAACAGCTGCTTGAAGGTCACTAATGTTTCTGACTCAACTACTTCCACAGGCAGTGCATTCCATGCCCCCACTACTCTCTGGGTAAAGAACCTACCTCTGATATCCCTCCTATATCTTCCACCTTTCACCTTAAATTTATGTCCCCTTGTAATGGTGTGTTGCACCTGGGGAAAAAGTCTCTGACTGTCTACTCTATCTATTCCCCTGATCATCTTATAAACCTCTATCAAGTCGCCCCTCATCCTTCTCCGCTCTAATGAGAAAAGGCCTAGCACCCTCAACCTTTCCTCGTAAGACCTACTCTCCATTCCAGGCAACATCCTGGTAAATCTTCTTTGCACCTTTTCCAGAGCTTCCACATCCTTCCTAAAATGAGGCGACCAGAACTGTACACAGTACTCCAAATGTGGCCTTACCAAAGTTTTGTACAGCTGCATCATCACCTCACGGCTCTTAAATTCAATCCCTCTGTTAATGAACGCGAGCACACCATAGGCCTTCTTCACAGCTCTATCCACTTGAGTGGCAACTTTCAAAGATGTATGAACATAGACGCCAAGATCTCTCTGCTCCTCCACAATGCCAAGAACTCTACCGTAAACCCTGTATTCCGCATTCATATTTGTCCTTCCAAAATGGACAACCTCACACTTTTCAGGGTTAAACTCCATCTGCCACTTCTCAGCCCAGCTCTGCATCCTATCTATGTCTCTTTGCAGCCGACAACAGCCCTCCTTACTATCCACAACTCCACCAATCTTCGTATCGTCTGCAAATTTACTGACCCACCCTTCAACTCCCTCATCCAAGTCATTAATGAAAATCACAAACAGCAGAGGACCCAGAACTGATCCCTGCGGTACGCCACTGGTAACTGGGATCCAGGCTGAATATTTGCCATCCACCACCACTCTCTGACTTCTATCGGTTAGCCAGTTCGTTATCCAACTGGCCAAATTTCCCACTATCCCATGCCTCCTTACTTTGTGCAGAAGCCTACCATGGGGAACTTTATCAAATGCCTTACTAAAATCCATGTACACTACATCCACTGCTTTACCTTCATCCACATGCTTGGTCACCTCCTCAAAGAATTCAATAAGATTTGTAAGGCAAGACCTACCCCTCACAAATCCGTGCTGACTATCCCTAATCAAGCAGTGTCTTTCCAGATGCTTAGAAATCCTATCCTTCAGTACCCTTTCCATTACTTTGCCTACCACCGAAGTAAGACTAACTGGCCTGTAATTCCCAGGGTTATCCCTAGTTCCTTTTTTGAACAGGGGCACGACATTCGCCACTCTCCAATCCCCTGGTACCACCCCTGTTGACAGTGAGGACGAAAAGATAATTGCCAACGGCTCTGCAATTTCATCTCTTGCTTCCCATAGAATCCTTGGATATATCCCGTCAGGCCCGGGGGACTTGTCTATCCTCAAGTTTTTCAAAATGCCCAACACATCTTCCTTCCTAACAAGTATTTCCTCGAGCTTACCAATCTGTTTCACACTGTCCTCTCCAACAATATCGCCCCTCTCATTTGTAAATACAGAAGAAAAGTACTCATTCAAGACCTCTCCTATCTCTTCAGACTCAATACACAATCTCCCGCTACTGTCCTTGATCGGACCTACCCTCGCTCTAGTCATTCTCATATTTCTCACATATGTGTAAAAGGCCTTGGGGTTTTCTTTGATCCTACCCGCCAAAGATTGTTCATGCCCTCTCTTAGCTCTCCTAATCCCTTTCTTCAGTTCCCTCCTGGCTATCTTGTATCCCTCCAATGCCCTGTCTGAACCTTGTTTCCTCAGCCTTACATAAGTCACCTTTTTCCTCTTAACAAGACATTCAACCTCTCTTGTCAACCATGGTTCCCTCACTCGACCATCTCTTCCCTGCCTGACAGGGACATACATATCAAGGACACGTAGCACCTGTTCCTTGAACAAGTTCCACATTTCACTTGTGTCCTTCCCTGCCAGCCTATGTTCCCAACTTATGCACTTCAATTCTTGTCTGACAACATCGTATTTACCCTTCCCCCAATTGTAAACCTTGCCCTGTTGCACGTACCTATCCCTCTCCATTACTAAAGTGAAAGTCACAGAATTGTGGTCACTATCTCCAAAATGCTCCCCCACTAACAAATCTATCACTTGCCCTGGTTCATTACCCAGTACTAAATCCAATATTGCCCCTCCTCTGGTTGGACAATCTACATACTGTGTTAGAAAAGCTTCCTGGACACACTGCACAAACACCACCCCATCCAAACTATTTGATCTAAAGAGTTTCCACTCAATATTTGGGAAGTTAAAGTCGCCCATGACTACCACCCTATGACTTCTGCACCTTTCCAAAATCTGTTTCCCAATCTGTTCCTCCACATCTCTGCTACTATTGGGGGGCCTATAGAAAACTCCTAACAAGGTGACTGCTCCTTTCCTATTTCTGACTTCAACCCATACTACCTCAATAGGGTGATACTCCTCGAACTGCCTTTCTGCAGCTGTTATACTATCTCTAATTAATAATGCCACCCCCCCACCTCTTTTACCACCCTCCCTAATCTTATTGAAACATCTATAACCAGGGACCTCCAACAACCATTTCTGCCCCTCTTCTATCCAAGTTTCCGTGATGGCCACCACATCGTAGTCCCAAGTACCGATCCATGCCTTAAGTTCACCCACCTTATTCCTGATGCTTCTTGCGTTGAAGTATACACACTTCAACCCATCTCGTGCCTGCAAATACTCTCCTTTGTCAGTGTTCCCTTCCCCACTGCCTCATTACATGCTTTGGCGTCCTGAATATCGGACTGGGTCACAGTCTGTTCAGTGTGGGGACTGGGTCAGTGAGAGTCTGTTCAGTGTGGGGACTGGGTCACAGTCTGTTCAGTGTGGGGACTGGGTCAGTGAGAGTCTGTTCAGTGTGGGGACTGGGTCAGTGAGAGTCTGTTCAGTGTGGGGACTGGGTCAGTGAGAGTCTGTTCAGTGTGGGGACTGGGTCACTGAGAGTCTGTTCAGTGTGGGGACTGGGTCAGTGAGAGTCTGTTCAGTGTGGAGACTGGGTCAGTGAGAGTCTGTTCAGTGTGGGGACTGGGTCAGTGAGAGTCTGTTCAGTGTGGGGACTGGGTCAGTGAGAGTCTGTTCAGTGTGAGGACTGGGTCAGTGAGAGTCTGTTCAGTGTGGGAACTGGGTCACAGTCTGTTCAGTGTGGGGACTGGGTCAGTGAGAGTCTGTTCAGTGTGGGGACTGGGTCACAGTCTGTTCAGTGTGGGGACTGGGTCACAGTCTGTTCAGTGTGGGGACTGGGTCAGTGAGAGTCTGTTCAGTGTGGGGACTGGGTCAGTGAGAGTCTGTTCAGTGTGGGGACTGGGTCAGTGAGAGTCTGTTCAGTGTGGGGACTGGGTCAGTGAGAGTCTGTTCAGTGTGGGGACTGGGTCAGTGAGAGTCTGTTCAGTGTGCGGACTGGGTCAGTGAGAGTCTGTTCAGTGTGGGGACTGGGTCAGTGAGAGTCTGTTCAGTGTGGGGACTGGGTCAGTGAGAGTCTGTTCAGTGTGTGGACTGGGTCAGTGAGAGTCTGTTCAGTGTGGGGACTGGGTCAGTGAGAGTCTGTTCAGTGTGGGGACTGGGTCAGTGAGAGTCTGTTCAGTGTGGGGACTGGGTCAGTGAGAGTCTGTTCAGTGTGGGGACTGGGTCAGTGAGAGTCTGTTCAGTGTGGGGACTGGGTCAGTGAGAGACTGTTCAGTGTGGGGACTGGGTCACAGTCTGTTCAGTGTGGGGACTGGGTCACAGTCTGTTCAGTGTGGGGACTGGGTCAGTGAGAGTCTGTTCAGTGTGGGGACTGGGTCACAGTCTGTTCAGTGTGGGGACTGGGTCAGTGAGAGTCTGTTCAGTGTGGGGACTGGGTCAGTGAGAGTCTGTTCAGTGTGGGGACTGGGTCAGTGAGAGTCTGTTCAGTGTGGGGACTGGGTCAGTGAGAGTCTGTTCAGTGTGGGGACTGGGTCAGTGAGAGTCTGTTCAGTGTGGAGACTGGGTCAGTGAGAGTCTGTTCAGTGTGGGGACTGGGTCACAGTCTGTTCAGTGTGGGGACTGGGTCACAGTCTGTTCAGTGTGGGGACTGGGTCAGTGAGAGTCTGTTCAGTGTGGGGACTGGGTCACAGTCTGTTCAGTGTGGGGACTGGGTCACAGTCTGTTCAGTGTGGGGACTGGGTCAGTGAGAGTCTGTTCAGTGTGGGGACTGGGTCAGTGAGAGTCTGTTCAGTGTGGGGACTGGGTCACAGTCTGTTCAGTGTGGGGACTGGGTCAGTGAGAGTCTGTTCAGTGTGGGGACTGGGTCAGTGAGAGTCTGTTCAGTGTGGGGACTGGGTCAGTGAGAGACTGTTCAGTGTGGGGACTGGGTCAGTGAGAGTCTGTTCAGTGTGGGGACTGGGTCAGTGAGAGACTGTTCAGTGTGGGGACTGGGTCAGTGAGAGTCTGTTCAGTGTGGGGACTGGGTCACAGTCTGTTCAGTGTGGGGACTGGGTCAGTGAGAGTCTGTTCAGTGTGGGGACTGGGTCAGTGAGAGTCTGTTCAGTGTGGGGACTGGGTCAGTGAGAGTCTGTTCAGTGTGGGGACTGGGTCACAGTCTGTTCAGTGTGGGGACTGGGTCACAGTCTGTTCAGTGTGGGGACTGGGTCACAGTCTGTTCAGTGTGGGGACTGGGTCAGTGAGAGTCTGTTCAGTGTGGGGACTGGGTCAGTGAGAGTCTGTTCAGTGTGGGGACTGGGTCACAGTCTGTTCAGTGTGGGGACTGGGTCACAGTCTGTTCAGTGTGGGGACTGGGTCAGTGAGAGTCTGTTCAGTGTGGGGACTGGGTCAGTGAGAGTCTTTTCAGTGTGGGGACTGGGTCAGTGAGAGCCTGTTCAGTGTGGGGACTGGGTCACAGTCTGTTCAGTGTGGGGACTGGGTCAGTGAGAGTCTGTTCAGTGTGGGGACTGGGTCACAGTCTGTTCAGTGTGGGGACTGGGTCAGTGAGAGTCTGTTCAGTGTGGGGACTGGGTCAGTGAGAGTCTGTTCAGTGTGGGGACTGGGTCAGTGAGAGTCTGTTCAGTGTGGGGACTGGGTCAGTGAGAGCCTGTTCAGTGTGGGGACTGGGTCACAGTCTGTTCAGTGTGGGGACTGGGTCAGTGAGAGTCTGTTCAGTGTGGGGACTGGGTCACAGTCTGTTCAGTGTGGGGACTGGGTCAGTGAGAGTCTGTTCAGTGTGGGGACTGGGTCAGTGAGAGTCTGTTCAGTGTGGGGACTGGGTCACAGTCTGTTCAGTGTGGGGACTGGGTCAGTGAGAGTCTGTTCAGTGTGGGGACTGGGTCAGTGAGAGTCTGTTCAGTGTGGGGACTGGGTCAGTGAGAGTCTGTTCAGTGTGGGGACTGGGTCAGTGAGAGTCTGTTCAGTGTGGGGACTGGGTCAGTGAGAGACTGTTCAGTGTGGGGACTGGGTCAGTGAGAGTCTGTTCAGTGTGGGGACTGGGTCACAGTCTGTTCAGTGTGGAGACTGGGTCACAGTCTGTTCAGTGTGGGGACTGGGTCACAGTCTGTTCAGTGTGGGGACTGGGTCAGTGAGAGTCTGTTCAGTGTGGGGACTGGGTCAGTGAGAGTCTGTTCAGTGTGGGGACTGGGTCAGTGAGAGTCTGTTCAGTGTGGGGACTGGGTCAGTGAGAGTCTGTTCAGTGTGGGGACTGGGTCACAGTCTGTTCAGTGTGGGGACTGGGTCAGTGAGAGTCTGTTCAGTGTGGGGACTGGGTCACAGTCTGTTCAGTGTGGGGACTGGGTCACAGTCTGTTCAGTGTGGGGACTGGGTCACAGTCTGTTCAGTGTGGGGACTGGGTCAGTGAGAGTCTGTTCAGTGTGGGGACTGGGTCAGTGAGAGTCTGTTCAGTGTGGGGACTGGGTCACAGTCTGTTCAGTGTGGGGACTGGGTCAGTGAGAGTCTGTTCAGTGTGGGGACTGGGTCAGTGAGAGTCTGTTCAGTGTGGGGACTGGGTCACAGTCTGTTCAGTGTGGGGACTGGGTCAGTGAGAGTCTGTTCAGTGTGGGGACTGGGTCAGTGAGAGTCTGTTCAGTGTGGGGACTGGGTCACAGTCTGTTCAGTGTGGGGACTGGGTCAGTGAGAGTCTGTTCAGTGTGGGGACTGGGTCAGTGAGAGTCTGTTCAGTGTGGGGACTGGGTCAGTGAGAGTCTGTTCAGTGTGGGGACTGGGTCAGTGAGAGTCTGTTCAGTGTGGGGACTGGGTCAGTGAGAGTCTGTTCAGTGTGGGGACTGGGTCAGTGAGAGTCTGCTCAGTGTGGGGACTGGGTCACAGTCTGTTCAGTGTGGGGACTGGGTCACAGTCTGTTCAGTGTGGGGACTGGGTCAGTGAGAGTCTGTTCAGTGTGGGGACTGGGTCAGTGAGAGTCTGTTCAGTGTGGGGACTGGGTCAGTGAGAGTCTGTTCAGTGTGGGGACTGGGTCAGTGAGAGTCTGTTCAGTGTGGGGACTGGGTCACAGTCTGTTCAGTGTGGGGACTGGGTCAGTGAGAGTCTGTTCAGTGTGGGGACTGGGTCAGTGAGAGTCTGTTCAGTGTGGGGACTGGGTCAGTGAGAGTCTGTTCAGTGTGGGGACTGGGTCACAGTCTGTTCAGTGTGGGGACTGGGTCAGTGAGAGTCTGTTCAGTGTGGGGACTGGGTCAGTGAGAGTCTGTTCAGTGTGGGGACTGGGTCAGTGAGAGTCTGTTCAGTGTGGGGACTGGGTCAGTGAGAGTCTGTTCAGTGTGGGGACTGGGTCAGTGAGAGTCTGTTCAGTGTGGAGACTGGGTCACAGTCTGTTCAGTGTGGGGACTGGGTCACAGTCTGTTCAGTGTGGGGACTGGGTCACAGTCTGTTCAGTGTGGGGACTGGGTCAGTGAGAGTCTGTTCAGTGTGGGGACTGGGTCAGTGAGAGTCTGTTCAGTGTGGGGACTGGGTCAGTGAGAGTCTGTTCAGTGTGGGGACTGGGTCAGTGAGAGTCTGTTCAGTGTGGGGACTGGGTCACAGTCTGTTCAGTGTGGGGACTGGGTCAGTGAGAGTCTGTTCAGTGTGGGGACTGGGTCAGTGAGAGTCTGTTCAGTGTGGGGACTGGGTCACAGTCTGTTCAGTGTGGGGACTGGGTCACAGTCTGTTCAGTGTGGGGACTGGGTCAGTGAGAGTCTGTTCAGTGTGGGGACTGGGTCAGTGAGAGTCTGTTCAGTGTGGGGACTGGGTCAGTGAGAGTCTGTTCAGTGTGGGGACTGGGTCAGTGAGAGTCTGTTCAGTGTGGGGACTGGGTCAGTGAGAGTCTGTTCAGTGTGGGGACTGGGTCAGTGAGAGTCTGTTCAGTGTGGGGACTGGGTCACAGTCTGTTCAGTGTGGGGACTGGGTCACAGTCTGTTCAGTGTGGGGACTGGGTCACAGTCTGTTCAGTGTGGGGACTGGGTCAGTGAGAGTCTGTTCAGTGTGGGGACTGGGTCACAGTCTGTTCAGTGTGGGGACTGGGTCACAGTCTGTTCAGTGTGGGGACTGGGTCAGTGAGAGTCTGTTCAGTGTGGGGACTGGGTCAGTGAGAGTCTGTTCAGTGTGGGGACTGGGTCACAGTCTGTTCAGTGTGGGGACTGGGTCAGTGAGAGTCTGTTCAGTGTGGGGACTGGGTCAGTGAGAGTCTGTTCAGTGTGGGGACTGGGTCAGTGAGAGTCTGTTCAGTGTGGGGACTGGGTCAGTGAGAGTCTGTTCAGTGTGGGGTCTGGGTCAGTGAGAGTCTGTTCAGTGTGGGGACTGGGTCAGTGAGAGTCTGTTCAGTGTGGGGACTGGGTCAGTGAGAGTCTGTTCAGTGTGGGGACTGGGTCACAGTCTGTTCAGTGTGGGGACTGGGTCACAGTCTGCTCAGTGTGGGGACTGGGTCACAGTCTGTTCAGTGTGGGGACTGGGTCACAGTCTGTTCAGTGTGGGGACTGGGTCAGTGAGAGTCTGTTCAGTGTGGAGACTGGGTCAGTGAGAGTCTGTTCAGTGTGGGGACTGGGTCACAGTCTGTTCAGTGTGGGGACTGGGTCAGTGAGAGTCTGTTCAGTGTGGGGACTGGGTCAGTGAGAGTCTGTTCAGTGTGGGGACTGGGTCAGTGAGAGTCTGTTCAGTGTGGGGACTGGGTCAGTGAGAGTCTGTTCAGTGTGGGGACTGGGTCACAGTCTGTTCAGTGTGGGGACTGGGTCACAGTCTGTTCAGTGTGGGGACTGGGTCAGTGAGAGTCTGTTCAGTGTGGGGACTGGGTCAGTGAGAGTCTGTTCAGTGTGGGGACTGGGTCACAGTCTGTTCAGTGTGGGGACTGGGTCACAGTCTGTTCAGTGTGGGGACTGGGTCACAGTCTGTTCAGTGTGGGGACTGGGTCACAGTCTGTTCAGTGTGGGGACTGGGTCAGTGAGAGTCTGTTCAGTGCGGGGACTGGGTCAGTGAGAGTCTGTTCAGTGTGGGGACTGGGTCAGTGAGAGTCTGTTCAGTGTGGGGACTGGGTCAGTGAGAGTCTGTTCAGTGTGGGGACTGGGTCAGTGAGAGTCTGTTCAGTGTGGGGACTGGGTCACAGTCTGTTCAGTGTGGGGACTGGGTCACAGTCTGTTCAGTGTGGGGACTGGGTCAGTGAGAGTCTGTTCAGTGCGGGGACTGGGTCAGTGAGAGTCTGTTCAGTGTGGGGACTGGGTCAGTGAGAGTCTGTTCAGTGTGGGGACTGGGTCAGTGAGAGTCTGTTCAGTGTGGGGACTGGGTCAGTGAGAGTCTGTTCAGTGTGGGGACTGGGTCACAGTCTGTTCAGTGTGGGGACTGGGTCAGTGAGAGTCTGTTCAGTGTGGGGACTGGGTCAGTGAGAGTCTGTTCAGTGTGGGGACTGGGTCACAGTCTGTTCAGTGTGGGGACTGGGTCAGTGAGAGTCTGTTCAGTGTGGGGACTGGGTCAGTGAGAGTCTGTTCAGTGTGGAGACTGGGTCACAGTCTGTTCAGTGTGGGGACTGGGTCAGTGAGAGTCTATTCAGTGTGGGGACTGGGTCAGTGAGAGTCTGTTCAGTGTGGGGACTGGGTCAGTGAGAGTCTGTTCAGTGTGGGGACTGGGTCACAGTCTGTTCAGTGTGGGGACTGGGTCAGTGAGAGCCTGTTCAGTGCGGGGACTGGGTCAGTGAGAGTCTGTTCAGTGTGGGGACTGGGTCAGTGAGAGTCTGTTCAGTGCGGGGACTGGGTCAGTGAGAGTCTGTTCAGTGTGGGGACTGGGTCGGTGAGAGTCTGTTCAGTGTGGGGACTGGGTCACAGTCTGTTCAGTGTGGGGACTGGGTCAGTGAGAGTCTGTTCAGTGTGGGGACTGGGTCAGTGAGAGTCTGTTCAGTGTGGGGACTGGGTCACAGTCTGTTCAGTGTGGGGACTGGGTCAGTGAGAGTCTGTTCAGTGTGGAGACTGGGTCAGTGAGAGCCTGTTCAGTGTGGGGACTGGGTCAGTGAGAGTCTGTTCAGTGTGGGGACTGGGTCAGTGAGAGTCTGTTCAGTGTGGGGACTGGGGCACAGTCTGTTCAGTGTGGGGACTGGGTCAGTGAGAGTCTGTTCAGTGTGGGGACTGGGTCACAGTCTGTTCAGTGTGGGGACTGGGTCACAGTCTGTTCAGTGTGGAGACTGGGTCAGTGAGAGTCTGTTCAGTGTGGGGACTGGGTCACAGTCTGTTCAGTGTGGGGACTGGGTCAGTGAGAGTCTGTTCAGTGTGGGGACTGGGTCACAGTCTGTTCAGTGTGGGGACTGGGTCAGTGAGAGTCTGTTCAGTGTGGGGACTGGGTCAGTGAGAGTCTGTTCAGTGTGGGGACTGGGTCAGTGAGAGTCTGTTCAGTGTGGGGACTGGGTCAGTGAGAGTCTGTTCAGTGTGGGGACTGGGTCACAGTCTGTTCAGTGTGGGGACTGGGTCACAGTCTGTTCAGTGTGGGGACTGGGTCACAGTCTGCTCAGTGTGGGGACTGGGTCAGTGAGAGTCTGTTCAGTGTGGGGACTGGGTCAGTGAGAGTCTGTTCAGTGTGGGGACTGGGTCAGTGAGAGTCTGTTCAGTGTGGGGACTGGGTCAGTGAGAGTCTGTTCAGTGTGGGGACTGGGTCAGTGAGAGTCTGTTCAGTGTGGGGACTGGGTCACAGTCTGTTCAGTGTGGGGACTGGGTCAGTGAGAGTCTGTTCAGTGCGGGGACTGGGTCAGTGAGAGTCTGTTCAGTGTGGGGACTGGGTCACAGTCTGTTCAGTGTGGGGACTGGGTCAGTGAGAGTCTGTTCAGTGTGGGGACTGGGTCAGTGAGAGTCTGTTCAGTGTGGGGACTGGGTCAGTGAGAGTCTGTTCAGTGTGGGGACTGGGTCAGTGAGAGTCTGTTCAGTGTGGGGACTGGGTCACAGTCTGTTCAGTGTGGGGACTGGGTCAGTGAGAGTCTGTTCAGTGTGGGGACTGGGTCAGTGAGAGTCTGTTCAGTGTGGGGACTGGGTCAGTGAGAGTCTGTTCAGTGTGGGGACTGGGTCAGTGAGAGTCTGTTCAGTGTGGGGACTGGGTCACGAGTCTGTTCAGTGTGGGGACTGGGTCAGTGAGAGTCTGTTCAGTGTGGGGACTGGGTCAGTGAGAGTCTGTTCAGTGTGGGGACTGGGTCAGTGAGAGTCTGTTCAGTGTGGGGACTGGGTCACAGTCTGTTCAGTGTGGGGACTGGGTCAGTGAGAGTCTGTTCAGTGTGGGGACTGGGTCAGTGAGAGTCTGTTCAGTGTGGGGACTGGGTCACAGTCTGTTCAGTGTGGGGACTGGGTCAGTGAGAGTCTGTTCAGTGTGGGGACTGGGTCAGTGAGAGTCTGTTCAGTGTGGGGACTGGGTCAGTGAGAGTCTGTTCAGTGTGGGGACTGGGTCAGTGAGAGTCTGTTCAGTGTGGGGACCGGGTCAGTGAGAGTCTGTTCAGTGTGGGGACTGGGTCACAGTCTGTTCAGTGTGGGGACTGGGTCACAGTCTGTTCAGTGTGGGGACTGGGTCAGTGAGAGTCTGTTCAGTGTGGGGACTGGGTCAGTGAGAGTCTGTTCAGTGTGGGGACTGGGTCACAGTCTGTTCAGTGTGGGGACTGGGTCACAGTCTGTTCAGTGTGGGGACTGGGTCAGTGAGAGTCTGTTCAGTGTGGGGACTGGGTCACAGTCTGTTCAGTGTGGGGACTGGGTCAGTGAGAGTCTGTTCAGTGTGGGGACTGGGTCAGTGAGAGTCTGTTCAGTGTGGGGACTGGGTCAGTGAGAGTCTGTTCAGTGTGGGGACTGGGTCAGTGAGAGTCTGTTCAGTGTGGGGACTGGGTCACAGTCTGTTCAGTGTGGGGACTGGGTCACAGTCTGTTCAGTGTGGGGACTGGGTCAGTGAGAGTCTGTTCAGTGTGGGGACTGGGTCAGTGAGAGTCTGTTCAGTGCGGGGACTGGGTCAGTGAGAGTCTGTTCAGTGTGGGGACTGGGTCAGTGAGAGTCTGTTCAGTGTGGGGACTGGGTCAGTGAGAGTCTGTTCAGTGTGGGGACTGGGTCAGTGAGAGTCTGTTCAGTGTGGGGACTGGGTCACAGTCTGTTCAGTGTGGGGACTGGGTCAGTGAGAGTCTGTTCAGTGTGGGGACTGGGTCAGTGAGAGTCTGTTCAGTGTGGGGACTGGGTCAGTGAGAGTCTGTTCAGTGTGGGGACTGGGTCAGTGAGAGTCTGTTCAGTGTGGGGACTGGGTCAGTGAGAGTCTGTTCAGTGTGGGGACTGGGTCACAGTCTGTTCAGTGTGGGGACTGGGTCAGTGAGAGTCTGTTCAGTGTGGGGACTGGGTCACAGTCTGTTCAGTGTGGGGACTGGGTCAGTGAGAGTCTGTTCAGTGTGGGGACTGGGTCAGTGAGAGTCTGTTCAGTGTGGGGACTGGGTCAGTGAGAGTCTGTTCAGTGTGGGGACTGGGTCAGTGAGAGTCTGTTCAGTGTGGGGACTGGGTCAGTGAGAGTCTGTTCAGTGTGGGGACTGGGTCAGTGAGAGTCTGTTCAGTGTGGGGACTGGGTCACAGTCTGTTCAGTGTGGGGACTGGGTCAGTGAGAGTCTGTTCAGTGTGGGGACTGGGTCAGTGAGAGTCTGTTCAGTGTGGGGACTGGGTCACAGTCTGTTCAGTGTGGGGACTGGGTCACAGTCTGTTCAGTGTGGGGACTGGGTCAGTGAGAGTCTGTTCAGTGTGGGGACTGGGTCAGTGAGAGTCTGTTCAGTGTGGGGACTGGGTCACGAGTCTGTTCAGTGTGGGGACTGGGTCACAGTCTGTTCAGTGTGGGGACTGGGTCAGTGAGAGTCTGTTCAGTGTGGGGACTGGGTCACGAGTCTGTTCAGTGTGGGGACTGGGTCAGTGAGAGTCTGTTCAGTGTGGGGACTGGGTCAGTGAGAGTCTGTTCAGTGTGGGGACTGGGTCAGTGAGAGTCTGTTCAGTGTGGGGACTGGGTCAGTGAGAGTCTGTTCAGTGTGGGGACTGGGTCACAGTCTGTTCAGTGTGGAGACTGGGTCAGTGAGAGTCTGTTCAGTGTGGGGACTGGGTCAGTGAGAGTCTGTTCAGTGTGGGGACTGGGTCACAGTCTGTTCAGTGTGGGGACTGGGTCAGTGAGAGTCTGTTCAGTGTGGGGACTGGGTCAGTGAGAGTCTGTTCAGTGTGGGGACTGGGTCACAGTCTGTTCAGTGTGGGGACTGGGTCACAGTCTGTTCAGTGTGGGGACTGGGGTCACAGTCTGCTCAGTGTGGGGACTGGGTCAGTGAGAGTCTGTTCAGTGTGGGGACTGGGTCAGTGAGAGTCTGTTCAGTGTGGGGACTGGGTCAGTGAGAGTCTGTTCAGTGTGGGGACTGGGTCAGTGAGAGTCTGTTCAGTGTGGGGACTGGGTCAGTGAGAGTCTGTTCAGTGTGGGGACTGGGTCACGAGTCTGTTCAGTGTGGGGACTGGGTCAGTGAGAGTCTGTTCAGTGCGGGGACTGGGTCAGTGAGAGTCTGTTCAGTGTGGGGACTGGGTCACAGTCTGTTCAGTGTGGGGACTGGGTCAGTGAGAGTCTGTTCAGTGTGGGGACTGGGTCAGTGAGAGTCTGTTCAGTGTGGGGACTGGGTCAGTGAGAGTCTGTTCAGTGTGGGGACTGGGTCAGTGAGAGTCTGTTCAGTGTGGGGACTGGGTCACAGTCTGTTCAGTGTGGGGACTGGGTCAGTGAGAGTCTGTTCAGTGTGGGGACTGGGTCAGTGAGAGTCTGTTCAGTGTGGGGACTGGGTCAGTGAGAGTCTGTTCAGTGTGGGGACTGGGTCAGTGAGAGTCTGTTCAGTGTGGGGACTGGGTCACAGTCTGTTCAGTGTGGGGACTGGGTCAGTGAGAGTCTGTTCAGTGTGGGGACTGGGTCAGTGAGAGTCTGTTCAGTGTGGGGACTGGGTCAGTGAGAGTCTGTTCAGTGTGGGGACTGGGTCACAGTCTGTTCAGTGTGGGGACTGGGTCACGAGTCTGTTCAGTGTGGGGACTGGGTCAGTGAGAGTCTGTTCAGTGTGGGGACTGGGTCAGTGAGAGTCTGTTCAGTGTGGGGACTGGGTCAGTGAGAGTCTGTTCAGTGTGGGGACCGGGTCAGTGAGAGTCTGTTCAGTGTGGGGACTGGGTCACAGTCTGTTCAGTGTGGGGACTGGGTCACAGTCTGTTCAGTGTGGGGACTGGGTCAGTGAGAGTCTGTTCAGTGTGGGGACTGGGTCAGTGAGAGTCTGTTCAGTGTGGGGACTGGGTCACAGTCTGTTCAGTGTGGGGACTGGGTCACAGTCTGTTCAGTGTGGGGACTGGGTCAGTGAGAGTCTGTTCAGTGTGGGGGACTGGGTCACAGTCTGTTCAGTGTGGGGACTGGGTCAGTGAGAGTCTGTTCAGTGTGGGGACTGGGTCAGTGAGAGTCTGTTCAGTGTGGGGACTGGGTCAGTGAGAGTCTGTTCAGTGTGGGGACTGGGTCAGTGAGAGTCTGTTCAGTGTGGGGACTGGGTCACAGTCTGTTCAGTGTGGGGACTGGGTCACAGTCTGTTCAGTGTGGGGACTGGGTCAGTGAGAGTCTGTTCAGTGTGGGGACTGGGTCAGTGAGAGTCTGTTCAGTGCTGGGGACTGGGTCAGTGAGAGTCTGTTCAGTGTGGGGACTGGGTCAGTGAGAGTCTGTTCAGTGTGGGGGACTGGGTCAGTGAGAGTCTGTTCAGTGTGGGGACTGGGTCAGTGAGAGTCTGTTCAGTGTGGGGACTGGGTCACAGTCTGTTCAGTGTGGGGACTGGGTCAGTGAGAGTCTGTTCAGTGTGGGGACTGGGTCAGTGAGAGTCTGTTCAGTGTGGGGACTGGGTCAGTGAGAGTCTGTTCAGTGTGGGGACTGGGTCAGTGAGAGTCTGTTCAGTGTGGGGGACTGGGTCAGTGAGAGTCTGTTCAGTGTGGGGACTGGGTCACAGTCTGTTCAGTGTGGGGACTGGGTCAGTGAGAGTCTGTTCAGTGTGGGGACTGGGTCACAGTCTGTTCAGTGTGGGGACTGGGTCAGTGAGAGTCTGTTCAGTGTGGGGACTGGGTCAGTGAGAGTCTGTTCAGTGTGGGGACTGGGTCAGTGAGAGTCTGTTCAGTGTGGGGACTGGGTCAGTGAGAGTCTGTTCAGTGTGGGGACTGGGTCAGTGAGAGTCTGTTCAGTGTGGGGACTGGGTCAGTGAGAGTCTGTTCAGTGTGGGGACTGGGTCACGAGTCTGTTCAGTGTGGGGACTGGGTCAGTGAGAGTCTGTTCAGTGTGGGGACTGGGTCAGTGAGAGTCTGTTCAGTGTGGGGACTGGGTCACAGTCTGTTCAGTGTGGGGACTGGGTCACAGTCTGTTCAGTGTGGGGACTGGGTCAGTGAGAGTCTGTTCAGTGTGGGGACTGGGTCAGTGAGAGTCTGTTCAGTGTGGGGACTGGGTCACAGTCTGTTCAGTGTGGGGACTGGGTCACAGTCTGTTCAGTGTGGGGACTGGGTCAGTGAGAGTCTGTTCAGTGTGGGGACTGGGTCACAGTCTGTTCAGTGTGGGGACTGGGTCAGTGAGAGTCTGTTCAGTGTGGGGACTGGGTCAGTGAGAGTCTGTTCAGTGTGGGGACTGGGTCAGTGAGAGTCTGTTCAGTGTGGGGACTGGGTCAGTGAGAGTCTGTTCAGTGTGGGGACTGGGTCACAGTCTGTTCAGTGTGGAGACTGGGTCAGTGAGAGTCTGTTCAGTGTGGGGACTGGGTCAGTGAGAGTCTGTTCAGTGTGGGGACTGGGTCACAGTCTGTTCAGTGTGGGGACTGGGTCAGTGAGAGTCTGTTCAGTGTGGGGACTGGGTCAGTGAGAGTCTGTTCAGTGTGGGGACTGGGTCACAGTCTGTTCAGTGTGGGGACTGGGTCACAGTCTGTTCAGTGTGGGGACTGGGTCACAGTCTGCTCAGTGTGGGGACTGGGTCAGTGAGAGTCTGTTCAGTGTGGGGGACTGGGTCAGTGAGAGTCTGTTCAGTGTGGGGACTGGGTCAGTGAGAGTCTGTTCAGTGTGGGGACTGGGTCAGTGAGAGTCTGTTCAGTGTGGGGACTGGGTCAGTGAGAGTCTGTTCAGTGTGGGGACTGGGTCACAGTCTGTTCAGTGTGGGGACTGGGTCAGTGAGAGTCTGTTCAGTGCGGGGACTGGGTCAGTGAGAGTCTGTTCAGTGTGGGGACTGGGTCACAGTCTGTTCAGTGTGGGGACTGGGTCAGTGAGAGTCTGTTCAGTGTGGGGACTGGGTCAGTGAGAGTCTGTTCAGTGTGGGGACTGGGTCAGTGAGAGTCTGTTCAGTGTGGGGACTGGGTCAGTGAGAGTCTGTTCAGTGTGGGGACTGGGTCACAGTCTGTTCAGTGTGGGGACTGGGTCAGTGAGAGTCTGTTCAGTGTGGGGACTGGGTCAGTGAGAGTCTGTTCAGTGTGGGGACTGGGTCAGTGAGAGTCTGTTCAGTGTGGGGACTGGGTCAGTGAGAGTCTGTTCAGTGTGGGGACTGGGTCACAGTCTGTTCAGTGTGGGGACTGGGTCAGTGAGAGTCTGTTCAGTGTGGGGACTGGGTCAGTGAGAGTCTGTTCAGTGTGGGGACTGGGTCAGTGAGAGTCTGTTCAGTGTGGGGACTGGGTCACAGTCTGTTCAGTGTGGGGACTGGGTCACAGTCTGTTCAGTGTGGGGACTGGGTCAGTGAGAGTCTGTTCAGTGTGGGGACTGGGTCACAGTCTGTTCAGTGTGGGGACTGGGTCAGTGAGAGTCTGTTCAGTGTGGGGACTGGGTCAGTGAGAGTCTGTTCAGTGTGGGGACTGGGTCAGCAGTCTGTTCAGTGTGGGGACTGGGTCAGTGAGAGTCTGTTCAGTGTGGGGACTGGGTCAGTGAGAGTCTGTTCAGTGTGGGGACTGGGTCAGTGAGAGTCTGTTCAGTGTGGGGACTGGGTCAGTGAGAGTCTGTTCAGTGTGGGGACTGGGTCAGTGAGAGTCTGTTCAGTGTGGGGACTGGGTCACAGTCTGTTCAGTGTGGGGACTGGGTCACAGTCTGTTCAGTGTGGGGACTGGGTCAGTGAGAGTCTGTTCAGTGTGGGGACTGGGTCAGTGAGAGTCTGTTCAGTGTGGGGACTGGGTCACAGTCTGTTCAGTGTGGGGACTGGGTCACTGAGTCTGTTCAGTGTGGGGACTGGGTCAGTGAGAGTCTGTTCAGTGTGGGGACTGGGTCACAGTCTGTTCAGTGTGGGGACTGGGTCACGAGTCTGTTCAGTGTGGGGACTGGGTCAGTGAGAGTCTGTTCAGTGTGGGGACTGGGTCAGTGAGAGTCTGTTCAGTGTGGGGACTGGGTCAGTGAGAGTCTGTTCAGTGTGGGGACTGGGTCAGTGAGAGTCTGTTCAGTGTGGGGACTGGGTCACAGTCTGTTCAGTGTGGGGACTGGGTCACAGTCTGTTCAGTGTGGGGACTGGGTCAGTGAGAGTCTGTTCAGTGTGGGGACTGGGTCAGTGAGAGTCTGTTCAGTGCGGGGACTGGGTCAGTGAGAGTCTGTTCAGTGTGGGGACTGGGTCAGTGAGAGTCTGTTCAGTGTGGGGACTGGGTCAGTGAGAGTCTGTTCAGTGTGGGGACTGGGTCAGTGAGAGTCTGTTCAGTGTGGGGGACTGGGGTCACAGTCTGTTCAGTGTGGGGACTGGGTCAGTGAGAGTCTGTTCAGTGTGGGGACTGGGTCAGTGAGAGTCTGTTCAGTGTGGGGACTGGGTCAGTGAGAGTCTGTTCAGTGTGGGGACTGGGTCAGTGAGAGTCTGTTCAGTGTGGGGACTGGGTCAGTGAGAGTCTGTTCAGTGTGGGGACTGGGTCAGTGAGAGTCTGTTCAGTGTGGGGACTGGGTCACAGTCTGTTCAGTGTGGGGACTGGGTCAGTGAGAGTCTGTTCAGTGTGGGGACTGGGTCACAGTCTGTTCAGTGTGGGACTGGGTCAGTGAGAGTCTGTTCAGTGTGGGGACTGGGTCAGTGAGAGTCTGTTCAGTGTGGGGACTGGGTCAGTGAGAGTCTGTTCAGTGTGGGGACTGGGTCAGTGAGAGTCTGTTCAGTGTGGGGACTGGGTCAGTGAGAGTCTGTTCAGTGTGGGGACTGGGTCAGTGAGAGTCTGTTCAGTGTGGGGACTGGGTCACGAGTCTGTTCAGTGTGGGGACTGGGTCAGTGAGAGTCTGTTCAGTGTGGGGACTGGGTCAGTGAGAGTCTGTTCAGTGTGGGGACTGGGTCACAGTCTGTTCAGTGTGGGGACTGGGTCACAGTCTGTTCAGTGTGGGGACTGGGTCAGTGAGAGTCTGTTCAGTGTGGGGACTGGGTCAGTGAGAGTCTGTTCAGTGTGGGGACTGGGTCACAGTCTGTTCAGTGTGGGGACTGGGTCACAGTCTGTTCAGTGTGGGGACTGGGTCAGTGAGAGTCTGTTCAGTGTGGGGACTGGGTCAGTGAGAGTCTGTTCAGTGTGGGGGACTGGGTCACAGTCTGTTCAGTGTGGGGACTGGGTCACAGTCTGTTCAGTGTGGGGACTGGGTCAGTGAGAGTCTGTTCAGTGTGGGGACTGGGTCAGTGAGAGTCTGTTCAGTGTGGGGACTGGGTCACAGTCTGTTCAGTGTGGGGACTGGGTCAGTGAGAGTCTGTTCAGTGTGGGGACTGGGTCAGTGAGAGTCTGTTCAGTGTGGGGACTGGGTCAGTGAGAGTCTGTTCAGTGTGGGGACTGGGTCACAGTCTGTTCAGTGTGGGGACTGGGTCAGTGAGAGTCTGTTCAGTGTGGGGACTGGGTCAGTGAGAGTCTGTTCAGTGTGGGGGACTGGGTCAGTGAGAGTCTGTTCAGTGTGGAGACTGGGTCAGTGAGAGTCTGTTCACTGTGGGGACTGGGTCAGTGAGAGTCTGTTCAGTGTGGGGACTGGGTCAGTGAGAGTCTGTTCAGTGTGGGGACTGGGTCAGTGAGAGTCTGTTAGTCTGTTCAGTGTGGGGACTGGGTCAGTGAGAGTCTGTTCAGTGTGGGGACTGGGTCACAGTCTGTTCAGTGTGGGGGACTGGGTCACAGTCTGTTCAGGTGTGGGACTGGGTCAGTGAGAGTCTGTTCAGTGTGGGGGACTGGGTCACAGTCTGTTCAGTGTGGGGACTGGGTCACAGTCTGTTCAGTGTGGGGACTGGGTCACAGTCTGTTTCAGTTGTGTGGGGGGAACTGGTCAGTGAGAGTCTGTTCAGTGTGGAGACTGGGTCAGTGAGAGTCTGTTCAGTGTGGGACTGGGTCAGTGAGAGTCTGTTCAGTGCGGGGACTGGGTCAGTGAGAGTCTGTTCAGTGTGGGGACTGGGTCAGTGAGAGTCTGTTCAGTGTGGGACTGGGTCACAGTCTGTTCAGTGTGGGGACTGGGTCACAGTCTGTTCAGTGTGGGGACTGGGTCAGGTGAGAGTCTGTTCAGTGTGGGGACTGGGTCAGTGAGAGTCTGTTCAGTGTGGAGACTGGGTCAGTGAGAGTCTGTTCAGTGTGGGGGACTGGGTCAGTGAGAGTCTGTTCAGTGTGGGACTGGGTCAGTGAGAGTCTGTTCAGTGTGGGGACTGGGGTCACAGTCTGTTCAGTGTGGGGACTGGGTCAGTGAGAGTCTGTTCAGTGTGGGGACTGGGTCAGTGAGAGTCTGTCAGTGTGGGGACTGGGTCAGTGAGAGTCTGTTCAGTGTGGGGACTGGGTCAGTGAGAGTCTGTTCAGTGTGGGGGACTGGGTCAGTGAGAGTCTGTTCAGTGTGGGGACTGGGTCAGTGAGAGTCTGTTCAGTGTGGGGACTGGGTCAGTGAGAGTCTGTTCAGTGTGGGGACTGGGTCACAGTCTGTCAGTGTGGGGACTGGGTCAGTGAGAGTCTGTTCAGTGTGGGGACTGGGTCACAGTCTGTTCAGTGTGGGGACTGGTCAGTGAGAGTCTGTTCAGTGTGGAGGACTGGGTCAGTGAGAGTCTGTTCAGTGTGGGGACTGGGTCAGTGAGAGTCTGTTCAGTGTGGGGGACTGGGTCAGTGAGAGTCTGTTCAGTGTGGGGACTGGGTCACAGTCTGTTCAGTGTGGGGACTGGGTCAGTGAGAGTCTGTTCAGGTGTGGGACTGGGTCAGTGAGAGTCTGTTCAGTGTGGGGACTGGGTCAGTGAGAGTCTGTTCAGTGTGGGGACTGGGTCAGTGAGAGTCTGTTCAGTGTGGGGACTGGGTCAGTGAGAGTCTGTTCAGTGTGGGGACTGGGTCAGTGAGAGTCTGTTCAGTGTGGGGACTGGGTCAGTGAGAGTCTGTTTCAGTGTGGGGACTGGGTCAGTGAGAGTCTGTTCAGTGTGGGGACTGGGTCACAGTCTGTTCAGTGTGGGGGATGGGTCACAGTCTGTTCAGTGTGGGGACTGGGTCAGTGAGAGTCTGTTCAGTGTGGGGACTGGGTCAGTGAGAGCGTGCTCGGTGTGGGGACTGGGTCAGTGAGAGCGTGCTCGGTGTGGGGACTGGCTGGGTCAGTGAGAGCGTGCTCGGTGTGGGACTGGGTCAGTGAGCGTCTCTTTCACGAGCTTTTGTGACCGTTTGATCTGTCTCTAACTGCTTGCTCCTTTGCCACCTCCAGCTGGCGTACTGCATTGTCCAGTTCCCTGGAGAAGGATGCCACATTGACAGAACCGGTAAGTGCCGTCCGAAACGCGTCCTGTCCCTGGCTTTCCGTGGAATGAAGCGAGTGGAAGATACATGTAGCAGTG
>NC_092730.1:23069707-23346777 GCF_047496885.1 Scyliorhinus torazame | reverse complement strand
TGGGTGGGAGGGGGAGGAGGGAGTGGGTGGGAGGGGGGGGAGGGAGTGGATGGGAGGGTGAGGAGGGAGTGGGTGGGAGGGGGAGGAGGGAGTGGGTGGAGGGGGAGGAGGGAGTGGGTGGGAGGGGAGGAGGGAGTGGGTGGGAGGGGGAGGAGGGAGTGGGTGGGAGGGGGAGGAGGGAGTGGGTGGGAGGGGGAGGAGGGAGTGGGTGGGAGGGGGTGGAGGGAGTGGGTGGGAGGGGGAGGAGGGAGTGAGTGGATGGGAGGGGGAGGAGGGAGTGGGTGGGAGGGAGTGGGGGGAGGAGGGAGTGGGGGGGAGGGGGGAGGATGGGGAGGAGTGAGTGGGGGAGGGGGAGGAGGGAGTGGGGGAGGGGGAAGGAGGGAGTGGGGGGAGGGGAGGAGGGAGTGGGGGAGGGGGAGGAGGGAGTGGGGGGAGGGGAGGAGGGAGTGGGGGAGGGGAGGAGGGAGTGGGGGGAGGGGGAGGGAGGGGAGGAGTGGGGGGAGGGGGAGGAGGGAGTGGGGGAGGGGGAGGAGGGAGTGGGGGAGGGAGGAGGGAGTGGGGGAGGGGAGGGAGTGGGGGGAGGGGAAGGAGGGAGTGGGGGGAGGGGGAGGAGGGAGTGGGGGGAGGGGGAGGAGGGAGTGGGGGGAGGGGGAGGAGGGAGTGGGGGAGGGGGAGGAGGGAGTGGGGGAGGGGGAGGAGGGAGTGGGGGGAGGGGAGGAGGGAGTGGGGGAGGGGGAGGAGGGGAGGGGGAGGAGGGAGTGGGGGGAGGGGGAGGAGGGGGAGGAGGGAGTGGGGGAGGGGGAGGAGGGAGTGGGGGGAGGGGAAGGAGGGAGTGGGGTAGGGGAAGGAGGGAGTGGGGTAGGGGAAGGAGGAGTGGGGGAGGGGGAGGAGGGGAGTGGGGGGAGGGAGTGGGGGGAGGGGGAGGAGGGAGTGGGGGAGGGAGTGGGGGAGGGGGAGGAGGGAGTGGGGGGTGGGGAGGAAGGAGTGGGGGGAGGGAGTGGGGGGGAGGGAGTGGGGGGGAGGGAGTGGAGGGGGGAGGGAGTGGGGGGGAGGGAGTGGGGGGAGGAGGGAGTGGGGGGAGGGGGAGGAGGGAGTGGGGGGAGGGGAGGGGGAGGAGGGAGTGGGGGGGAGGGGGAGGAGGGAGTGGGGGGAGGGGAGGAGGGAGTGGTGGGAGGGGGAGGAGGGAGTGGGGGAGGGGGAGGAGGGAGTGGGGGGAGGGGAGGAGGGAGTGGGGGGAGGGGAGGAGGGAGTGGGGGGAGGGGGAGGAGGGGGGAGGGGGAGGAGGGAGTGGGGGGAGGGGGAGGAGGGAGTGGGGGGAGGGGGAGGAGGGAGTGGGGGGAGGGGGAGGGGGGGAGGAGGGAGTGGGGGAGGGGAGGAGGGAGTGGGGGGAGGGGGAGGAGGGAGTGGGGGAGGAGGGAGTGGGGGAGGAGGGAGTGGGGGAGGGGGAGGAGGGAGTGGGGGGAGGAGGGAGTGGGGGGAGGGGGGAGGGGGAGGAGGGAGTGGGGGGAGGGGGAGGGGGGTGGAGGGAGTGGGGGGTGGGGAGGAGGGAGTGGGGAGGAGGGAGTGGGGGGAGGGGAGGAGGGAGTGGGGGAGGGGGAGGAGGGGGAGGGGGAGGAGGGAGTGGGGGGAGGGGGAGGAGGGAGTGGGGGGAGGGGGAGGAGGGAGTGGGGGGAGGGGGAGGATGGGGAGGAGTGAGTGGGGGAGGGGGGAGGAGGGAGTGGGGGAGGGGAAGGAGGGAGTGGGGGGAGGGGGAGGAAGTGGGGGGAGGGGAGGAGGGAGTGGGGGAGGGGGAGGAGGGAGTGGGGGGAGGGGAGGAGGGAGTGGGGAAGGGGGAGGGTGGGGGAGGGGAGGAGGGAGTGGGGGGAGGGGGAGGAGGGAGTGGGGAGGGGGGAGGAGGGAGTGGGGGGAGGGGAGGAGGGAGTGGGGGTAGGGGAAGGAGGGAGTGGGGGGAGGGGGAGGAGGGAGTGGGGGGAGGGGGAGGAGGGAGTGGGGGAGGGGGAGGAGGGAGTGGGGGGTGGGGAGGAAGGAGTGGGGGGGAGGGAGTGGGGGGGGAGGGAGTGGGGGGGGAGGGAGTGGGGGGGAGGAGGGAGTGGAGGGGAGGAGGGTGTGGGGGGAGGAGGGAGTGGGGGGGAGGAGGGTGTGGGGGGGGGAGGGGGAGAAGGGAGTGTGGGGGAGGGGGAGAAGGGAGTGTAGGGGGAGGGGGAGAAGGGAGTGTGGGGGGAGGGGGAGAAGGGAGTGTGGGGGAGGGGGAGAAGGGAGTGTGGGGGAGGGGGAGAAGGGAGTGTGGGGGAGGGGGAGAAGGGAGTGTGGGGGAGGGGGAGAAGGGAGTGTGGGGGAGGGGGAGAAGGGAGTGTGGGGGGAGGGGGAGAAGGGAGTGTGGGGGGAGGGGGAGAAGGGAGTGTGGGGGAGGAGGGAGTGGGGGGGAGGAGGGAGTGGGGGAGGAGGGAGTGTGGGGGGGGGAGGGGGTGTGGGGGGGAGGAGGGAGTGTGGGGGGGAGCAGGGAGTGTGGGAGGGGAGCAGGGAGTGTGGGGGGGAGCAGGGAGTGTGGGGGGGAGCAGGGAGTGTGGGGGGGAGCAGGGAGTGTGGGGGGGGAGCAGGAGTGTGGGGGGGGAGGGAGTGTGGGGGGGGAGGGAGTGTGGGGGGAGGAGGGAGTGGGGGGGGGAGGAGGGAGTGGGGGGGGAGGAGGGAGTGGGGGGGGGGAGGAGGGAGGGGGGGGGAGGAGGGAGTGTGGGGGGGAGGAGGGAGTGTGGGGGGGAGGAGGGAGTGTGGGGGGGAGGAGGGAGTGTGGGGGGGGAGGGAGTGTGGGGGGAGGAGGGAGTGTGGGGGAGGAGTGAGTGGGGGAGGGGGTGTGGGGGGAAGGAGGGGGTGGGGGGGATGAAGGGGGTGTGGGGTGGGGGAGGGAGGGGGTGTGGGGGGGAGGGGGTGTGGGGTGGGGTGGAGGGAGGGGGTGTGGGGGGGGAGGGAGGGGTGTGGGGGTGGGAGGGAGGGGGGTGTGGGGGGGAGGGAGGGGGTGTCGGGGGAGGGAGGGGTTGTGGGGAGGGAGGGGTTGTGGGGGAGGGAGGGAGGGGGTGTGGGGGGGAGGGAGGGGGTGTGGGGGGGAGGGAGGGGGTGTGGGGGGGAGGGAGGGGGTGTGGGGGGAGGGAGGGGGTGTGGGGGAGGGAGGGGGTGTGGGGGAGGGAGGGGGTGTGGGGGGAGGGAGGGGGTGTGGGGGGGGAGGGAGGGGGTGTGGGGGGGGAGGGAGGGGTGTGGGGGGGGAGGGAGGGGGTGTGGGGGGAGGGAGGGGGTGTGGGGGGAGGGAGGGGGGTGTGGGGGGAGGGAGGGGGTGTGGGGGGGAGGTAGGGGGTGTGGGGGGGGAGGGAGGGGGTGTGGGGGGGAGGGAGGGGGTGTGGGGGGGAGGGAGGGGGTGTGGGGGAGGAGGGAGGGGGTGTAGGGGGAGGGAGGGGGTGTGGGGGGAGGGGGGGCGGTCGGAGGTCTCACTGCCTCTTTTTCGAAAGGCCCAAAAATCATCCCAGCCAAGGTCCTGTCCAGAAGTCCTGCTGAGAATTGGATATGGGTGTGAGTGATTGTGAGTGTGTGTGATTGAGTGTGAGCGTGTGTGTGATTGTGGGTCAGTGTGTGTGATTGATTGTGAGTGTATGTGAGTGTGTGATTGTGAGTGTGTGTGATTGTGAGCGTGTGCGTGATTTTGAGTCAGTGTGTGTATGTGATTATGTTTATGTGCGAGTCTGTGTGTGCGCATGCATGTGCATGTACACATGTAGGCACCCGTGTGCGTGTTCATATGTGGATCTGTGCATATGTGTATGTGTGTGTGTGTGTGCATGCGTGTGAGTGGTTGCTTATGCGCATATGTGACGTGTGCATATATGTACAATTATGTGTGTGGGGGGTGTCATCCATGTGTGTATGTGTGTGCACCTGTGTGCATGTCACGCGCGATCGTGTGTGTTAAAAGGGGGTCGTTCCGGTTTATGTGTAACATGCTGCCTCTGTGGCCGAATATCAGCTCCGTGCCGGGTGGGTTTCCCCACACAGAATGGCCATTTCTGAGGAGGAACCTCGACGGTTCACCAACACCCTGGGATTAGCTCCCACACGCCCACCGCTTCCCAATCCACCTCCTCGCCTCCCCCGGCACCTCACTAAATGACAGGTCAGCAGCTATGAGGCGGGGTGGGCAAGGGAGGCGGAGTGGGCAAGGGAGGCGGGGTGGGCAAGGGAGGCGGGGTGGGCAAGGGAGGCGGGGTGGGCAAGGGAGGCGGGGTGGGCAAGGGAGGCGGGGTGGGCAAGGGAGGCGGGGTGGGCAAGGGAGGCGGGGTGGGCAAGGGAGGCGGGGTGGGCAAGGGAGGCGGGGTGGGCAAGGGAGGCGGGGTGGGCAAGGGAGGCGGGGTGGGCAAGGGAGGCGGCGGGGTGGGCTGGCAGCGGGCATCACGGAGCCCTGCCAGGCTGGAGCAGGGAGAGAGGAGCGAGGCCGGGAAAGCGTTAAAGCCATTATCTAGGGACAAGCTCCAACCAATACACGTTGTAAACACAGCCAGTTGCCAGGGCAACCAGCACTCACCTCCACTTATCGAGCAATGGAGATAGAGCTCCAAATAAACCAGATTCTGAACAAATCTCTCCAGTCCCTGCACAGCAGGCAGCTTATTCCTATGCATATCCGTGTATGTGTGTGTGCATGTCAGTCTGTTTGTGTGTGCATGTCAGTCTGTTTGTGTGTGCATGTCCATGTACGTGTGTGTCTGTCAGTCTGTACGTGTGTGCATGTCCGTGTGTGTGTCTGTTTGTCTGTGTGTGTGTGTCTGTGTGTGTATGTCTGTGTGTACAAGTATGTGTAAGTCTGTGTATGTATATGTGTCTGTGAATGTGTGTGTACATGTATTTGTGTGCACATGTATCTGTATGTCTGTGTGCATGTGTGTCTGTGTGCGAATGCCTGCACGTGTGTACATGTATGCGTATGTCTGTGTGTGTACATGTATGTGAATGTCGTGTGTATGTGTGTGCTTGTGTATGTGTCTGAATGTGTGTGTCTGCGTGTCTGTCTGTAAATGTATGTCTGTCTGTGTGTGTGTCTGTGTGGCTTATGCTTTGTATGTGTGTGAATGTCTGTGTGTGTATCGATGTGTGGATGCATGTATCTGTGTGAATGTATGTCTGTCTAGGAGTGTGTCTGTGTGTGTTTGTGCAGGAGTGTGCGTCTGGTCTGTGTGTGCATCTGTCTGTCTGTGAGTGTCAGCGTGTGTGTATCTGTTTGTGTGTGTGTGTGTCAGGACATGTGTACCTGTGCGTCAGCGTGTGTGTATCTGTGTCTATGTGTGTATATCTGTCTGTGCCTGTGTGTCAGTGTGTGTGTATCTGTGCGTGTGTCAGGATGTATGTACCTGTGTCTATGTGTGTATATCTGTCTGTGCCTGTGTGTCAGTGTGTGTATCTGTGTCTATGTGTGTATATCTGTTCTGTGCATGTGTGTCAGCGTGTGTGTATCTGTGTCTATGTGTGTATATCTGTCTGTGCCTGTGTGTCAGTGTGTGTTTATCTGTGCGTGTGTCAGGATGTATGTACCTGTGTCTATGTGTGTATATCTGTCTGTGCCTGTGTGTCAGCGTGTGTGTGTATCTGTGTGTCAATGCTTCTCTATCACACCCATATCCTTTAGTCACTCAATTTTCTCCACACAGACACACACACCACACACACTCTCTGGTAACAATCTAACACAAACGGTGTGCAATTTTAACTCACATGCCAGATGACAAAGAAGATGAGGGAAGCGCAGAGCACCAGGGTCAGCATGTAGCAGAAAGCGGCAAAGGTGAAAGCCATCTCTCGCTCCCTTGCCCCACTCTATCACAACCTGTTCCTGCTGCTGCCCGCGACCGGCTCCTCTCCTCTCGTCGCTCTCTGCTCCGAGCGGCCAAACTGTCCTGGGCTCCCCTCCTCTTCGGAGCTGCAGCTCCTCGGGCGCCTGTCTCTCTCCTCCTGGGTCCCAGGCAGACCAGCAGTCAACATCAAGAGAACTTTTGTCTTCGCGAGAGAGAGGGAGGGAGACAGGGGTGGATGAATCCGTGTGTGTTGTTCTCTCTCGGTGTAACAATGCCTCTCTCTCGCTCAGTAACTGTGCCAATTATCAAACTGTCTCAGCTTCAGAATACTGACGCACTAACAATTCCTGTTGCCTTTTAAGTGGCAAAGAAGCAGGAGAGGGGAAGGAATCTGAGCCATGGTTAGCAGGGAGGGAGGAGGGGATGGGGGGTGAAGATTGCCCCCTGACTCCCGGTGCTAAAGGGTTGGCAATGTGACAACACACATGTCCAAATTCACCCTCCTCCCCACCTCTTTTGTTACCCCCACACTCAGGTGTGCAACTGCAACACTGGAGAATAATAGGAAGGATAATCTCTCTGGTCTCCTCCAACAAACCTGGCCGATCGTCAGGCTGTGGGTCTCAAATGCGATGTATGAAATGATTTGTGCTCCCAGTAAATCATATCCGGGCTCATTGGCTCGATCGAGAGAGAGAGAGAGAGGCGGGGGTTCAATCTCCTCTTGCTCCCCTGTCTCGTTCCAACATCAATTGCTGGCAAATTATCAGAGGTGGTCAGGGGTTTATTAAAAAGCAAATTTAATTCTTCAAACTCCTGGTGTTGGAGACCCCCTTCATCAACCCCCCCCCATTCCACCCCCTGGCCAGATGGTGAGGATCCACAAAATGGGGAGGGTGAGACTGCATTTGCCCTGTTTTTGAATCATTTGTGTCAGGGGGGGATTGTGGGGGTTCCTTGGAAGGTCTCCCCCTGGGAAGGAAGGGGGAGAATGGACTGCTTGCAGGGTCCCCCTAGTGGGGTAACTGGGGGATTGTTTCCATCCCTGTAGGATGCTCTCCAGTGGGGTTGGACACATAGGATGGAGCTCCCTCTCCATCTGCTCCCCTTTCTCATTCTCTCTCTCTCTGCCTCTCTCCTCGCTCTCTGCCCTCGCTTTCTCTCCCATTCACTCTCTCCCGCTCTGCCCCTTATCTCTCCGCCTGCCTCCTCGCTCACTCTGCCTCTCTCATCCACTCTCTCTCTGCCTGACTCATTTCTCTCTCTCCCTCTCATTTTCCCTCTCTGTCTCTCATTCTCTCTCTCTGTGCCTCTCTCATTCTTTCTCTCTGTCTACCTGTCTCATCTCTCTGGCTCTCTCATTCTCTCTCTTCTCTCGCTCTGTCTCTCTCATTCTCTCTCTGTCTGCCTGTCTTATCTCTCTCTCTCTCATTCTCTCTCTCTGTCTGCCTGTCTCGTCTCTCTCTCTCATTCTATCTCTCTCTGTCTGCCGGTCTCGTTTCTCTGTCTCTCTCTGTCTGCCTGTCTTATCTCTCTGTCTCTCTCATTTTCACTCTTGCTGTCTCATTTTCTCTGTCTCTCATTCTCTCGTTCTGTTTCTCTCATTCTCTCTCTCTGTCTGCCTGCCTCATCTCTCTCTCTCATTCTCTTTCTCTGTCTGCCTGCCTCATCTCTCTCTCTCTCTCTCGCTCTCTCATTCTCTCTCTCTCTCTCTCTGTCTGCCTGTCTCATCTCTCTGTCTCTCTCATTCTCTCTCTCTCTCTCATTCTCTCTCTCTCTGTCTGCCTGTCTCATCTCTCTGTCTCTCTCATTCTCTCTCTCTCTGTCTGCCTGTCTTATCTCTGTCTCTCTCATTTTTGCTCTCGCTGTCTCATTTTCTCTGTCTCTCATTCTCGCGTTCTGTTTCTCTCATTCTCTCTCTCTGTCTGCCTGCCTCATCTCTCTCTCTCTCTCATTCTCTCTCTCTGTCTGCCTGCCTCATCTCTCTCTCTCTCATTCTCTCTCTCTGTCTGCCTGCCTCATCTCTCTCTCTCTCTCCCATTCTCTCTCTCTGTCTGCCTGTCTCATCTCGCTCTCTCTCTCATTCTCTCTCTCTCTCTCTGTCTGCCTGTCTCATCTCTCTGTCTCTCTCATTCTCTCTCTCTCTGTCTGCCTGTCTTATCTCTGTCTCTCTCATTTTTGCTCTCGCTGTCTTCTTTTCTGTCTCTCATTCTCGCGTTCTGTTTCTCTCATTCTCTCTCTCTATCTGCCTGCCTCATCTCTCTCTCTCTCTCTCTCATTCTCTCTCTCTGTCTGCCTGCCTCATCTCTCTCTCTCCCATTCTCTCTCTCTGTCTGCCTGCCTCACCTCTCTCTCTCTCTCTCTCATTCTCTCGCTCTGTCTCTCTCATTCTCTCTCTGTCTGCCTGTCTTATCTCTCTCTCTCTCATTCTCTCTGTCTGCCTGTCTCGTCTCTCTCTCTCTCTCATTCTCTCTCTCTCTGTCTGCCGGTCTCGTTTCTCTGTCTCTCTCTCTCTGTCTGCCTGTCTTATCTCTCTGTCTCTCTCATTTTCACTCTCGCTGTCTCATTTTCTCTGTCTCTCATTCTCTCGTTCTGTTTCTCTCATTCTCTCTCTCTGTCTGCCTGCCTCATCTCTCTCTCTCTCTCTCTCTCATTCTCTTTCTCTGTCTGCCTGCCTCATCTCTCTCTCTCTCTCATTCTCTTTCTCTGTCTGCCTGCCTCATCTCTCTCTCTCTCTCTCTCTCTCTCATTCTCTCTCTCTCTCTCTGTCTGCCTGTCTCATCTCTCTGTCTCTCTCATTCTCTCTCTCTCTGTCTGCCTGCCTCATCTCTCTGTCTCTCTCATTTTTGCTCTCGCTGTCTCATTTTCGCTGTCTCTCATTCTCTCGTTCTGTTTCTCTCATTCTCTCTCTCTGTCTGCCTGCCTCATCTGTCTCTCTCATTCTCTCTCTCTCTGTCTGCCTGCCTCATCTCTCTGTCTCTCTCGTTTTCGCTCTCGCTGTCTCATTTTCTCTGTCTCTCATTCTCTCGTTCTGTTTCTCTCATTCTCTCTCTCGGTCTGCCTGCCTCATCTCTCTCTCTCTCACATTCTCGCTCTCTCTCCCTGTCAGCCTGCCTCATCTCTCTCTCTCTCTCTCTCATTCTCTCTCTCTGTCTACCTGTCTCCTCTCTCTCTCTCTCTCATTCTCTCTCTCTGTCTGCCTGCCTCATCTCTCTCTCTCTCATTCTCTCTCTCTCTCATTCTCTTTCTCTCTGTCTGCCTGTCTCATCTCTCTCTCTCTCTCATTCTCTCTCTCTCTGTCTGCCTGCCTCATTGCTCTCTCTCTCATTCTCTCTCTCTGTCTGCCTGCCTCATCTCTCTCTCTCTCATTCTCTCTCTCTCTCATTCTCTTTCTCTCTGTCTGCCTGTCTCATCTCTCTCTCTCTCTCATTCTCTCTCTCTCTGTCTGCCTGCCTCATTGCTCTCTCTCTCTCTCTCTCATTCTCTGTCTCTCTCTGCCTGTCTCGTCTCGCTGTCTCGCTCTCTCTCATTCTCTCTCTCTCTCTCTCATTCTCTCTCTCTCTGTCTGCCGGTCTCGTTTCTCTCTCTCTCTCATTCTCTCTCTCTCTGTCTGCCTGCCTCATCTCTCTCTCTCTCTCATTCTCTGTCTCTCTCTGTCGACCTGTCTCGTCTCTCTCTCTCTCTCATTCTCTCTCTCTGTCTGCCTGTCTCGTCTCGCTGTCTCTCATTCTCTCTCTCTGCCTGCCTCATCTCTCTCTCTCTCTCACATTCTCTCTCTCTCGCTCATTCTCTTTCTCTCGGTCTGCCTGCCTCATCTCTCTCTCTCTCTCATTCCCTCTCTCTGTCTGCCTGCCTCATCTCTCTCTCTCTCTCTCTCTCTCATTCTCTCTCTCTCTCATTCTCTCTCTCTGTCTGCCTGCCTCATCTCTCTCTCTCTCATTCTCTTTCTCTGTCTGCCTGTCTTATCTCTCTCTCTCTCATTCTCTCTCTCTGTCGACGTGTCTCGTCGCTCTGTCTCTCTCATTCTCTCTCTCTCTGTCTGCCTGTCTCGTCTCTCTCTCTCTCATTCTCTTTCTCTGTCTGCCTGTCTCATCTCTCTCTCTCTCTCATTCTCTCTCTCTGTCGACCTGTCTCGTCTCTCTGTCTCTCTCATTCTCTCTCTCTCTGTCTGCCTGTCTCGTCTCGCTGTCTCTCATTCTCTCTCTCTGCCTGCCTCATCTTTCTGTTGCTCCCATTTTCTCTCTCTGTCTCTTATTCTCTCTCTCTCTGTCTGCCTGTCTGATCTCTCTGTTTCTCTCATTGTCTCGCTCTGTCTCTCATTCTCTCTCTCTCCCTCTGTCTGCCTGTCTCATCTCTCTAATTTTCTATCTGTCTCATTCTCTCTCTCTCTCGCCCACTCTCTCACTCTGTGCCTTTCTCATTCTTTCGCTCTCGCCGTCTCTCTCTCGCCGACTCTTCTATCTCATTCTCCCTCTCCCTGCCTGCCTCCCCCTCTCTCATTCATTGAACGTTCACTCTCTCTCTGATTCAATCTCTCCCTCCCTCAATCTGCGCCGGTCTCAGTGTCTCTTTGTCTCCCTCTCTGCTCTCTCTCTCTCTCTCTTACCCGCCACATTCCTTTTTCTCTCTCTCTCTCTTGCAGTACCCCCCTCTGTCTCTCCTTCACTCTCGCTCTGTCTCTCGTTCCCTAATTCTCTCCCTAATTCTCGCTGCCTCGGAGTTATTGAATGTTTTCTATCGCCAATGACACCAATTATAATATTTGACCCTTCCCTCGATAATAACCAAAGCTGAAAGTCTGTGCCACCGAACATGACTTCGACTTAACCGCTGCCTGCACAGCGATTTGCTCAGAATTAAAAGGTGTTGAAGCTTTATATTCCAATCAACAGGAACAATTAATACATTGTCTATGGTGTGTAACCCTTCACAGGACTGAATCTTGGGCGGGGGGGGGGGGGGGTGGGGGGATAGAGATAGGACCCCCCAGATCGCGACCACCCGCCGATCAGTGGCCCCCGACTGCGGGCCTAGCCATCTTGGAGGGCCCCACTCCCTACGGTGACGGATCCCCCCCCCCCCCCGCCCCCCACCACGACGGCCACCGCGATTCAGAGCTCCCACTGGATGAAACCATAGGGGAACTACGCTGACGGGAACTCGGGCAGTCGTCAGCGGAGCATCACGGCGGGGGGCCTCTTTCAACAGCCCACGACCGGCGCCGCGTCGACTGCGAGCACGGGGACTCGGAGAATCCAGGCCCATGTGTCTGCCCTTGTCTACATCTGCCTGCTACTCTCTGTTCCTGTCTGCTGAGGTCTACTCTTGCTTGTTCCTGTCTGCACCTGTCTGCTCCTGTATGTCTGCTCCTGTGTGTTCCTGTCTTCTCCTTTCTGTTCCTGTCTGCTCCTGTGTGTTCCTGTCTGCTCCTGTATGTCTGCTCCTGTGTGTTCCTGTCTTCTCCTTTCTGTTCCTGTCTGCTCCTGTGTGTTCCTGTCTGCTCCTGTATGTCTGCTCCTGTGTGTTCCTGTCTTCTCCTTTCTGTTCCTGTCTGCTCCTGTGTGTTCCTGTCTTCTCCTTTCTGTTCCTGTCTGCTCCTGTGTGTTCCTGTCTGCTCCTGTATGTCTGCTCCTGTGTGTTCCTGTCTGCTCCTGTATGTCTGCTCCTGTGTGTTCCTGTCTGCTCCTGTATGTCTGCTCCTGTGTGTTCCTGTCTTCTCCTTTCTGTTCCTGTCTGCTCCTGTGTGTTCCTGTCTGCTCCTGTATGTCTGCTCCTGTGTGTTCCTGTCTTCTCCTTTCTGTTCCTGTCTGCTCCTGTGTGTTCCTGTCTGCTCCTGTATGTCTGCTCCTGTGTGTTCCTGTCTGCTCCTGTATGTCTGCTCCTGTGTGTTCCTGTCTGCTCCTGTATGTCTGCTCCTGTGTGTTCCTGTCTTCTCCTTTCTGTTCCTGTCTGCTCCTGTGTGTTCCTGTCTGCTCCTGTATGTCTGCTCCTGTGTGTTCCTGTCTGCTCCTGTATGTCTGCTCCTGTGTGTTCCTGTCTGCTCCTGTATGTCTGCTCCTGTGTGTTCCTGTCTTCTCCTTTCTGTTCCTGTCTGCTCCTGTGTGTTCCTGTCTGCTCCTGTATGTCTGCTCCTGTGTGTTCCTGTCTTCTCCTTTCTGTTCCTGTCTGCTCCTGTGTGCTCCTGTCTGCTCCTGTATGTCTGCTCCTGTGTGTTCCTGTCTGCTCCTGTATGTCTGCTCCTGTGTGTTCCTGTCTGCTCCTGTATGTCTGCTCCTGTGTGTTCCTGTCTTCTCCTTTCTGTTCCTGTCTGCTCCTGTGTGTTCCTGTCTGCTCCTGTATGTCTGCTCCTGTGTGTTCCTGTCTGCTCCTGTATGTCTGCTCCTGTGTGTTCATGTCTGCTCCTGGATGTCTGCTCCTGTGTGTTCCTGTCTGCTCCTGTATGTCTGCTCCTGTGTGTTCCTGTCTGCTCCTTTCTGTTCCTGTCTGCTCCTGTGTGTTCCTGTCTGCTCCTGTATGTCTGCTCCTGTGTGTTCCTGTCTTCTCCTTTCTGTTCCTGTCTGCTCCTGTGTGTTCCTGTCTGCTCCTGTATGTCTGCTCCTGTGTGTTCCTGTCTGCTCCTGTATGTCTGCTCCTGTGTGTTCCTGTCTGCTCCTGGATGTCTGCTCCTGTGTGTTCCTGTCTGCTCCTGTATGTCTGCTCCTGTGTGTTCCTGTCTTCTCCTTTCTGTTCCTGTCTGCTCCTGTGTGTTCCTGTCTTCTCCTGTCAGTTCCTGTCAGCACCTGTCTCTTCCAGTCTGCACTTGTCTGTTCCTGTCTGATCCTGACTATTCCTGTCTGCACCTGTCAATTCCAGTCTGCTCCTGACTATTCCTGTCTGCGCCTGACTATTCCTGTCTGCACCTGACTATTCCTGTCTGCACCTGACTGTTCCAGTCTGCACCTGTCACTTCCTGTCTGCATCTGACTGTTCCTGTCTGCACCGGTCAGTTCCTGTCTGCACCTGTCAGTTCCTGTCTACACCTGACTGTTCCTGTCTGCACCTGTCTCTTCCAGTCTGCACCTGTCTGTTCCTGTCTGATCCTGACTATTCCTGTCTGCACCTGTCAATTCCAGTCTGCTCCTGACTATTCCTGTCTGCACCTTTCTATTCCTGTCTGCACCTGACACTTCCTGTCTGCATCTGACTGTTCCTGTCTGCACCGGTCAGTTCCTGTCTGCACCTGACTTTTTCTGTCTGCACCGGTCTGTTCCTGTCAGTTCCTGTCTGCACCTAACTATTCCTGTTTGTTCCTGTCTATTCCTATCACTTACAGTCTGTTGCTGCCTGCTCCAGTCTGTTCCAGTCTGCTCTTGTCTGCTCCTGTCTATTCCTGTCTGCTCCTGTCTATTCCCCTCCATTCCTGCCTGCTCCTCCCTGTTCGCTCCTCTCTATTCCTGTCGCTCCTGTCTATTCCCCTTTTTTCCTGTCTGCTCCTGTCTATTCCCCTCTGTTCCTGTCTGCTCCTGTCTATTCCTGTCTGCTCCTGTCTCTTCCTCTCTATTCCTGCCTGCTCCTGTCTGTTCCTCTCTATTCCTGTCTGCTCCTGTCTATTCCCCTCTATTCCTGCCTGCTCCTGTCTATTCCTGTCTGCTCCTGTCTGTTCCTCTCTATTCCTGCCTGCCCATGTCTGTTCCTCTCTATTCCTGCCTGCTCCTGTCTGTTGCTCTCTATTCCTGTCTGCTCCTGTCTATTCCTGTCTGCTCCTGTCTGTTCCTCTCTATTCCTGCCTGCCCCTGTCTGTTCCTCTCTATTCCTGTCTGCTCCTCCCTGTTCCTCTCTATTCCTGCCTGCTCCTCCCTGTTCCTCTCTATTCCTGTCTGCTCCTGTCTATTCCCCTCTATTCCTGCCTGATCCTGTCTATTCCCCTCTATTCCTGTCTGCCCCTCTCTATTCCTGTCTGCTCCTGTCTGTTCCTCTCTATTCCTGTCTGCTCCTGTCTATTCCCCTCTGCTCCTGTCTGTTCCTCTCTATTCCTGCCTGCTCCTGTCTGTTCCGCTCTATTCCTGTCTGCTCCTCTCTATTCCTCACTGCTCCTGTGTGTTCTGCTCTATTCCTGTCTGCTCCTGTCTATTCCTCTCTATTCCTGCCTGCTCCTGTCTGTTGCTCTCTACTCCTGTCTGCTCCTGTCTATTCCTGTCTGCTCCTGTCTGTTCCTCTCTATTCCTGCCTGCTCCTGTCTGTTGCTCTCTATTCATGTCTGCTCCTGTCTATTCCTGTCTGCTCCTGTCTGTTCCTCTCTATTCCTGCCTGCTCCTGTCTGTTCCGCTCTATTCCTGTCTGCTCCTCTCTATTCCTCACTGCTCCTGTGTGTTCTGCTCTATTCCTGTCTGCTCCTGTCTATTCCTCTCTATTCCTGCCTGCTCCTGTCTGTTGCTCTCTACTCCTGTCTGCTCCTGTCTATTCCTGTCTGCTCCTGTCTGTTCCTCTCTATTCCTGCCTGCTCCTGTCTGTTGCTCTCTATTCATGTCTGCTCCTGTCTATTCCTGTCTGCTCCTGTCTGTTCCTCTCTATTCCTGCCTGCCCCTGTCTGTTCCTCTCTATTCCTGTCTGCTCCTCCCTGTTCCTCTCTATTCCTGCCTGCTCCTCCCTGTTCCTCTCTATTCCTGTCTGCTCCTGTCTATTCCCCTCTATTCCTGCCTGCTCCTGTCTATTCCCCTCTATTCCTGTCTGCCCCTCTCTATTCCTGTCTGCTCCTGTCTGTTCCTCTCTATTCCTGTCTGCTCCTGTCTATTCCCCTCTGCTCCTGTCTGTTCCTCTCTATTCCTGCCTGCTCCTGTCTGTTCCTCTCTATTCCTGTCTGCTCCTCTCTATTCCTTCCTGCTCCTGTCTGTTCCGCTCTATTCCTGTCTGCTCCTGTCTATTCCTCTCTACTCCTGCCTGCTCCTGTCTGTTCCTCTCTATTTCTGCCTGCTCCTGTCAATTCCTCTCTAATCCTGCCTGCTCCTGTCTGTTCCTCTCTATTCCTGTCTGCTCCTGTCTTTTCCCCTCTTTTCCTGTCTGCTCCTCACTATTCCTCTCTATTCCTGCCTGCTCCTGTCTGTTCCTCTCTATTCCTGTCTGCTCCTGTCTATTCCCCTCTGCTCCTGTCTGTTCCTCTCTATTCCTGTCTGCTCCTGTCTATTCCCCTCTGTTCCTGTCTGCTCCCTGTCTATTCCCCTCTATTCCTCTCTGCCCCTGTCTGTTCCTCTCTATTCCTGCCTACCCCTGTCTGTTCCTCTCTATTCCTGTCTGCTCCTGTCTGTTCCTCTCTATTCCTGTCTGCTCCTGTCTGTTCCTCTCTATTCCTGTCTGCTCCTGTCTGTTCCTCTCTATTCCTGCCTGCTCCTGTCAATTCCTCTCTAATCCTGCCTGCTCCTGTCTGTTCCTCTCTATTCCTGTCTGCTCCTGTCTTTTCCCCTCTTTTCCTGTCTGCTCCTCTCTATTCCTCTCTATTCCTGCCTGCTCCTGTCTGTTCCTCTCTATTCCTGTCTGCTACTGTCTATTCCCCTCTGCTCCTGTCTGTTCCTCTCTATTCCTGTCTGCTCCTGTCTATTCCCCTCTGTTCCTGTCTGCTCCCTGTCTATTCCCCTCTATTCCTCTCTGCCCCTGTCTGTTCCTCTCTATTCCTGCCTACCCCTGTCTGTTCCTCTCTATTCCTGTCTGCTCCTGTCTGTTCCTCTCTATTCCTGTCTGCTCCTGTCTATTCCCCTCTGTTCCTGTCTGCTCCTGTCTGTTCCTCTCTATTCCTGTCTGTCCTGTCCGTTCCCCTCTATTCCTGCCTGCTCCTGTCTGTTCCTCTCTATTCCTGTCTGCCCCTCTCTATTCCTGTCTGCTCCTGTCTGTTCATCTCTATTCCTGTCTGCTCCTGTCTATTCCCCTCTATTCCTGTCTGCTCCTCTCTATTCCTATCTGTTACTCTCTATTCCTGTCTGCTGCTGTCTGTTCGTCTCTATTCCTGCCTGCTCCTGTCTATTCCCCTCTATTCCTGCCTGCTCCTGTCTATTCCCCGCTGTTCCTGTCTGCACCATTCTGTTCCTGTCTGCACCTGGCTGTTCCTGACTGCACCATTCTGTTCCTGTCTGCATCATTCTGTTCCTCTCTATTCCTGCCTGCTCCTGTCTGTTCCTCTCTATTCCTGTCTGCTCCTGTCTATTCCCCTCTGCTCCTGTCTGTTCCTCTCTATTCCTGTCTGCTCCTGTCTATTCCCCTCTGTTCCTGTCTGCTCCCTGTCTATTCCCCTCTATTCCTCTCTGCCCCTGTCTGTTCCTCTCTATTCCTGTCTGCTCCTGTCTGTCCCTCTCTATTCCTGTCTGCTCCTGTCTGTCCCTCTCTATTCCTGTCTGCTCCTGTCTATTCCCCTCTGTTCCTGTCTGCTCCTGTCTGTTCCTCTCTATTCCTGTCAGTCCTGTCCGTTCCCCTCTATTCCTGCCTGCTCCTGTCTGTTCCTCTCTATTCCTGTCTGCCCCTCTCTATTCCTGTCTGCTCCTGTCTATTCCCCTCTATTCCTGTCTGCTCCTCTCTATTCCTATCTGTTCCTCTCTATTCCTGTCTGCTGCTGTCTGTTCGTCTCTATTACTGTCTGTCCTGTCCGTTCCCCTCTATTCCTGCCTGCTCCTGTCTGTTCCTCTCTATTCCTGTCTGCCCCTCTCTATTCCTGTCTGCTCCTGTCTGTTCATCTCTATTCCTGTCTGCTCCTGTCTATTCCCCTCTATTCCTGTCTGCTCCTCTCTATTCCTATCTGTTCCTCTCTATTCCTGCCTGCTCCTGTCTATTCCCCTCTATTCCTGCCTGCTCCTGTCTATTCCTGCCTGCTCCTGTCTATTCCCCTCTGTTCCTGTCTGCACCATTCTGTTCCTGTCTGCACCTGGCTGTTCCTGTCTGCACCATTCTGTTCCTGTCTGCACCTGGCTGTTCCTGTCTGCACAATTCTGTTCCTGTCTGCACCGAGCTGTTCCTGTCTGCACCATTCTGTTGCTGTCTGCACCATTCTGTTGCTGTCTGCACCGAGCTGTTGCTGTCTGCACATTCTGTTCCTGTCTGCATCATTCTGTTCCTGTCTGCACCATTCTGTTCCTGTCTGCACCATTCTGTTCCTGTCTGCATCATTCTGTTCCTGTCTGCACCATTCTGTTCCTGTCTGCACCTGGCTGTTCCTGTCTGCATCATTCTGTTCCGGTCTGCATCATTCTGTTCCTGTCTGCACCATTCTGTTCCTGTCTGCACCATTCTGTTCCTGTCTGCACCATTCTGTTCCTGTCTGCACCATTCTGTTCCTGTCTGCACCATTCTGTTCCTGTCTGCACCGAGCTGTTCCAGTCTGCACCTGTCACTTCCTGTCTGCATCTGACTGTTCCTGTCTGCACCGGTCAGTTCCTGTCTGCACCTGTCAGTTCCTGTCTACACCTGACTGTTCCTGTCTGCACCTGTCTCTTCCAGTCTGCACCTGTCTGTTCCTGTCTGATCCTGACTATTCCTGTCTGCACCTGTCAATTCCAGTCTGCTCCTGACTATTCCTGTCTGCACCTTTCTATTCCTGTCTGCACCTGACACTTCCTGTCTGCATCTGACTGTTCCTGTCTGCACCTGTCAGTTCCTGTCTGCACCTGACTTTTTCTGTCTGCACCGGTCTGTTCCTGTCAGTTCCTGTCTGCACCTAACTATTCCTGTTTGTTCCTGTCTATTCCTATCACTTACAGTCTGTTGCTGCCTGCTCCAGTCTGTTCCAGTCTGCTCTTGTCTGCTCCTGTCTATTCCTGTCTGCTCCTGTCTATTCCCCTCCATTCCTGCCTGCTCCTCCCTGTTCGCTCCTCTGTCTCTTCCCCTTTTTTCCTGTCTGCTCCTGTCTATTCCCCTCTGTTCCTGTCTGCTCCTGTCTATTCCTGTCTGCTCCTGTCTCTTCCTCTCTATTCCTGCCTGCTCCTGTCTGTTCCTCTCTATTCCTGTCTGCTCCTGTCTATTCCCCTCTATTCCTGCCTGCTCCTGTCTATTCCTGTCTGCTCCTGTCTGTTCCTCTCTATTCCTGCCTGCCCATGTCTGTTCCTCTCTATTCCTGCCTGCTCCTGTCTGTTGCTCTCTATTCCTGTCTGCTCCTGTCTATTCCTGTCTGCTCCTGTCTGTTCCTCTCTATTCCTGCCTGCCCCTGTCTGTTCCTCTCTATTCCTGTCTGCTCCTCCCTGTTCCTCTCTATTCCTGCCTGCTCCTCCCTGTTCCTCTCTATTCCTGTCTGCTCCTGTCTATTCCCCTCTATTCCTGCCTGCTCCTGTCTATTCCCCTCTATTCCTGTCTGCCCCTCTCTATTCCTGTCTGCTCCTGTCTGTTCCTCTCTATTCCTGTCTGCTCCTGTCTATTCCCCTCTGCTCCTGTCTGTTCCTCTCTATTCCTGCCTGCTCCTGTCTGTTCCGCTCTATTCCTGTCTGCTCCTCTCTATTCCTCACTGCTCCTGTGTGTTCTGCTCTATTCCTGTCTGCTCCTGTCTATTCCTCTCTATTCCTGCCTGCTCCTGTCTGTTGCTCTCTACTCCTGTCTGCTCCTGTCTATTCCTGTCTGCTCCTGTCTGTTCCTCTCTATTCCTGCCTGCTCCTGTCTGTTGCTCTCTATTCATGTCTGCTCCTGTCTATTCCTGTCTGCTCCTGTCTGTTCCTCTCTATTCCTGCCTGCTCCTGTCTGTTCCGCTCTATTCCTGTCTGCTCCTCTCTATTCCTCACTGCTCCTGTGTGTTCTGCTCTATTCCTGTCTGCTCCTGTCTATTCCTCTCTATTCCTGCCTGCTCCTGTCTGTTGCTCTCTACTCCTGTCTGCTCCTGTCTATTCCTGTCTGCTCCTGTCTGTTCCTCTCTATTCCTGCCTGCTCCTGTCTGTTGCTCTCTATTCATGTCTGCTCCTGTCTATTCCTGTCTGCTCCTGTCTGTTCCTCTCTATTCCTGCCTGCCCCTGTCTGTTCCTCTCTATTCCTGTCTGCTCCTCCCTGTTCCTCTCTATTCCTGCCTGCTCCTCCCTGTTCCTCTCTATTCCTGTCTGCTCCTGTCTATTCCCCTCTATTCCTGCCTGCTCCTGTCTATTCCCCTCTATTCCTGTCTGCCCCTCTCTATTCCTGTCTGCTCCTGTCTGTTCCTCTCTATTCCTGTCTGCTCCTGTCTATTCCCCTCTGCTCCTGTCTGTTCCTCTCTATTCCTGCCTGCTCCTGTCTGTTCCTCTCTATTCCTGTCTGCTCCTCTCTATTCCTTCCTGCTCCTGTCTGTTCCGCTCTATTCCTGTCTGCTCCTGTCTATTCCTCTCTACTCCTGCCTGCTCCTGTCTGTTCCTCTCTATTCCTGCCTGCTCCTGTCAATTCCTCTCTAATCCTGCCTGCTCCTGTCTGTTCCTCTCTATTCCTGTCTGCTCCTGTCTTTTCCACTCTTTTCCTGTCTGCTCCTCTCTATTCCTCTCTATTCCTGCCTGCTCCTGTCTGTTCCTCTCTATTCCTGTCTGCTCCTGTCTATTCCCCTCTGCTCCTGTCTGTTCCTCTCTATTCCTGTCTGCTCCTGTCTATTCCCCTCTGTTCCTGTCTGCTCCCTGTCTATTCCCCTCTATTCCTCTCTGCCCCTGTCTGTTCCTCTCTATTCCTGCCTACCCCTGTCTGTTCCTCTCTATTCCTGTCTGCTCCTGTCTGTTCCTCTCTATTCCTGTCTGCTCCTGTCTGTTCCTCTCTATTCCTGTCTGCTCCTGTCTGTTCCTCTCTATTCCTGCCTGCTCCTGTCAATTCCTCTCTAATCCTGCCTGCTCCTGTCTGTTCCTCTCTATTCCTGTCTGCTCCTGTCTTTTCCCCTCTTTTCCTGTCTGCTCCTCTCTATTCCTCTCTATTCCTGCCTGCTCCTGTCTGTTCCTCTCTATTCCTGTCTGCTACTGTCTATTCCCCTCTGCTCCTGTCTGTTCCTCTCTATTCCTGTCTGCTCCTGTCTATTCCCCTCTGTTCCTGTCTGCTCCCTGTCTATTCCCCTCTATTCCTCTCTGCCCCTGTCTGTTCCTCTCTATTCCTGCCTACCCCTGTCTGTTCCTCTCTATTCCTGTCTGCTCCTGTCTGTTCCTCTCTATTCCTGTCTGCTCCTGTCTATTCCCCTCTGTTCCTGTCTGCTCCTCTCTATTCCTGTCTGTCCTGTCCGTTCCCCTCTATTCCTGCCTGCTCCTGTCTGTTCCTCTCTATTCCTGTCTGCCCCTCTCTATTCCTGTCTGCTCCTGTCTGTTCATCTCTATTCCTGTCTGCTCCTGTCTATTCCCCTCTATTCCTGTCTGCTCCTCTCTATTCCTATCTGTTACTCTCTATTCCTGTCTGCTGCTGTCTGTTCGTCTCTATTCCTGCCTGCTCCTGTCTATTCCCCTCTATTCCTGCCTGCTCCTGTCTATTCCCCGCTGTTCCTGTCTGCACCATTCTGTTCCTGTCTGCATCATTCTGTTCCTGTCTGCACCTGGCTGTTCCTGACTGCACCATTCTGTTCCTGTCTGCATCATTCTGTTCCTCTCTATTCCTGCCTGCTCCTGTCTGTTCCTCTCTATTCCTGTCTGCTCCTGTCTATTCCCCTCTGCTCCTGTCTGTTCCTCTCTATTCCTGTCTGCTCCTGTCTATTCCCCTCTGTTCCTGTCTGCTCCCTGTCTATTCCCCTCTATTCCTCTCTGCCCCTGTCTGTTCCTCTCTATTCCTGTCTGCTCCTGTCTGTCCCTCTCTATCCCTGTCTGCTCCTGTCTGTCCCTCTCTATTCCTGTCTGCTCCTGTCTATTCCCCTCTGTTCCTGTCTGCTCCTGTCTGTTCCTCTCTATTCCTGTCAGTCCTGTCCGTTCCCCTCTATTCCTGCCTGCTCCTGTCTGTTCCTCTCTATTCCTGTCTGCCCCTCTCTATTCCTGTCTACTCCTGTCTATTCCCCTCTATTCCTGTCTGCTCCTCTCTATTCCTATCTGTTCCTCTCTATTCCTGTCTGCTGCTGTCTGTTCGTCTCTATTACTGTCTGTCCTGTCCGTTCCCCTCTATTCCTGCCTGCTCCTGTCTGTTCCTCTCTATTCCTGTCTGCCCCTCTCTATTCCTGTCTGCTCCTGTCTGTTCATCTCTATTCCTGTCTGCTCCTGTCTATTCCCCTCTATTCCTGTCTGCTCCTCTCTATTCCTATCTGTTCCTCTCTATTCCTGCCTGCTCCTGTCTATTCCCCTCTATTCCTGCCTGCTCCTGTCTATTCCTGCCTGCTCCTGTCTATTCCCCTCTGTTCCTGTCTGCACCATTCTGTTCCTGTCTGCACCTGGCTGTTCCTGTCTGCACCATTCTGTTCCTGTCTGCACCTGGCTGTTCCTGTCTGCACAATTCTGTTCCTGTCTGCACCGAGCTGTTCCTGTCTGCACCATTCTGTTGCTGTCTGCACCATTCTGTTGCTGTCTGCACCGAGCTGTTGCTGTCTGCACATTCTGTTCCTGTCTGCATCATTCTGTTCCTGTCTGCACCATTCTGTTCCTGTCTGCACCATTCTGGTCCTGTCTGCATCATTCTGTTCCTGTCTGCATCATTCTGTTCCTGTCTGCATCATTCTGTTCCTGTCTGCACCTGGCTGTTCCTGTCTGCATCATTCTGTTCCGGTCTGCATCATTCTGTTCCTGTCTGCACCATTCTGTTCCTGTCTGCACCATTCTGTTCCTGTCTGCACCATTCTGTTCCTGTCTGCACCGAGCTGTTGCTGTCTGCACCATTCTGTTCCAGTCTGCACCGAGCTGTTCCTGTCTGCACCATTCTGTTGCTGTCTGCACTGAGCTGTTGCTGTCTGCACATTCTGTTCCTGTCTGCACCGAGCTGTTCCTGTCTGCACCATTCTGTTGCTGTCTGCACCATTCTGTTGCTGTCTGCACCGAGCTGTTGCTGTCTGCACATTCTGTTCCTGTCTGCATCATTCTGTTCCTGTCTGCACCATTCTGTTCCTGTCTGCAACATTCTGTTCCTGTCTGCACCATTCTGTTCCTGTCTGCACCATTCTGTTCCTGTCTGCATCATTCTGTTCCTGTCTGCATCATTCTGTTCCTGTCTGCACCGAGCTGTTGCTGTCTGCACCATTCTGTTCCTGTCTGCATCATTCTGTTCCTGTCTGCACCATTCTGTTCCAGTCTGCATCATTCTGTTCCTGTCTGCATCATTCTGTTCCTGTCTGCACCATTCTGTTCCTGTCTGCACCATTCTGTTCCTGTCTGCACCGAGCTGTTGCTGTCTGCACCATTCTGTTCCTGTCTGAATCATTCTGTTCCTGTCTGCACCATTCTGTTCCAGTCTGCATCATTCTGTTCCTGTCTGCATCATTCTGTTCCTGTCTGCACCTGGCTGTTCCTGTCTGCACCTGGCTGTTCCTGTCTGCATCATTCTGTTCCGGTCTGCATCATTCTGTTCCTGTCTGCACCATTCTGTTCCTGTCTGCACCATTCTGTTCCTGTCTGCACCATTCTGTTCCTGTCTGCACCGAGCTGTTCCAGTCTGCACCTGTCACTTCCTGTCTGCATCTGACTGTTCCTGTCTGCACCGGTCAGTTCCTGTCTGCACCTGTCAGTTCCTGTCTACACCTGACTGTTCCTGTCTGCACCTGTCTCTTCCAGTCTGCACCTGTCTGTTCCTGTCTGATCCTGACTATTCCTGTCTGCACCTGTCAATTCCAGTCTGCTCCTGACTATTCCTGTCTGCACCTTTCTATTCCTGTCTGCACCTGACACTTCCTGTCTGCATCTGACTGTTCCTGTCTGCACCTGTCAGTTCCTGTCTGCACCTGACTTTTTCTGTCTGCACCGGTCTGTTCCTGTCAGTTCCTGTCTGCACCTAACTATTCCTGTTTGTTCCTGTCTATTCCTATCACTTACAGTCTGTTGCTGCCTGCTCCAGTCTGTTCCAGTCTGCTCTTGTCTGCTCCTGTCTATTCCTGTCTGCTCCTGTCTATTCCCCTCCATTCCTGCCTGCTCCTCCCTGTTCGCTCCTCTCTATTCCTGTCGCTCCTGTCTCTTCCCCTTTTTTCCTGTCTGCTCCTGTCTATTCCCCTCTGTTCCTGTCTGCTCCTGTCTATTCCTGTCTGCTCCTGTCTCTTCCTCTCTATTCCTGCCTGCTCCTGACTGTTCCTCTCTATTCCTGTCTGCTCCTGTCTATTCCCCTCTATTCCTGCCTGCTCCTGTCTATTCCTGTCTGCTCCTGTCTGTTCCTCTCTATTCCTGCCTGCCCATGTCTGTTCCTCTCTATTCCTGCCTGCTCCTGTCTGTTGCTCTCTATTCCTGTCTGCTCCTGTCTATTCCTGTCTGCTCCTGTCTGTTCCTCTCTATTCCTGCCTGCCCCTGTCTGTTCCTCTCTATTCCTGTCTGCTCCTCCCTGTTCCTCTCTATTCCTGCCTGCTCCTCCCTGTTCCTCTCTATTCCTGTCTGCTCCTGTCTATTCCCCTCTATTCCTGCCTGCTCCTGTCTATTCCCCTCTATTCCTGTCTGCCCCTCTCTATTCCTGTCTGCTCCTGTCTGTTCCTCTCTATTCCTGTCTGCTCCTGTCTATTCCCCTCTGCTCCTGTCTGTTCCTCTCTATTCCTGCCTGCTCCTGTCTGTTCCGCTCTATTCCTGTCTGCTCCTCTCTATTCCTCACTGCTCCTGTGTGTTCTGCTCTATTCCTGTCTGCTCCTGTCTATTCCTCTCTATTCCTGCCTGCTCCTGTCTGTTGCTCTCTACTCCTGTCTGCTCCTGTCTATTCCTGTCTGCTCCTGTCTGTTCCTCTCTATTCCTGCCTGCTCCTGTCTGTTGCTCTCTATTCATGTCTGCTCCTGTCTATTCCTGTCTGCTCCTGTCTGTTCCTCTCTATTCCTGCCTGCTCCTGTCTGTTCCGCTCTATTCCTGTCTGCTCCTCTCTATTCCTCACTGCTCCTGTGTGTTCTGCTCTATTCCTGTCTGCTCCTGTCTATTCCTGCCTGCTCCTGTCTGTTGCTCTCTACTCCTGTCTGCTCCTGTCTATTCCTGTCTGCTCCTGTCTGTTCCTCTCTATTCCTGCCTGCTCCTGTCTGTTGCTCTCTATTCATGTCTGCTCCTGTCTATTCCTGTCTGCTCCTGTCTGTTCCTCTCTATTCCTGCCTGCCCCTGTCTGTTCCTCTCTATTCCTGTCTGCTCCTCCCTGTTCCTCTCTATTCCTGCCTGCTCCTCCCTGTTCCTCTCTATTCCTGTCTGCTCCTGTCTATTCCCCTCTATTCCTGCCTGCTCCTGTCTATTCCCCTCTATTCCTGTCTGCCCCTCTCTATTCCTGTCTACTCCTGTCTGTTCCTCTCTATTCCTGTCTGCTCCTGTCTATTCCCCTCTGCTCCTGTCTGTTCCTCTCTATTCCTGCCTGCTCCTGTCTGTTCCTCTCTATTCCTGTCTGCTCCTCTCTATTCCTTCCTGCTCCTGTCTGTTCCGCTCTATTCCTGTCTGCTCCTGTCTATTCCTCTCTACTCCTGCCTGCTCCTGTCTGTTCCTCTCTATTCCTGCCTGCTCCTGTCAATTCCTCTCTAATCCTGCCTGCTCCTGTCTGTTCCTCTCTATTCCTGTCTGCTCCTGTCTTTTCCCCTCTTTTCCTGTCTGCTCCTCTCTATTCCTCTCTATTCCTGCCTGCTCCTGTCTGTTCCTCTCTATTCCTGTCTGCTCCTGTCTATTCCCCTCTGCTCCTGTCTGTTCCTCTCTATTCCTGTCTGCTCCTGTCTATTCCCCTCTGTTCCTGTCTGCTCCCTGTCTATTCCCCTCTATTCCTCTCTGCCCCTGTCTGTTCCTCTCTATTCCTGCCTACCCCTGTCTGTTCCTCTCTATTCCTGTCTGCTCCTGTCTGTTCCTCTCTATTCCTGTCTGCTCCTGTCTGTTCCTCTCTATTCCTGTCTGCTCCTGTCTGTTCCTCTCTATTCCTGCCTGCTCCTGTCAATTCCTCTCTAATCCTGCCTGCTCCTGTCTGTTCCTCTCTATTCCTGTCTGCTCCTGTCTTTTCCCCTCTTTTCCTGTCTGCTCCTCTCTATTCCTCTCTATTCCTGCCTGCTCCTGTCTGTTCCTCTCTATTCCTGTCTGCTACTGTCTATTCCCCTCTGCTCCTGTCTGTTCCTCTCTATTCCTGTCTGCTCCTGTCTATTCCCCTCTGTTCCTGTCTGCTCCCTGTCTATTCCCCTCTATTCCTCTCTGCCCCTGTCTGTTCCTCTCTATTCCTGCCTACCCCTGTCTGTTCCTCTCTATTCCTGTCTGCTCCTGTCTGTTCCTCTCTATTCCTGTCTGCTCCTGTCTATTCCCCTCTGTTCCTGTCTGCTCCTGTCTGTTCCTCTCTATTCCTGTCTGTCCTGTCCGTTCCCCTCTATTCCTGCCTGCTCCTGTCTGTTCCTCTCTATTCCTGTCTGCCCCTCTCTATTCCTGTCTGCTCCTGTCTGTTCATCTCTATTCCTGTCTGCTCCTGTCTATTCCCCTCTATTCCTGTCTGCTCCTCTCTATTCCTATCTGTTACTCTCTATTCCTGTCTGCTGCTGTCTGTTCGTCTCTATTCCTGCCTGCTCCTGTCTATTCCCCTCTATTCCTGCCTGCTCCTGTCTATTCCCCGCTGTTCCTGTCTGCACCATTCTGTTCCTGTCTGCACCTGGCTGTTCCTGACTGCACCATTCTGTTCCTGTCTGCATCATTCTGTTCCTCTCTATTCCTGCCTGCTCCTGTCTGTTCCTCTCTATTCCTGTCTGCTCCTGTCTATTCCCCTCTGCTCCTGTCTGTTCCTCTCTATTCCTGTCTGCTCCTGTCTATTCCCCTCTGTTCCTGTCTGCTCCCTGTCTATTCCCCTCTATTCCTCTCTGCCCCTGTCTGTTCCTCTCTATTCCTGTCTGCTCCTGTCTGTCCCTCTCTATTCCTGTCTGCTCCTGTCTGTCCCTCTCTATTCCTGTCTGCTCCTGTCTATTCCCCTCTGTTCCTGTCTGCTCCTGTCTGTTCCTCTCTATTCCTGTCAGTCCTGTCCGTTCCCCTCTATTCCTGCCTGCTCCTGTCTGTTCCTCTCTATTCCTGTCTGCCCCTCTCTATTCCTGTCTGCTCCTGTCTATTCCCCTCTATTCCTGTCTGCTCCTCTCTATTCCTATCTGTTCCTCTCTATTCCTGTCTGCTGCTGTCTGTTCGTCTCTATTACTGTCTGTCCTGTCCGTTCCCCTCTATTCCTGCCTGCTCCTGTCTGTTCCTCTCTATTCCTGTCTGCCCCTCTCTATTCCTGTCTGCTCCTGTCTGTTCATCTCTATTCCTGTCTGCTCCTGTCTATTCCCCTCTATTCCTGTCTGCTCCTCTCTATTCCTATCTGTTCCTCTCTATTCCTGCCTGCTCCTGTCTATTCCCCTCTATTCCTGCCTGCTCCTGTCTATTCCTGCCTGCTCCTGTCTATTCCCCTCTGTTCCTGTCTGCACCATTCTGTTCCTGTCTGCACCTGGCTGTTCCTGTCTGCACCATTCTGTTCCTGTCTGCATCATTCTGTTCCTGTCTGCACCTGGCTGTTCCTGTCTGCACAATTCTGTTCCTGTCTGCACCGAGCTGTTCCTGTCTGCACCATTCTGTTGCTGTCTGCGCCATTCTGTTGCTGTCTGCACCGAGCTGTTGCTGTCTGCACATTCAGTTCCTGTCTGCATCATTCTGTTCCTGTCTGCACCATTCTGTTCCTGTCTGCACCATTCTGTTCCTGTCTGCATCATTCTGTTCCTGTCTGCATCATTCTGTTCCTGTCTGCATCATTCTGTTCCTGTCTGCACCTGGCTGTTCCTGTCTGCATCATTCTGTTCCGGTCTGCATCATTCTGTTCCTGTCTGCACCATTCTGTTCCTGTCTGCACCATTCTGTTCCTGTCTGCACCATTCTGTTCCTGTCTGCACCGAGCTGTTGCTGTCTGCACCATTCTGTTCCAGTCTGCACCGAGCTGTTCCTGTCTGCACCATTCTGTTGCTGTCTGCACTGAGCTGTTGCTGTCTGCACATTCTGTTCCTGTCTGCACCGAGCTGTTCCTGTCTGCACCATTCTGTTGCTGTCTGCACCATTCTGTTGCTGTCTGCACCGAGCTGTTGCTGTCTGCACATTCTGTTCCTGTCTGCATCATTCTGTTCCTGTCTGCACCATTCTGTTCCTGTCTGCAACATTCTGTTCCTGTCTGCACCATTCTGTTCCTGTCTGCACCATTCTGTTCCTGTCTGCATCATTCTGTTCCTGTCTGCATCATTCTGTTCCTGTCTGCACCGAGCTGTTGCTGTCTGCACCATTCTGTTCCTGTCTGCATCATTCTGTTCCTGTCTGCACCATTCTGTTCCAGTCTGCATCATTCTGTTCCTGTCTGCATCATTCTGTTCCTGTCTGCACCATTCTGTTCCTCTCTGCACCATTCTGTTCCTGTCTGCACCGAGCTGTTGCTGTCTGCACCATTCTGTTCCTGTCTGCATCATTCTGTTCCTGTCTGCATCATTCTGTTCCTGTCTGCACCATTCTGTTCCAGTCTGCATCATTCTGTTCCTGTCTGCATCATTCTGTTCCTGTCTGCACCATTCTGTTCCTGTCTGCACCTGGCTGTTCCTGTCTGCATCATTCTGTTCCGGTCTGCATCATTCTGTTCCTGTCTGCACCATTCTGTTCCTGTCTGCACCATTCTGTTCCTGTCTGCACCATTCTGTTCCTGTCTGCACCATTCTGTTCCTGTCTGCACCATTCTGTTCCTGTCTGCACCGAGCTGTTGCTGTCTGCACCATTCTGTTCCTGTCCGCATCATTCTGTTCCTGTCTGCACCATTCTGTTCCTGTTTGCACCATTCTGTTCCTGTCTGCACCATTCTGTTCCTGTCTGCATCATTCTGTTCCTGTCTGCACCATTCTGTTCCTGTCTGCATCATTCTGTTCCTGTCTGCACCATTCTGTTCCTGTCTGCATCATTCTTTTACTGTCTGCACCATTCTGTTCCTGTTTGCATCATTCTGTTCCTGTCTGCATCATTGTGTTCCTGTTTGCATCATTCTGTTCCTGTCTGCATCATTCTGTTCCTGTCTGCACCATTCTGTTCCTGTCTGCACCATTCTGTTCCTGTCTGCATCATTCTTTTACTGTCTGCACCATTCTGTTCCTGTTTGCATCATTCTGTTCCTGTCTGCATCATTGTGTTCCTGTTTGCATCATTCTGTTCCTGTCTGCACCATTCTGTTCCTGTCTGCACCATTCTGTTCCTTTGTGCACCATTCTGTTCCTGGCTGTTCCTGTCTGCAGCATTCTGCTGTTGTCTGCAGCATTCTGGTCCTCTGCACCGAGCTATTCCTGTCTGCACCATTCTGTTCCTGTCTGCATCATTCTGTTCCTGTCTGCACCATTCTGTTCCTGTCTGCACCATTCTGTTCCTGTCTGCATCATTCTGTTCCTGTCTGCACCGAGCTGTTGCTGTCTGCACCATTCTGTTCCTGTCTGCATCATTCTGTTCCTGTCTGCACCTGGCTGTTCCTGTCTGCACCATTCTGTTCCTGTCTGCGCCATTCTGTTCCTGTCTGCGCCATTCTGTTCCTGTCTGCGCCATTCTGTTCCTGTCTGCGCCATTCTGTTCCTGTCTGCACCATTCTGTTCCTGTCTGCACCATTCTGTTCCTGTCTGCACCATTCTGTTCCTGTCTGCGCCATTCTGTTGCTGTCTGCGCCATTCTGTTCCTGTATGCATCATTCAGTTCCTGTCTGCACCATTCTGTTGCTGTCTGCACCATTCTGTTCCTGTCTGCACCATTCTGTTCCTGTCTGCACCATTCTGTTCCTGTCTGCACCATTCTGTTGCTGTCTGCACCATTCTGTTCCTGTCTGCACCATTCTGTTACTGGCTGTTCCTGGCTGCAGCATTCTGCTGTTGTCTGCACCATTCTGTTCCTGTCTGCACCATTCTGTTCCTGTCTGCACCATTCTGTTCCTGTCTGCACCATTCTGTTCCTATCTGCATCATCCTGTTCCTGTCTGCACCGAGCTGTGGCTGTCTGCACCATTCTGTTCCTGTCTGCACCATTCTGTTCCTGTCTGCATCATTCTGTTCCTGTCTGCACCTGGCTGTTCCTGTCTGCACCATTCTGTTCCTGTCTGCACCATTCTGTTCCTGTCTGCACCATTCTGTTTCTGTCTGCATCATTCTGTTCCTGTCTGCATCATTCTGTTCCTGTCTGCATCATTCTGTTCCTGTCTGCACCTGGCTGTTCCTGTCTGCATCATTCTGTTCCGGTCTGCATCATTCTGTTCCTGTCTGCACCATTCTGTTCCTGTCTGCACCATTCTGTTCCTGTCTGCACCATTCTGTTCCTGTCTGCACCGAGCTGTTGCTGTCTGCACCATTCTGTTCCAGTCTGCACCGAGCTGTTCCTGTCTGCACCATTCTGTTGCTGTCTGCACTGAGCTGTTGCTGTCTGCACCGAGCTGTTCCTGTCTGCACCATTCTGTTGCTGTCTGCACCATTCTGTTGCTGTCTGCACCGAGCTGTTGCTGTCTGCACATTCTGTTCCTGTCTACATCATTCTGTTCCTGTCTGCACCATTCTGTTCCTGTCTGCAACATTCTGTTCCTGTCTGCACCATTCTGTTCCTCTCTGCATCATTCTGTTCCTGTCTGCATCATTCTGTTCCTGTCTGCACCGAGCTGTTGCTGTCTGCACCATTCTGTTCCTGTCTGCATCATTCTGTTCCTGTCTGCACCATTCTGTTCCAGTCTGCATCATTCTGTTCCTGTCTGCATCATTCTGTTCCTGTCTGCACCATTCTGTTCCTGTCTGCACCATTCTGTTCCTGTCTGCACCGAGCTGTTGCTGTCTGCACCATTCTGTTCCTGTCTGCATCATTCTGTTCCTGTCTGCGCCATTCTGTTCCAGTCTGCATCATTCTGTTCCTGTCTGCATCATTCTGTTCCTGTCTGCACCATTCTGTTCCTGTCTGCACCTGGCTGTTCCTGTCTGCATCATTCTGTTCCGGTCTGCATCATTCTGTTCCTGTCTGCACCATTATGTTCCTGTCTGCACCATTCTGTTCCTGTCTGCACCATTCTGTTCCTGTCTGCACCATTCTGTTCCTGTCTGCACCGAGCTGTTGCTGTCTGCACCGAGCTGTTGCTGTCTGCACCATTCTGTTCCTGTCTGCACCATTCTGTTCCTGTCTGCACCGAGCTGTTGCTGTCTGCACCATTCTGTTCCTGTCCGCATCATTCTGTTCCTGTCTGCACCATTCTGTTCCTGTTTGCACCATTCTGTTCCTGTCTGCACCATTCTGTTCCTGTCTGCATCATTCTGTTCCTGTCTGCACCATTCTGTTCCTGTCTGCATCATTCTGTTCCTGTCTGCACCATTCTGTTCCTGTCTGCATCATTCTTTTACTGTCTGCACCATTCTGTTCCTGTTTGCATCATTCTGTTCCTGTCTGCATCATTGTGTTCCTGTTTGCATCATTCTGTTCCTGTCTGCATCATTCTGTTCCTGTCTGCACCATTCTGTTCCTGTCTGCACCATTCTGTTCCTGTCTGCATCATTCTTTTACTGTCTGCACCATTCTGTTCCTGTTTGCATCATTCTGTTCCTGTCTGCATCATTGTGTTCCTGTTTGCATCATTCTGTTCCTGTCTGCACCATTCTGTTCCGGTCTGCACCATTCTGTTCCTTTGTGCACCATTCTGTTCCTGGCTGTTCCTGTCTGCAGCATTCTGCTGTTGTCTGCAGCATTCTGGTCCTGTCTGCACCGAGCTATTCCTGTCTGCACCATTCTGTTCCTGTCTGCATCATTCTGTTCCTGTCTGCACCATTCTGTTCCTGTCTGCACCATTTTGTTCCTGTCTGCATCATTCTGTTCCTGTCTGCACCGAGCTGTTGCTGTCTGCACCATTCTGTTCCTGTCTGCATCATTCTGTTCCTGTCTGCACCTGGCTGTTCCTGTCTGCACCATTCTGTTCCTGTCTGCACCATTCTGTTCCTGTCTGCGCCATTCTGTTCCTGTCTGCGCCATTCTGTTCCTGTCTGCGCCATTCTGTTCCTGTCTGCACCATTCTGTTCCTGTCTGCACCATTCTGTTCCTGTCTGCGCCATTCTGTTGCTGTCTGCGCCATTCTGTTCCTGTATGCATCATTCAGTTCCTGTCTGCACCATTCTGTTGCTGTCTGCACCATTCTGTTCCTGTCTGCACCATTCTGTTCCTGTCTGCACCATTCTGTTCCTGTCTGCACCATTCTGTTGCTGTCTGCACCATTCTGTTCCTGTCTGCACCATTCTGTTACTGGCTGTTCCTGGCTGCAGCATTCTGCTGTTGTCTGCACCATTCTGTTCCTGTCTGCACCATTCTGTTCCTGTCTGCACCATTCTGTTCCTGTCTGCACCATTCTGTTCCTATCTGCATCATCCTGTTCCTGTCTGCACCGAGCTGTGGCTGTCTGCACCATTCTGTTCCTGTCTGCACCATTCTGTTCCTGTCTGCATCATTCTGTTCCTGTCTGCACCTGGCTGTTCCTGTCTGCACCATTCTGTTCCTGTCTGCACCATTCTGTTCCTGTCTGCACCATTCTGTTCCTGTCTGCATCATTCTGTCCCTGTCTGCATCATTCTGTTCCTGTCTGCATCATTCTGTTCCTGTCTGCACCTGGCTGTTCCTGTCTGCATCATTCTGTTCCGGTCTGCATCATTCTGTTCCTGTCTGCACCATTCTGTTCCTGTCTGCACCATTCTGTTCCTGTCTGCACCATTCTGTTCCTGTCTGCACCGAGCTGTTGCTGTCTGCACCATTCTGTTCCAGTCTGCACCGAGCTGTTCCTGTCTGCACCATTCTGTTGCTGTCTGCACTGAGCTGTTGCTGTCTGCACATTCTGTTCCTGTCTGCACCGAGCTGTTCCTGTCTGCACCATTCTGTTGCTGTCTGCACCATTCTGTTGCTGTCTGCACCGAGCTGTTGCTGTCTGCACATTCTGTTCCTGTCTGCATCATTCTGTTCCTGTCTGCACCATTCTGTTCCTGTCTGCAACATTCTGTTCCTGTCTGCACCATTCTGTTCCTGTCTGCACCATTCTGTTCCTCTCTGCATCATTCTGTTCCTGTCTGCATCATTCTGTTCCTGTCTGCACCGAGCTGTTGCTGTCTGCACCATTCTGTTCCTGTCTGCATCATTCTGTTCCTGTCTGCACCATTCTGTTCCAGTCTGCATCATTCTGTTCCTGTCTGCATCATTCTGTTCCTGTCTGCACCATTCTGTTCCTGTCTGCACCATTCTGTTCCTGTCTGCACCGAGCTGTTGCTGTCTGCACCATTCTGTTCCTGTCTGCATCATTCTGTTCCTGTCTGCACCATTCTGTTCCAGTCTGCATCATTCTGTTCCTGTCTGCATCATTCTGTTCCTGTCTGCACCATTCTGTTCCTGTCTGCACCTGGCTGTTCCTGTCTGCATCATTCTGTTCCGGTCTGCATCATTCTGTTCCTGTCTGCACCATTCTGTTCCTGTCTGCACCATTCTGTTCCTGTCTGCACCATTCTGTTCCTGTCTGCACCATTCTGTTCCTGTCTGCACCATTCTGTTCCTGTCTGCACCGAGCTGTTGCTGTCTGCACCATTCTGTTCCTGTCCGCATCATTCTGTTCCTGTCTGCACCATTCTGTTCCTGTTTGCACCATTCTGTTCCTGTCTGCATCATTCTGTTCCTGTCTGCACCATTCTGTTCCTGTCTGCATCATTCTGTTCCTGTCTGCACCATTCTGTTCCTGTCTGCATCATTCTTTTACTGTCTGCACCATTCTGTTCCTGTTTGCATCATTCTGTTCCTGTCTGCATCATTGTGTTCCTGTTTGCATCATTCTGTTCCTGTCTGCATCATTCTGTTCCTGTCTGCACCATTCTGTTCCTGTCTGCACCATTCTGTTCCTGTCTGCATCATTCTTTTACTGTCTGCACCATTCTGTTCCTGTTTGCATCATTCTGTTCCTGTCTGCATCATTGTGTTCCTGTTTGCATCATTCTTTTCCTGTCTGCACCATTCTGTTCCTGTCTGCACCATTCTGTTCCTGTGTGCACCATTCTGTTCCTGGCTGTTCCTGTCTGCAGCATTCTGCTGTTGTCTGCAGCATTCTGGTCCTGTCTGCACCGAGCTATTCCTGTCTGCACCATTCTGTTCCTGTCTGCATCATTCTGTTCCTGTCTGCACCATTCTGTTCCTGTCTGCACCATTCTGTTCCTGTCTGCATCATTCTGTTCCTGTCTGCACCGAGCTGTTGCTGTCTGCACCATTCTGTTCCTGTCTGCATCATTCTGTTCCTGTCTGCACCTGGCTGTTCCTGTCTGCACCATTCTGTTCCTGTCTGCGCCATTCTGTTCCTGTCTGCGCCATTCTGTTCCTGTCTGCGCCATTCTGTTCCTGTCTGCGCCATTCTGTTCCTGTCTGCACCATTCTGTTCCTGTCTGCACCATTCTGTTCCTGTCTGCGCCATTCTGTTGCTGTCTGCGCCATTCTGTTCCTGTATGCATCATTCAGTTCCTGTCTGCACCATTCTGTTGCTGTCTGCACCATTCTGTTCCTGTCTGCAGCATTCTGTTCCTGTCTGCACCATTCTGTTCCTGTCTGCACCATTCTGTTGCTGTCTGCACCATTCTGTTCCTGTCTGCACCATTCTGTTCCTGGCTGTTCCTAGCTGCAGCATTCTGCTGTTGTCTGCACCATTCTGTTCCTGTCTGCACCATTCTGTTCCTGTCTGCACCATTCTGTTCCTGTCTGCACCATTCTGTTCCTATCTGCATCATCCTGTTCCTGTCTGCACCGAGCTGTGGCTGTCTGCACCATTCTGTTCCTGTCTGCACCATTCTGTTTCTGTCTGCATCATTCTGTTCCTGTCTGCACCTGGCTGTTCCTGTCTGCACCATTCTGTTCCTGTCTGCACCATTCTGTTCCTGTCTGCACCATTCTGTTCCTGTCTGCACCATTCTGTTCCTGTCTGCGCCATTCTGTTCCTGTCTGCACCATTCTGTTCCTGTCTGCACCATTCTGTTCCTGTCTGCACCGAGCTGTTCCTGTCTGCACCGAGCTGTTCCTGTCTGCACCGAGCTGTTCCTGTCTGGACCATTCTGTTCTTGTCTGCAGCATTCTGTTCCTGTCTGCACCATTCTGTTCCTGTATGCACCATTCTGTTCCTGTCTGCACCGAGCTGTTCCTGTCTGGACCATTCTGTTCCTGTCTGCACCATTCTGTTCCTGTCTGCACCATTCTGTTCCTGTCTGCACCGAGCTATTCCTGTCTGCACCATTCTGTTCCTGTCTGCATCATTCTGTTCCTGTCTGCATCATTCTGTTCCTGTCTGCACCATTCTGTTCCTGTCTGCACCATTCTGTTCCTGTCTGCACCATTCTGTTCCTGTCTGCACCATTCTGTTCCTGTATGCACCATTCTGTTCCTGTCTGCACCGAGCTGTTCCTGTCTGGACCATCCTGTTCCTGTCTGCACCATTCTGTTCCTGTCTGCACCGAGCTATTCCTGTCTGCACCATCCTGTTCCTGTCTGCATCATTCTGTTCCTGTCTGCACCATTCTGTTCCTGTCTGCACCATTCTGTTCCTGTCTGCACCATTCTGTTCCTGTCTGCACCATTCTGTTCCAGTCTGCATCATTCTGTTCCTGTCTGCACCGAGCTGTTGCTGTCTGCACCATTCTGTTCCTGTCTGCATCATTCTGTTCCTGTCTGCATCATTCTGTTCCTGTCTGCACCTGGCTGTTCCTGTCTGCATAATTCTGTTCCTGTCTGCATCATTCTGTTGCTGTCTGCACCATCCTGTTCCTTTGTGCACCATTCTATTCCTGTCTGCATCATCCTGTTCCTGTCTGCACCATTCTGTTCCTGTCTGCATCATTCTGTTCCTGTCTGCATCATCCTGTTCCTGTCTGCACCATTCTGTTCCTGTCTGCATCATTCTGTTCCTGTCTGCATCATTCTGTTCCTGTCTGCACCATTCTGTTGCTGTCTGCATCATTCTGTTCCTGCCTGCATCATTCTGTTCCTGTCTGCACCATTCTGTTCCTGTCTGCACCATTCTGTTCCTGTCTGCACCATTCTGTTCCTGTCTGCACCATTCTGTTCCTGTCTGCACCATTCTGTTCCTGTCTGCACCATTCTGTTCCTGTCTGCACCATTCTGTTCCTGTCTGCACCATTCTGTTCCTGTCTGCACCATTCTGTTCCTGTCTGCACCGAGCTGTTCCTGTCTGCACCATTCTATTCCTGCCTGCACCTGGCTGTTCCTGTCTGCATCATTCTCTTCCTGTCTGCACCATTCTGTGCTTTCTGCACCATTCTGTTCGTGTCTGGACCATTCTGTTCCTGTCTGCACCGAGCTGTTCCTGTCTGCATCATTCTGTTCCTGTCTGCATCATTCTGTTCCTGTTTGCATCATTCTGTTCCTGTCTGCACCTGGCTGTTCCTGCCTGCATTATTCTGTTCCTGTCTGCACCTAGCTGTTCCTGTCTGCACCATTCTGTTCCTGTCTGCATCATTCTGTTCCTGTCTGCATCATTCTGTTCCTGTCTGCATCATTCTGTTCCTGTCTGCACCATTCTGTTGCTGTCTGCATCATTCTGTTGCTGTCTGCATCATTCTGTTCCTGTCTGCACCGGGCTGTTCCTGTCTGCACCATTCTGTTCCTGTCTGCACCTGGCTGTTCCTGCCTGCATTATTCTGTTCCTGTCTGCATCATTCTGTTCCTGTCTGCACCTAGCTGTTCCTGTCTGCACCATTCTGTTCCTGTCTGCACCGAGCTGTTCCTGTCTGCATCATTCTGTTCCTGTCTGCACCATTCTGTTCCTGTCTGCATCATTCTGTTCCTGTCTGCACCATTCTGTTCCTGTCTGCATCATTCTGTTCCTGTCTGCATCATTCTGTTCCTGTCTGCACCGGGCTGTTCCTGTCTGCATCATTCTGTTCCTTTCTGCATCATTCTGTTCCTGTCTGCACCATTCTGTTCCTGTCTGCATCATTCTGTTCCTGTCTGCATCATTCTGTTCCTGTCTGCATCATTCTGTTCCTGTCTGCATCATTCTGTTCCTGTCTGCACCATTCTCTTCCTTTCTGCATCATTCTGTTCCTGTCTGCACCATTCTGTTCCTGTCTGCATCATTCTGTTCCTGTCTGCATCATTCTGTTCCTGTCTGCACCTGGCTGTTCCTGTCTGCATCATTCTGTTCCTGTCTGCATCATTCTGTTCCTGTCTGCACCTGGCTGTTCCTGTCTGCATCATTCTGTTCCTGTCTGCATCATTCTGTTCCTGTCTACATCATTCTGTTCCTGTCTGCATCATTCTGTTCCTGTCTGCATCATTCTATTCCTGTCTGCATCATTCTGTTCCTGTCTGCATCATTCTGTTCCTGTCTGCACCTGGCTGTTCCTGTCTGCATCATTCTGTTCCTGCCTGCATCATTCTGTTCCTGTCTGCACCATTCTGTTCCTCTCTGCACCATTCTGTTCCTGTCTGCACCTGGCTGTTCCTGTCTGCATCATTCTGTTCCTGTCTGCATCATTCTGTTCCTGTCTGCACCATTCTGCTGTTGTCTGCAGCATTCTGTTCCTGTCTGCACCGAGCTGTTCCTGTCTGCACCATTCTGCTGTTGTCTGCAGCATTCTGTTCCTGTCGGCACCATTCTGCTGTTGTCTGCAGCATTTTGTTCCTTTCTGCATCATTCTGTTCCTGTCTGCACCGAGCTATTCCTGTCTGCACCATTCTGTTCCTGTCTGCATCATTCTGTTCCTGTCTGCATCATTCTGTTCCTGTCTGCACCTGGCTGTTCCTGTCTGCATCATTCTGTTCCTGTCTGCATCATTCTGTTCCTGTCTGCACCGAGCTATTCATGTCTGCACCGAGCTGTTCCTGTCTGCACCGAGCTGTTCCTGTCTGCACGATTCTGTTCCTGTCTGCACCATTCTGTTCCTGTCTGCATCATTCTGTTCCTGTCTGCACGATTCTGTTCCTGTCTGCACCGAGCTGTTCCTGTCTGCACCGAGCTGTTCCTGTCTGCATCATTCTGTTCCTGTCTGCACCATTCTGTTCCTGTCTGCACCATTCTGTTCGTGTCTGGACCATTCTGTTCCTGTCTGCACCGAGCTGTTCCTGTCTGCATCATTCTGTTCCTGTCTGCATCATTCTGTTCCTGTCTGCATCATTCTGTTCCTGTCTGCATCATTCTGTTCCTGTCTGCACCATTCTGTTCCTGTCTGCATCATTCTGTTCCTGTCTGCACCTGGCTGTTCCTGTCTGCACCATTCTGTTCCTGTCTGCATCATTCTGTTCCTGTCTGCAACATTCTGTTCCTGTCAGCATCATTCTGTTCCTGTCTGCATCATTCTGTTCCTGTCTGCATCATTCTGTTCCTGTCTGCACCTGGCTGTTCCTGTCTGCACCATTCTGTTCCTGTCTGCACCATTCTGTTCCTGTCTGCACCATTCTGTTCCTGTCTGCATCATTCTGTGCCTGTCTGCACCGAGCTGTTCCTGTCTGCACCGCGCTGTTCCTGTCTGCACCATTCTGTTCCTGTCTGCACCATTCTGTTCCTGTCTGCATCATTCTGTTCCTGTCTGCACCATTCTGTTCCTGTCTGCATCATTCTGTTCCTGTCTGCACCATTCTGTTCCTGTCTGCACCATTCTGTTCCTGTCTGCACCGAGCTATTCCTGTCTGCACCATTCTGTTCCTGTCTGCACTATTATGTTCCTGTCTGCACCATTCTGTTCCAGTCTGCACCATTCTGTTCCTGTCTGCACTATTCTGTTCCTGTCTGCACCATTCTGTTCCAGTCTGCATCATTCTGTTCCTGTCTGCACCGAGCTGTTGCTGTCTGCACCATTCTGTTCCTGTCTGCTCCATTCTGTTCCTGTCTGCATCATTCTGTTCCTGTCTGCACCTGGCTGTTCCTGTCTGCATAATTCTGTTCCTGTCTGCATCATTCTGTTGCTGTCTGCACCATTCTGTTCCTGTCTGCACCATTCTGTTCCTGTCTGCATCATTCTGTTCCTGTCTGCACCATTCTGTTCCTGTCTGCACCGAGCTATTCCTGTCTGCACCATTCTGTTCCTGCCTGCATCATTCTGTTCCTGCCTGCATCATTCTGTTCCTGTCTGCACCATTCTGTTCCTGTCTGAATCATCCTGTTCCTGTCTGCACCATTCTGTTCCTGTCTGCATCATTCTGTTCCTGTCTGCATCATTCTGTTCCTGTCTGCACCATTCTGTTCCTGTCTGCACCGACCTATTCCTGTCTGCACCATTCTGTTCCTGCCTGCATCATTCTGTTCCTGCCTGCATCATTCTGTTCCTGTCTGCACCATTCTGTTCCTGTCTGCACCATTCTGTTCCTGTCTGCATCATTCTGTTCCTGTCTGCACCATTCTGTTCCTGTCTGCACCATTCTGTTCCTGTCTGCATCATTCTGTTCCTGTCTGCACCGAGCTGTTGCTGTCTGCACCATTCTGTTCCTGTCTGCATCATTCTGTTCCTGTCTGCACCTGGCTGTTCCTGTCTGCACCATTCTGTTCCTGTCTGCGCCATTCTGTTCCTGTCTGCGCCATTCTGTTCCTGTCTGCGCCATTCTGTTCCTGTCTGCACCATTCTGTTCCTGTCTGCACCATTCTGTTCCTGTCTGCGCCATTCTGTTGCTGTCTGCGCCATTCTGTTCCTGTATGCATCATTCAGTTCCTGTCTGCACCATTCTGTTGCTGTCTGCACCATTCTGTTCCTGTCTGCACCATTCTGTTCCTGTCTGCACCATTCTGTTCCTGTCTGCACCATTCTGTTGCTGTCTGCACCATTCTGTTCCTGTCTGCACCATTCTGTTCCTGGCTGTTCCTAGCTGCAGCATTCTGCTGTTGTCTGCACCATTCTGTTCCTGTCTGCACCATTCTGTTCCTGTCTGCACCATTCTGTTCCTGTCTGCACCATTCTGTTCCTATCTGCATCATCCTGTTCCTGTCTGCACCGAGCTGTGGCTGTCTGCACCATTCTGTTCCTGTCTGCACCATTCTGTTTCTGTCTGCATCATTCTGTTCCTGTCTGCACCTGGCTGTTCCTGTCTGCACCATTCTGTTCCTGTCTGCACCATTCTGTTCCTGTCTGCACCATTCTGTTCCTGTCTGCACCATTCTGTTCCTGTCTGCGCCATTCTGTTCCTGTCTGCACCATTCTGTTCCTGTCTGCACCATTCTGTTCCTGTCTGCACCGAGCTGTTCCTGTCTGCACCGAGCTGTTCCTGTCTGCACCGAGCTGTTCCTGTCTGGACCATTCTGTTCTTGTCTGCAGCATTCTGTTCCTGTCTGCACCATTCTGTTCCTGTATGCACCATTCTGTTCCTGTCTGCACCGAGCTGTTCCTGTCTGGACCATTCTGTTCCTGTCTGCACCATTCTGTTCCTGTCTGCACCATTCTGTTCCTGTCTGCACCGAGCTATTCCTGTCTGCACCATTCTGTTCCTGTCTGCATCATTCTGTTCCTGTCTGCATCATTCTGTTCCTGTCTGCACCATTCTGTTCCTGTCTGCACCATTCTGTTCCTGTCTGCACCATTCTGTTCCTGTCTGCACCATTCTGTTCCTGTATGCACCATTCTGTTCCTGTCTGCACCGAGCTGTTCCTGTCTGGACCATTCTGTTCCTGTCTGCACCATTCTGTTCCTGTCTGCACCGAGCTATTCCTGTCTGCACCATCCTGTTCCTGTCTGCATCATTCTGTTCCTGTCTGCACCATTCTGTTCCTGTCTGCACCATTCTGTTCCTGTCTGCACCATTCTGTTCCTGTCTGCACCATTCTGTTCCAGTCTGCATCATTCTGTTCCTGTCTGCACCGAGCTGTTGCTCTCTGCACCATTCTGTTCCTGTCTGCATCATTCTGTTCCTGTCTGCATCATTCTGTTCCTGTCTGCACCTGGCTGTTCCTGTCTGCATAATTCTGTTCCTGTCTGCATCATTCTGTTGCTGTCTGCACCATCCTGTTCCTTTGTGCACCATTCTGTTCCTGTCTGCATCATCCTGTTCCTGTCTGCACCATTCTGTTCCTGTCTGCATCATTCTGTTCCTGTCTGCATCATCCTGTTCCTGTCTGCACCATTCTGTTCCTGTCTGCATCATTCTGTTCCTGTCTGCATCATTCTGTTCCTGTCTGCACCATTCTGTTGCTGTCTGCATCATTCTGTTCCTGCCTGCATCATTCTGTTCCTGTCTGCACCATTCTGTTCCTGTCTGCACCATTCTGTTCCTGTCTGCACCATTCTGTTCCTGTCTGCACCATTCTGTTCCTGTCTGCACCATTCTGTTCCTGTCTGCACCATTCTGTTCCTGTCTGCACCATTCTGTTCCTGTCTGCACCATTCTGTTCCTGTCTGCACCATTCTGTTCCTGTCTGCACCGAGCTGTTCCTGTCTGCACCATTCTATTCCTGCCTGCACCTGGCTGTTCCTGTCTGCATCATTCTCTTCCTGTCTGCACCATTCTGTGCTTTCTGCACCATTCTGTTCGTGTCTGGACCATTCTGTTCCTGTCTGCACCGAGCTGTTCCTGTCTGCATCATTCTGTTCCTGTCTGCATCATTCTGTTCCTGTTTGCATCATTCTGTTCCTGTCTGCACCTGGCTGTTCCTGCCTGCATTATTCTGTTCCTGTCTGCACCTAGCTGTTCCTGTCTGCACCATTCTGTTCCTGTCTGCATCATTCTGTTCCTGTCTGCATCATTCTGTTCCTGTCTGCATCATTCTGTTCCTGTCTGCACCATTCTGTTCCTGTCTGCATCATTCTGTTGCTGTCTGCATCATTCTGTTCCTGTCTGCACCGGGCTGTTCCTGTCTGCACCATTCTGTTCCTGTCTGCACCTGGCTGTTCCTGCCTGCATTATTCTGTTCCTGTCTGCATCATTCTGTTCCTGTCTGCACCTAGCTGTTCCTGTCTGCACCATTCTGTTCCTGTCTGCACCGAGCTGTTCCTGTCTGCATCATTCTGTTCCTGTCTGCACCATCCTGTTCCTGTCTGCATCATTCTGTTCCTGTCTGCACCATTCTGTTCCTGTCTGCATCATTCTGTTCCTGTCTGCATCATTCTGTTCCTGTCTGCACCGGGCTGTTCCTGTCTGCATCATTCTGTTCCTTTCTGCATCATTCTGTTCCTGTCTGCACCATTCTGTTCCTGTCTGCATCATTCTGTTCCTGTCTGCATCATTCTGTTCCTGTCTGCATCATTCTGTTCCTGTCTGCATCATTCTGTTCCTGTCTGCACCATTCTCTTCCTTTCTGCATCATTCTGTTCCTGTCTGCACCATTCTGTTCCTGTCTGCATCATTCTGTTCCTGTCTGCATCATTCTGTTCCTGTCTGCACCTGGCTGTTCCTGTCTGCATCATTCTGTTCCTGTCTGCATCATTCTGTCCCTGTCTGCACCTGGCTGTTCCTGTCTGCATCATTCTGTTCCTGTCTGCATCATTCTGTTCCTGTCTACATCATTCTGTTCCTGTCTGCATCATTCTGTTCCTGTCTGCATCATTCTATTCCTGTCTGCATCATTCTGTTCCTGTCTGCATCATTCTGTTCCTGTCTGCACCTGGCTGTTCCTGTCTGCATCATTCTGTTCCTGCCTGCATCATTCTGTTCCTGTCTGCACCATTCTGTTCCTCTCTGCACCATTCTGTTCCTGTCTGCACCTGGCTGTTCCTGTCTGCATCATTCTGTTCCTGTCTGCATCATTCTGTTCCTGTCTGCACCATTCTGCTGTTGTCTGCAGCATTCTGTTCCTGTCTGCACCGAGCTGTTCCTGTCTGCACCATTCTGCTGTTGTCTGCAGCATTCTGTTCCTGTCGGCACCATTCTGCTGTTGTCTGCAGCATTTTGTTCCTTTCTGCATCATTCTGTTCCTGTCTGCACCGAGCTATTCCTGTCTGCACCATTCTGTTCCTGTCTGCATCATTCTGTTCCTGTCTGCATCATTCTGTTCCTGTCTGCACCTGGCTGTTCCTGTCTGCATCATTCTGTTCCTGTCTGCATCATTCTGTTCCTGTCTGCACCGAGCTATTCATGTCTGCACCGAGCTGTTCCTGTCTGCACCGAGCTGTTCCTGTCTGCACGATTCTGTTCCTGTCTGCACCATTCTGTTCCTGTCTGCATCATTCTGTTCCTGTCTGCACGATTCTGTTCCTGTCTGCACCGAGCTGTTCCTGTCTGCACCGAGCTGTTCCTGTCTGCATCATTCTGTTCCTGTCTGCACCATTCTGTTCCTGTCTGCACCATTCTGTTCGTGTCTGGACCATTCTGTTCCTGTCTGCACCGAGCTGTTCCTGTCTGCATCATTCTGTTCCTGTCTGCATCATTCTGTTCCTGTCTGCATCATTCTGTTCCTGTCTGCATCATTCTGTTCCTGTCTGCACCATTCTGTTCCTGTCTGCATCATTCTGTTCCTGTCTGCACCTGGCTGTTCCTGTCTGCACCATTCTGTTCCTGTCTGCATCATTCTGTTCCTGTCTGCAACATTCTGTTCCTGTCAGCATCATTCTGTTCCTGTCTGCATCATTCTGTTCCTGTCTGCATCATTCTGTTCCTGTCTGCACCTGGCTGTTCCTGTCTGCACCATTCTGTTCCTGTCTGCACCATTCTGTTCCTGTCTGCACCATTCTGTTCCTGTCTGCATCATTCTGTGCCTGTCTGCACCGAGCTGTTCCTGTCTGCACCGCGCTGTTCCTGTCTGCACCATTCTGTTCCTGTCTGCACCATTCTGTTCCTGTCTGCATCATTCTGTTCCTGTCTGCACCATTCTGTTCCTGTCTGCATCATTCTGTTCCTGTCTGCACCATTCTGTTCCTGTCTGCACCATTCTGTTCCTGTCTGCACCGAGCTATTCCTGTCTGCACCATTCTGTTCCTGTCTGCACTATTCTGTTCCTGTCTGCACCATTCTGTTCCAGTCTGCACCATTCTGTTCCTGTCTGCACTATTCTGTTCCTGTCTGCACCATTCTGTTCCAGTCTGCATCATTCTGTTCCTGTCTGCACCGAGCTGTTGCTGTCTGCACCATTCTGTTCCTGTCTGCATCATTCTGTTCCTGTCTGCATCATTCTGTTCCTGTCTGCACCTGGCTGTTCCTGTCTGCATAATTCTGTTCCTGTCTGCATCATTCTGTTGCTGTCTGCACCATTCTGTTCCTGTCTGCACCATTCTGTTCCTGTCTGCATCATTCTGTTCCTGTCTGCACCATTCTGTTCCTGTCTGCACCGAGCTATTCCTGTCTGCACCATTCTGTTCCTGCCTGCATCATTCTGTTCCTGCCTGCATCATTCTGTTCCTGTCTGCACCATTCTGTTCCTGTCTGAATCATCCTGTTCCTGTCTGCACCATTCTGTTCCTGTCTGCATCATTCTGTTCCTGTCTGCATCATTCTGTTCCTGTCTGCACCATTCTGTTCCTGTCTGCACCGAGCTATTCCTGTCTGCACCATTCTGTTCCTGCCTGCATCATTCTGTTCCTGCCTGCATCATTCTGTTCCTGTCTGCACCATTCTGTTCCTGTCTGCACCATTCTGTTCCTGTCTGCACCATTCTGTTCCTGTCTGCACCATTCTGTTCCTGTCTGCACCATTCTGTTCCTGTCTGCACCATTCTGTTCCTGTCTGCACCATTCTGTTCCTGTCTGCACCATTCTTTTCCTGTCTGCACCGGGCTGTTCCTGCCTGCACCATTCTATTCCTGTCTGCACCTGGCTGTTCCTGTCTGCATCATTCTCTTCCTGTCTGCACCATTCTGTTCCTGTCTGCACCATTCTGTTCGTGTCTGGACCATTCTGTTCCTGTCTGGACCGAGCTGTTCCTGTCTGCATCATTCTGTTCCTGTCTGCATCATTCTGTTCCTGTCTGCATCATTCTGTTCCTGTCTGCACCTGGCTGTTCCTGTCTGCACCTAGCTGTTCCTGTCTGCACCATTCTGTTCCTGACTGCATCATTCTGTTCCTGTCTGCATCATTCTGTTACTGTCTGCATCATTCTGTTCCTGTCTGCACCATTCTGTTGCTGTCTGCATCATTCTGTTCCTGTCTGCACCGGGCTGTTCCTGTCTGCACCATTCTGTTCCTGTCTGCACCTGGCTGTTCCTGCCTGCATTATTCTGTTCCTGTCTGCATCATTCTGTTCCTATCTGCACCTAGCTGTTCCTGTCTGCACCATTCTGTTCCTGTCTGCACCGAGCTGTTCCTGTCTGCATCATTCTGTTCCTGTCTGCACCATTCTGTTCCTGTCTGCATCATTCTGTTCCTGTCTGCATCATTCTGTTCCTGTCTGCACCGGGCTGTTCCTGTCTGCACCATTCTGTTCCTGTCTGCACCTGGCTGTTCCTGTCTGCACCATTCTGTTCCTGTCTGCATCATTCTGTTCCTTTCTGCATCATTCTGTTCCTGTCTGCACCATTCTGTTCCTGTCTGCATCATTCTGTTCCTGTCTGCATCATTCTGTTCCTGTCTGCATCATTCTGTTCCTGTCTGCACCATTCTGTTCCTTTCTGCATCATTCTGTTCCTGTCTGCACCATTCTGTTCCTGTCTGCATCATTCTGTTCCTGTCTGCATCATTCTGTTCCTGTCTGCACCTGGCTGTTCCTGTCTGCATCATTCTGTTCCTGTCTGCATCATTCTGTTCCTGTCTGCACCTGGCTGTTCCTGTCTGCACCTGGCTGTTCCTGTCTGCATCATTCTGTTCCTGTCTGCATCATTCTATTCCTGTCTGCATCATTCTGTTCCTGTCTGCATCATTCTATTCCTGTCTGCATCATTCTGTTCCTGTCTGCATCATTCTGTTCCTCTCTGCACCTGGCTGTTCCTGTCTGCATCATTCTGTTCCTGCCTGCATCAATCTGTTCCTGTCTGCACCATTCTGTTCCTCTCTGCACCATTCTGCTGTTGTCTGCAGCATTCTGTTCCTGTCTGCACCGAGCTGTTCCTGTCTGCACCATTCTGCTGTTGTCTGCAGCATTCTGTTCCTGTCGGCACCATTCTGCTGTTGTCTGCAGCATTTTGTTCCTTTCTGCATCATTCTGTTCCTGTCTGCACCGAGCTATTCCTGTCTGCACCATTCTGTTCCTGTCTGCATCATTCTGTTCCTGTCTGCACCTGGCTGTTCCTGTCTGCACCGAGCTATTCATGTCTGCACCGAGCTGTTCCTGTCTGCACCGAGCTGTTCCTGTCTGCATCATTCTGTTCCTGTCTGCACCTGGCTGTTCCTGTCTGCATCATTCTGTTCCTGTCTGCATCATTCTGTTCCTGTCTGCACCTGGCTGTTCCTGTCTGCATCATTCTGTTCCTGTCTGCATCATTCTGTTCCTGTCTGCATCATTCTATTCCTGTCTGCATCATTCTGTTCCTGTCTGCATCATTCTATTCCTGTCTGCATCATTCTGTTCCTGTCTGCATCATTCTGTTCCTCTCTGCACCTGGCTGTTCCTGTCTGCATCATTCTGTTCCTGCCTGCATCATTCTGTTCCTGTCTGCACCATTCTGTTCCTCTCTGCACCATTCTGCTGTTGTCTGCAGCATTCTGTTCCTGTCTGCACCGAGCTGTTCCTGTCTGCACCATTCTGCTGTTGTCTGCAGCATTCTGTTCCTGTCGGCACCATTCTGCTGTTGTCTGCAGCATTTTGTACCTTTCTGCATCATTCTGTTCCTGTCTGCACCGAGCTATTCCTGTCTGCACCATTCTGTTCCTGTCTGCACCATTCTGTTCCTGTCTGCATCATTCTGTTCCTGTCTGCACCTGGCTGTTCCTGTCTGCATCATTCTGTTCCTGTCTGCACCGAGCTATTCATGTCTGCACCGAGCTGTTCCTGTCTGCACCGAGCTGTTCCTGTCTGCACCGAGCTGTTCCTGTCTGCACCATTCTGTTCCTGTCTGCACCGAGCTGTTCCTGTCTGCATCATTCTGTTCCTGTCTGCATCATTCTGTTCCTGTCTGCACCATTCTGTTCCTGTCTGCACCATTCTGTTCGTGTCTGGACCATTCTGTTCCTGTCTGCACCGAGCTGTTCCTGTCTGCATCATTCTGTTCCTGTCTGCATCATTCTGTTCCTGTCTGCACCTGGCTGTTCCTGTCTGCACGATTCTGTTCCTGTCTGCACCGAGCTGTTCCTGTCTGCACCGAGCTGTTCCTGTCTGCATCATTCTGTTCCTGTCTGCACCATTCTGTTCCTGTCTGCACCATTCTGTTCGTGTCTGGACCATTCTGTTCCTGTCTGCACCGAGCTGTTCCTGTCTGCATCATTCTGTTCCTGTCTGCATCATTCTGTTCCTGTCTGCATCATTCTGTTCCTGTCTGCATCATTCTGTTCCTGTCTGCACCATTCTGTTCCTGTCTGCATCATTCTGTTCCTGTCTGCATCATTCTGTTCCTGTCTGCACCTGGCTGTTCCTGTCTGCACCATTCTGTTCCTGTCTGCATCATTCTGTTCCTGCCTGCAACATTCTGTTCCTGTCAGCATCATTCTGTTCCTGTCTGCATCATTCTGTTCCTGTCTGCATCATTCTGTTCCTGTCTGCACCATTCTGTTCCTGTCTGCACCTGGCTGTTCCTGTCTGCACCATTCTGTTCCTGTCTGCACCATTCTGTTCCTGTCTGCACCATTCTGTTCCTGTCTGCATCATTCTGTGCCTGTCTGCACCGAGCTGTTCCTGTCTGCACCGCGCTGTTCCTGTCTGCACCATTCTGTTCCTGTCTGCACCATTCTGTTCCTGTCTGCATCATTCTGTTCCTGTCTGCACCTTTCTGTTCCTGTCTGCATCATTCTGTTCCTGTCTGCATCATTCTGTTCCTGTCTGCATCATTCTGTTCCTGTCTGCACCTGGCTGTTCCTGTCTGCATCATTCTGTTCCTGCCTGCATCATTCTGTTCCTGTCTGCACCATTCTGTTCCTCTCTGCACCATTCTGTTCCTGTCTGCACCTGGCTGTTCCTGTCTGCATCATTCTGTTCCTGTCTGCACCATTCTGTTCCTGTCTGCACCATTCTGCTGTTGTCTGCAGCATTCTGTTCCTGTCTGCACCGAGCTGTTCCTGTCTGCACCATTCTGCTGTTGTCTGCAGCATTCTGTTCCTGTCGGCACCATTCTGCTGTTGTCTGCAGCATTTTGTTCCTTTCTGCATCATTCTGTTCCTGTCTGCACCGAGCTATTCCTGTCTGCACCATTCTGTTCCTGTCTGCATCATTCTGTTCCTGTCTGCATCATTCTGTTCCTGTCTGCACCTGGCTGTTCCTGTCTGCATCATTCTGTTCCTGTCTGCATCATTCTGTTCCTGTCTGCACCGAGCTATTCATGTCTGCACCGAGCTGTTCCTGTCTGCACGATTCTGTTCCTGTCTGCACCATTCTGTTCCTGTCTGCATCATTCTGTTCCTGTCTGCACGATTCTGTTCCTGTCTGCACCGAGCTGTTCCTGTCTGCACCGAGCTGTTCCTGTCTGCATCATTCTGTTCCTGTCTGCACCATTCTGTTCCTGTCTGCACCATTCTGTTCGTGTCTGGACCATTCTGTTCCTGTCTGCACCGAGCTGTTCCTGTCTGCATCATTCTGTTCCTGTCTGCATCATTCTGTTCCTGTCTGCATCATTCTGTTCCTGTCTGCATCATTCTGTTCCTGTCTGCACCATTCTGTTCCTGTCTGCATCATTCTGTTCCTGTCTGCACCTGGCTGTTCCTGTCTGCACCATTCTGTTCCTGTCTGCATCATTCTGTTCCTGTCTGCAACATTCTGTTCCTGTCAGCATCATTCTGTTCCTGTCTGCATCATTCTGTTCCTGTCTGCATCATTCTGTTCCTGTCTGCACCTGGCTGTTCCTGTCTGCACCATTCTGTTCCTGTCTGCACCATTCTGTTCCTGTCTGCACCATTCTGTTCCTGTCTGCATCATTCTGTGCCTGTCTGCACCGAGCTGTTCCTGTCTGCACCGCGCTGTTCCTGTCTGCACCATTCTGTTCCTGTCTGCACCATTCTGTTCCTGTCTGCATCATTCTGTTCCTGTCTGCACCATTCTGTTCCTGTCTGCATCATTCTGTTCCTGTCTGCACCATTCTGTTCCTGTCTGCACCATTCTGTTCCTGTCTGCACCGAGCTATTCCTGTCTGCACCATTCTGTTCCTGTCTGCACTATTCTGTTCCAGTCTGCACCATTCTGTTCCTGTCTGCACTATTCTGTTCCTGTCTGCACCATTCTGTTCCAGTCTGCATCATTCTGTTCCTGTCTGCACCGAGCTGTTGCTGTCTGCACCATTCTGTTCCTGTCTGCATCATTCTGTTCCTGTCTGCATCATTCTGTTCCTGTCTGCACCTGGCTGTTCCTGTCTGCATAATTCTGTTCCTGTCTGCATCATTCTGTTGCTGTCTGCACCATTCTGTTCCTGTCTGCACCATTCTGTTCCTGTCTGCATCATTCTGTTCCTGTCTGCACCATTCTGTTCCTGTCTGCACCGAGCTATTCCTGTCTGCACCATTCTGTTCCTGCCTGCATCATTCTGTTCCTGCCTGCATCATTCTGTTCCTGTCTGCACCATTCTGTTCCTGTCTGAATCATCCTGTTCCTGTCTGCACCATTCTGTTCCTGTCTGCATCATTCTGTTCCTGTCTGCATCATTCTGTTCCTGTCTGCACCATTCTGTTCCTGTCTGCACCGAGCTATTCCTGTCTGCACCATTCTGTTCCTGCCTGCATCATTCTGTTCCTGCCTGCATCATTCTGTTCCTGTCTGCACCATTCTGTTCCTGTCTGCACCATTCTGTTCCTGTCTGCACCATTCTGTTCCTGTCTGCACCATTCTGTTCCTGTCTGCACCATTCTGTTCCTGTCTGCACCATTCTGTTCCTGTCTGCACCATTCTGTTCCTGTCTGCACCATTCTTTTCCTGTCTGCACCGGGCTGTTCCTGCCTGCACCATTCTATTCCTGTCTGCACCTGGCTGTTCCTGTCTGCATCATTCTCTTCCTGTCTGCACCATTCTGTTCCTGTCTGCACCATTCTGTTCGTGTCTGGACCATTCTGTTCCTGTCTGTACCGAGCTGTTCCTGTCTGCATCATTCTGTTCCTGTCTGCATCATTCTGTTCCTGTCTGCATCATTCTGTTCCTGTCTGCACCTGGCTGTTCCTGTCTGCACCTAGCTGTTCCTGTCTGCACCATTCTGTTCCTGACTGCATCATTCTGTTCCTGTCTGCATCATTCTGTTACTGTCTGCATCATTCTGTTCCTGTCTGCACCATTCTGTTGCTGTCTGCATCATTCTGTTCCTGTCTGCACCGGGCTGTTCCTGTCTGCACCATTCTGTTCCTGTCTGCACCTGGCTGTTCCTGCCTGCATTATTCTGTTCCTGTCTGCATCATTCTGTTCCTATCTGCACCTAGCTGTTCCTGTCTGCACCATTCTGTTCCTGTCTGCACCGAGCTGTTCCTGTCTGCATCATTCTGTTCCTGTCTGCACCATTCTGTTCCTGTCTGCATCATTCTGTTCCTGTCTGCATCATTCTGTTCCTGTCTGCACCGGGCTGTTCCTGTCTGCACCATTCTGTTCCTGTCTGCACCTGGCTGTTCCTGTCTGCACCATTCTGTTCCTGTCTGCATCATTCTGTTCCTTTCTGCATCATTCTGTTCCTGTCTGCACCATTCTGTTCCTGTCTGCATCATTCTGTTCCTGTCTGCATCATTCTGTTCCTGTCTGCATCATTCTGTTCCTGTCTGCACCATTCTGTTCCTTTCTGCATCATTCTGTTCCTGTCTGCACCATTCTGTTCCTGTCTGCATCATTCTGTTCCTGTCTGCATCATTCTGTTCCTGTCTGCACCTGGCTGTTCCTGTCTGCATCATTCTGTTCCTGTCTGCATCATTCTGTTCCTGTCTGCACCTGGCTGTTCCTGTCTGCATCATTCTGTTCCTGTCTGCATCATTCTGTTCCTGTCTGCATCATTCTATTCCTGTCTGCATCATTCTGTTCCTGTCTGCATCATTCTATTCCTGTCTGCATCATTCTGTTCCTGTCTGCATCATTCTGTTCCTCTCTGCACCTGGCTGTTCCTGTCTGCATCATTCTGTTCCTGCCTGCATCATTCTGTTCCTGTCTGCACCATTCTGTTCCTCTCTGCACCATTCTGCTGTTGTCTGCAGCATTCTGTTCCTGTCTGCACCGAGCTGTTCCTGTCTGCACCATTCTGCTGTTGTCTGCAGCATTCTGTTCCTGTCGGCACCATTCTGCTGTTGTCTGCAGCATTTTGTTCCTTTCTGCATCATTCTGTTCCTGTCTGCACCGAGCTATTCCTGTCTGCACCATTCTGTTCCTGTCTGCATCATTCTGTTCCTGTCTGCACCTGGCTGTTCCTGTCTGCATCATTCTGTTCCTGTCTGCACCGAGCTATTCATGTCTGCACCGAGCTGTTCCTGTCTGCACCGAGCTGTTCCTGTCTGCATCATTCTGTTCCTGTCTGCACCTGGCTGTTCCTGTCTGCATCATTCTGTTCCTGTCTGCATCATTCTGTTCCTGTCTGCACCTGGCTGTTCCTGTCTGCATCATTCTGTTCCTGTCTGCATCATTCTGTTCCTGTCTGCATCATTCTATTCCTGTCTGCATCATTCTGTTCCTGTCTGCATCATTCTATTCCTGTCTGCATCATTCTGTTCCTGTCTGCATCATTCTGTTCCTCTCTGCACCTGGCTGTTCCTGTCTGCATCATTCTGTTCCTGCCTGCATCATTCTGTTCCTGTCTGCACCATTCTGTTCCTCTCTGCACCATTCTGCTGTTGTCTGCAGCATTCTGTTCCTGTCTGCACCGAGCTGTTCCTGTCTGCACCATTCTGCTGTTGTCTGCAGCATTCTGTTCCTGTCGGCACCATTCTGCTGTTGTCTGCAGCATTTTGTTCCTTTCTGCATCATTCTGTTCCTGTCTGCACCGAGCTATTCCTGTCTGCACCATTCTGTTCCTGTCTGCACCATTCTGTTCCTGTCTGCATCATTCTGTTCCTGTCTGCACCTGGCTGTTCCTGTCTGCATCATTCTGTTCCTGTCTGCACCGAGCTATTCATGTCTGCACCGAGCTGTTCCTGTCTGCACCGAGCTGTTCCTGTCTGCACCGAGCTGTTCCTGTCTGCACCATTCTGTTCCTGTCTGCACCGAGCTGTTCCTGTCTGCATCATTCTGTTCCTGTCTGCATCATTCTGTTCCTGTCTGCACCATTCTGTTCCTGTCTGCACCATTCTGTTCGTGTCTGGACCATTCTGTTCCTGTCTGCACCGAGCTGTTCCTGTCTGCATCATTCTGTTCCTGTCTGCATCATTCTGTTCCTGTCTGCACCTGGCTGTTCCTGTCTGCACGATTCTGTTCCTGTCTGCACCGAGCTGTTCCTGTCTGCACCGAGCTGTTCCTGTCTGCATCATTCTGTTCCTGTCTGCACCATTCTGTTCCTGTCTGCACCATTCTGTTCCTGTCTGCACCATTCTGTTCGTGTCTGGACCATTCTGTTCCTGTCTGCACCGAGCTGTTCCTGTCTGCATCATTCTGTTCCTGTCTGCATCATTCTGTTCCTGTCTGCATCATTCTGTTCCTGTCTGCATCATTCTGTTCCTGTCTGCACCATTCTGTTCCTGTCTGCATCATTCTGTTCCTGTCTGCATCATTCTGTTCCTGTCTGCACCTGGCTGTTCCTGTCTGCACCATTCTGTTCCTGTCTGCATCATTCTGTTCCTGCCTGCAACATTCTGTTCCTGTCAGCATCATTCTGTTCCTGTCTGCATCATTCTGTTCCTGTCTGCATCATTCTGTTCCTGTCTGCACCATTCTGTTCCTGTCTGCACCTGGCTGTTCCTGTCTGCACCATTCTGTTCCTGTCTGCACCATTCTGTTCCTGTCTGCACCATTCTGTTCCTGTCTGCATCATTCTGTGCCTGTCTGCACCGAGCTGTTCCTGTCTGCACCGCGCTGTTCCTGTCTGCACCATTCTGTTCCTGTCTGCACCATTCTGTTCCTGTCTGCATCATTCTGTTCCTGTCTGCACCTTTCTGTTCCTGTCTGCATCATTCTGTTCCTGTCTGCATCATTCTGTTCCTGTCTGCATCATTCTGTTCCTGTCTGCATCATTCTGTTCCTGTCTGCACCATTCTGTTCCTGTCTGCACCGAGCTGTTCCTGTCTGCACCATTCTGTTCCTGTCTGCATCATTCTGTTCCTGTCTGCACCATTCTGTTCCTGTCTGCATCATTCTGTTCCTGTCTGCAACATTCTGTTCCTGTCTGCGCCATTCTGTTCCTGTCTGCACCATTCTGTTCCTGTCTGCACCATTCTGTTCCTGTCTGCATCATTCTGTTCCTGTCTGCATCATTCTGTTCCTGTCTGCATCATTCTGTTACTGTCTGCATCATTCTGTTCCTGTCTGCACCATTCTGTTCCTGTCTGCATCATTCTGTTCCTGTCTGCATCATTCTGTTCCTGTCTGCACCGGGCTGTTCCTGTCTGCCTCATTCTGTTCCTGTCTGCACCATTCTGTTCCTGTCTGCATCATTCTGTTCCTGTCTGCATCATTCTGTTCCTGTCTGCACCATTCTGTTCCTTTCTGCATCATTCTGTTCCTGTCTGCATCATTCTGTTCCTGTCTGCACCATTCTGTTCCTGTCTGCACCTGGCTGTTCCTGTCTGCACCATTCTGTTCCTGTCTGCACCATTCTGTTCCTGTCTGCACCATTCTGTTCCTGTCTGCATCATTCTGTGCCTGTCTGCACCGAGCTGTTCCTGTCTGCACCGCGCTGTTCCTGTCTGCACCATTCTGTTCCTGTCTGCACCATTCTGTTCCTGTCTGCATCATTCTGTTCCTGTCTGCACCTTTCTGTTCCTGTCTGCATCATTCTGTTCCTGTCTGCATCATTCTGTTCCTGTCTGCATCATTCTGTTCCTGTCTGCATCATTCTATTCCTGTCTGCACCATTCTGTTCCTGTCTGCACCGAGCTGTTCCTGTCTGCACCATTCTGTTCCTGTCTGCATCATTCTGTTCCTGTCTGCACCATTCTGTTCCTGTCTGCACCATTCTGTTCCTGTCTGCAACATTCTGTTCCTGTCTGCGCCATTCTGTTCCTGTCTGCACCATTCTCTTCCTGTCTGCACCATTCTGTTCCTGTCTGCATCATTCTGTTCCTGTCTGCACCATTCTGTTCCTGTCTGCATCATTCTGTTCCTGTGTGCATCATTCTGTTCCTGTCTGCATCATTCTGTTCCTGTCTGCATCATTCTGTTACTGTCTGCATCATTCTGTTCCTGTCTGCACCATTCTGTTCCTGTCTGCATCATTCTGTTCCTGTCTGCATCATTCTGTTCCTGTCTGCACCGGGCTGTTCCTGTCTGCCTCATTCTGTTCCTGTCTGCACCATTCTGTTCCTGTCTGCATCATTCTGTTCCTGTCTGCATCATTCTGTTCCTGTCTGCACCATTCTGTTCCTTTCTGCATCATTCTGTTCCTGTCTGCACCATTCTGTTCCTGTCTGCAGCATTCTGTTCCGGTCTGCACCTGGCTGTTCCTGTCTGCATCATTCTGTTCCTGTCTGCATCATTCTGTTCCTGTCTGCACCTGGCTGTTCCTGTCTGCATCATTCTGTTCCTGTCTGCATCATTCTGTTCCTGTCTGCATCATTCTGTTCCTGCCTGCATCATTCTGTTCCTGTCTGCATCATTCTGTTCCTGTCTGCACCATTCTGTTCCTGTCTGCATCATTCTGTTCCTGCCTGCATCATTCTCTTCCTGTCTGCACCATTCTGTTCCTCTCTGCACCATTCTGCTGTTGTCTGCAGCATTCTGTTCCTGTCTGCACCGAGCTGTTCCTGTCTGCACCATTCTGCTGTTGTCTGCAGCATTCTGTTCCTGTCGGCACCATTCTGCTGTTGTCTGCAGCATTTTGTTCCTTTCTGCATCAATCTGTTCCTGTCTGCACCGAGCTATTCCTGTCTGCACCATTCTGTACCTGTCTGCATCATTCTGTTCCTGTCTGCATCATTCTGTTCCTGTCTGCATCATTCTGTTCCTGTCTGCACCTGGCTGTTCCTGTCTGCATCATTCTGTTCCTGTCTGCATCATTCTGTTCCTGTCTGCATCATTCTGTTCCTGTCTGCACCGAGCTATTCATGTCTGCACCGAGCTGTTCCTGTCTGCATCATTCTGTTCCTGTCTGCACCATTCTGTTCCTGTCTGCACCATTCTGTTCCTGTCTGCACCGAGCTGTTACTGTCTGCATCATTCTGTTCCTGTCTGCACCATTCTGTTCCTGTCTGCACCATTCTGTTCGTGTCTGGACCATTCTGTTCCTGTCTGCACCGAGCTGTTCCTGTCTGCATCATTCTGTTCCTGTCTGCACCATTCTGTTCCTGTCTGCATCATTCTGTTCCTGTCTGCACCTGGCTGTTCCTGTCTGCACGATTCTCTTCCTGTCTGCACCGAGCTGTTCCTGTCTGCACCGAGCTGTTCCTGTCTGCATCATTCTGTTCCTGTCTGCACCATTCTGTTCCTGTCTGCACCATTCTGTTCCTGTCTGGACCATTCTGTTCCTGTCTGCACCGAGCTGTTCCTGTCTGCATCATTCTGTTCCTGTCTGCGTCATTCTGTTCCTGTCTGCACCATTCTGTTCCTGTCTGCACCATTCTGTTCCTGTCTGCACCATTCTGTTCCTGTCTGCATCATTCTGTTCCTGTCTGCACCTGGCTGTTCCTGTCTGCACCATTCTGTTCCTGTCTGCATCATTCTGTTCCTGTCTGCAACATTCTGTTCCTGTCAGCATCATTCTGTTCCTGTCTGCATCATTCTGTTCCTGTCTGCATCATTCTGTTCCTGTCTGCACCATTCTGTTCCTGTCTGCACCTGGGTGTTCCTGTCTGCACCATTCTGTTCCTGTCTGCATCATTCTGTTCCTGTCTGCAAAATTCTGTTCCTGTGAGCATCATTCTGTTCCTGTCTGCATCATTCTGTTCCTGTCTGCATCATTCTGTTCCTGTCTGCATCATTCTGTTCCTGTCTGCACCATTCTGTTCCTGTCTGCATCGAGCTGTTCTTATCTGCACCGAGCTGTTCCTGTCTGCACCGAGCTGTTCCTGCCTGCATTATTCTGTTCCTGTCTGCACCTGGCTGTTCCTGCCTGCACCATTCTGTTCCTGTCTGCATCATTCTGTTCCTGTCTGCATCATTCTGTTCCTGTCTGCACCATTCTGTTCCTGTCTGCACCATTCTGTTCCTGTCTGCATCATTCTGTTCCTGTCTGCACCTGGCTGTTCCTGTCTGCACCATTCTGTTCCTGTCTGCATCATTCTGTTCCTGTCTGCAACATTCTGTTCCTGTCAGCATCATTCTGTTCCTGTCTGCATCATTCTGTTCCTGTCTGCATCATTCTGTTCCTGTCTGCACCTGGCTGTTCCTGTCTGCACCATTCTGTTCCTGTCTGCATCATTCTGTTCCTGTCTGCAAAATTCTGTTCCTGTCAGCATCATTCTGTTCCTGTCTGCATCATTCTGTTCCTGTCTGCATCATTCTGTTCCTGTCTGCACCATTCTGTTCCTGTCTGCATCGAGCTGTTCTTGTCTGCACCGAGCTGTTCCTGTCTGCACCGAGCTGTTCCTGCCTGCATTATTCTGTTCCTGTCTGCACCATTCTGTTCCTGTCTGCATCATTCTGTTCCTGTCTGCATCATTCTGTTCCTGTCTGCACGATTCTGTTCCTGTCTGCACCGAGCTGTTCCTGTCTGCACCGAGCTGTTCCTGTCTGCATCATTCTGTTCCTGTCTGCACCATTCTGTTCCTGTCTGCACCATTCTGTTCGTGTCTGGACCATTCTGTTCCTGTCTGCACCGAGCTGTTCCTGTCTGCATCATTCTGTTCCTGTCTGAATCATTCTGTTCCTGTCTGCATCATTCTGTTCCTGTCTGCACCATTCTGTTCCTGTCTGCACCATTCTGTTCCTGTCTGCATCATTCTGTTCCTGTCTGCACCTGGCTGTTCCTGTCTGCACCATTCTGTTCCTGTCTGCATCATTCTGTTCCTGTCTGCAACATTCTGTTCCTGTCAGCATCATTCTGTTCCTCTCTGCATCATTCTGTTCCTGTCTGCATCATTCTGTTCCTGTCTGCATCATTCTGTTCCTGTCTGCATCATTCTGTTCCTGTCTGCACCTGGCTGTTCCTGTTTGCACCATTCTGTTCCTGTTTGCACCATTCTGTTCCTGTCTGCACCTGGCTGTTCCTGTCTGCACCATTCTGTTCCTGTCTGCACCATTCTGTTCCTGTCTGCACCATTCTGTTCCTGTCTGCAAAATTCTGTTCCTGTCAGCATCATTCTGTTCCTGTCTGCATCATTCTGTTCCTGTCTGCATCATTCTGTTCCTGTCTGCACCTGGCTGTTCCTGTCTGCACCATTCTGTTCCTGTCTGCACCGAGCTGTTCTTGTCTGCACCGAGCTGTTCCTGTCTGCACCGAGCTGTTCCTGCCTGCATTATTCTGTTCCTGTCTGCACCAAGCTGTTCCTGTCTGCACCATTCTGTTCCTGTCTGCATCATTCTGTTCCTGTCTGCATCATTCTGTTCCTGTCTGCACCATTCTGTTCCTGTCTGCATCATTCTGTTCCTGTCTGCATCATTCTGTTCCTGTCTGCATCATTCTGTTCCTGTCTGCATCATTCTGTTCCTGTCTGCACCATTCTGTTCCTGTCTGCACCTGGCTGTTCCTGTCTGCACCTGGCTGTTCCTGTCTGCATCATTCTGTTCCTGTCTGCACCATTCTGTTCCTGTCTGCACCATTCTGTTCGTGTCTGGACCATTCTGTTCCTGTCTGCACCGAGCTGTTCCTGTCTGCATCATTCTGTTCCTGTCTGCATCATTCTGTTCCTGTCTGCACCTGGCTGTTCCTGTCTGCACGATTCTGTTCCTGTCTGCACCGAGCTGTTCCTGTCTGCACCATTCTGTTCCTGTCTGCATCATTCTGTTCCTGTCTGCATCATTCTGTTCCTGTCTGCATCATTCTGTTCCTGTCTGCATCATTCTGTTCCTGTCGGCACCGAGCTGTTCCTGTCTGCATCATTCTGTTCCTGTCTGCACCATTCTGTTCCTGTCTGCACCGAGCTGTTCCTGTCTGCATCATTCTGTTCCTGTCTGCATCATTCTGTTCCTGTCTGCACCATTCTGTTCCTGTCTGCACCATTCTGTTCCTGTCTGCACCTGGCTGTTCCTGTCTGCACCATTCTGTTCCTGTCTGCACCATTCTGTTCCTGTCTGCACCATTCTGTTCCTGTCTGCACCATTCTGTTCCTGTCTGCAAAATTCTGTTCCTGTCAGCATCATTCTGTTCCTGTCTGCATCATTCTGTTCCTGTCTGCATCATTCTGTTCCTGTCTGCACCTGGCTGTTCCTGTCTGCACCATTCTGTTCCTGTCTGCACGGAGCTGTTCTTGTCTGCACCGAGCTGTTCCTGTCTGCACCGAGCTGTTCCTGCCTGCATTATTCTGTCCCTGTCTGCACCAAGCTGTTCCTGTCTGCACCATTCTGTTCCTGTCTGCATCATTCTGTTCCTGTCTGCATCATTCTGTTCCTGTCTGCACCATTCTGTTCCTGTCTACATCATTCTGTTCCTGTCTGCATCATTCTGTTCCTGTCTGCATCATTCTGTTCCTGTCTGCATCATTCTGTTCCTGTCTGCACCATTCTGTTCCTGTCTGCACCTGGCTGTTCCTGTCTGCATCATTCTGTTCCTGTCTGCACCATTCTGTTCCTGTCTGCACCATTCTGTTCGTGTCTGGACCATTCTGTTCCTGTCTGCACCGAGCTGTTCCTGTCTGCATCATTCTGTTCCTGTCTGCATCATTCTGTTCCTGTCTGCACCTGGCTGTTCCTGTCTGCACGATTCTGTTCCTGTCTGCACCGAGCTGTTCCTGTCTGCACCATTCTGTTCCTGTCTGCATCATTCTGTTCCTGTCTGCATCATTCTGTTCCTGTCTGCATCATTCTGTTCCTGTCTGCATCATTCTGTTCCTGTCGGCACCGAGCTGTTCCTGTCTGCATCATTCTGTTCCTGTCTGCACCATTCTGTTCCTGTCTGCACCGAGCTGTTCCTGTCTGCATCATTCTGTTCCTGTCTGCATCATTCTGTTCCTGTCTGCACCATTCTGTTCCTGTCTGCACCATTCTGTTCCTGTCTGCACCTGGTTGTTCCTGTCTGCACCATTCTGTTCCTGTCTGCACCATTCTGTTCCCGTCTGCATCATTCTGTTCCTGTCGGCACCGAGCTGTTCCTGTCTGCATCATTCTGTTCCTGTCTGCATCATTCTGTTCCTGTCTGCATCATTCTGTTCCTGTCTGCACCATTCTGTTCCTGTCTGCACCTGGCTGTTCCTGTCTGCACCATTCTGTTCCTGTCTGCACCATTCTGTTCCTGTCGGCACCGAGCTGTTCCTGTCTGCATCATTCTGTTCCTGTCTGCACCATTCTGTTCCTGTCTGCACCATTCTGTTCCTGTCTGGACCATTCTGTTCCTGTCTGCACCGAGCTGTTCCTGTCTGCATCATTCTGTTCCTGTCTGCATCATTCTGTTCCTGTCTGCATCATTCTGTTCCTGTCTGCACCATTCTGTTTCTGTCTGCACCTGGCTGTTCCTGTCTGCACCGAGCTGTTCTTGTCTGCACCGAGCTGTTCCTGTCTGCACCGAGCTGTTCCTGCCTGCATTATTCTGTTCCTGTCTGCACCAAGCTGTTCCTGTCTGCACCATTATGTTCCTGTCTGCATCATTCTGTTCCTGTCTGCATCATTCTGTTCCTGTCTGCACCATTCTGTTCCTGTCTGCATCATTCTGTTCCTGTCTGCATCATTCTGTTCCTGTCTGCATCATTCTGTTCCTGTCTGCATCATTCTGTTCCTGTCTGCACCATTCTGTTCCTGTCTGCACCTGGCTGTTCCTGTCTGCACCTGGCTGTTCCTGTCTGCATCATTCTGTTCCTGTCTGCACCATTCTGTTCCTGTCTGCACCATTCTGTTCGTGTCTGGACCATTCTGTTCCTGTCTGCACCGAGCTGTTCCTGTCTGCATCATTCTGTTCCTGTCTGCATCATTCTGTTCCTGTCTGCACCTGGCTGTTCCTGTCTGCACGATTCTGTTCCTGTCTGCACCGAGCTGTTCCTGTCTGCATCATTCTGTTCCTGTCTGCACCATTCTGTTCCTGTCTGCACCATTCTGTTCCTGTCTGCGTCATTCTGTTCCTGTCGGCACCGAGCTGTTCCTGTCTGCATCATTCTGTTCCTGTCTGCACCATTCTGTTCCTGTCTGCACCATTCTGTTCCTGTCTGGACCATTCTGTTCCTGTCTGCACCGAGCTGTTCCTGTCAGCATCATTCTGTTCCTGTCTGCATCATTCTGTTCCTGTCTGCATCATTCTGTTCCTGTCTGCACCATTCTGTTCCTGTCTGCACCTGGCTGTTCCTGTCTGCACCATTCTGTTCCTGTCTGCATCATTCTGTTCCTGTCTGCAACATTCTGTTCCTGTCAGCATCATTCTGTTCCTGTCTGCATCATTCGGTTCCTGTCTGCATCATTCTGTTCCTGTCTGCACCATTCTGTTCCTGTCTGCACCATTCTGTTCCTGTCTGCACCTGGCTGTTCCTGTCTGCACCATTCTGTTCCTGTCTGCACCATTCTGTTCCTGTCTGCAAAATTCTGTTCCTGTCAACATCATTCTGTTCCTGTCTGCATCATTCTGTTCCTGTCTGCATCATTCTGTTCCTGTCTGCATCATTCTGTTCCTGTCTGCACCTGGCTGTTCCTGTCTGCACCATTCTGTTCCTGTCTGCACCGAGCTGTTCTTGTCTGCACCGAGCTGTTCCTGTCTTCACCGAGCTGTTCCTGCCTGCATTATTCTGTTCCTGTCTGCACCGAGCTGTTCCTGTCTGCACCATTCTGTTCCTGTCTGCACCATTCTGTTCCTGTCTGCACCGAGCTGTTGCTGTCTGCATCATTCTGTTCCTGTCTGCACCTGGCTGTTCCTGTCTGCACCATTCTGTTCCTGTCTGCATCATTCTGTTCCTGTCTGCATCATTCTGTTTTTGCCTGCACCATTCTGTTCCTGTCTGCATCATTCTGTTCCTGTCTGCACCTGGCTGTTCCTGTCTGCACGATTCTCTTCCTGTCTGCACCGAGCTGTTCCTGTCTGCACCGAGCTGTTCCTGTCTGCATCATTCTGTTCCTGTCTGCACCATTCTGTTCCTGTCTGCACCATTCTGTTCCTGTCTGGACCATTCTGTTCCTGTCTGCACCGAGCTGTTCCTGTCTGCATCATTCTGTTCCTGTCTGCATCATTCTGTTCCTGTCTGCATCATTCTGTTCCTGTCTGCACCATTCTGTTCCTGTCTGCACCATTCTGTTCCTGTCTGCACCATTCTGTTCCTGTCTGCATCATTCTGTTCCTGTCTGCACCTGGCTGTTCCTGTCTGCACCATTCTGTTCCTGTCTGCATCATTCTGTTCCTGTCTGCAACATTCTGTTCCTGTCAGCATCATTCTGTTCCTGTCTGCATCATTCTGTTCCTGTCTGCATCATTCTGTTCCTGTCTGCACCATTCTGTTCCTGTCTGCACCTGGCTGTTCCTGTCTGCACCATTCTGTTCCTGTCTGCATCATTCTGTTCCTGTCTGCAAAATTCTGTTCCTGTCAGCATCATTCTGTTCCTGTCTGCATCATTCTGTTCCTGTCTGCATCATTCTGTTCCTGTCTGCATCATTCTGTTCCTGTCTGCACCTGGCTGTTCCTGTCTGCACCATTCTGTTCCTGTCTGCACCGAGCTGTTCTTGTCTGCACCGAGCTGTTCCTGTCTGCACCGAGCTGTTCCTGCCTGCATTATTCTGTTCCTGTCTGCACCTGGCTGTTCCTGCCTGCACCATTCTGTTCCTGTCTGCATCATTCTGTTCCTGTCTGCATCATCCTGTTGCTGTCTGCACCATTCTGTTCCTGTCTGCACCGAGCTGTTCCTGTCTGCACCGAGCTGTTCCTGTCTGCACCATTCTGTTCCTGTCTGCACCATTCTGTTCGTGTCTGGACCATTCTGTTCCTGTCTGCACCGAGCTGTTCCTGTCTGCATCATTCTGTTCCTGTCTGAATCATTCTGTTCCTGTCTGCATCATTCTGTTCCTGTCTGCACCTGGCTGTTCCTGTCTGCACCATTCTGTTCCTGTCTGCATCATTCTGTTCCTGTCTGCAACATTCTGTTCCTGTCAGCATCATTCTGTTCCTGTCTGCATCATTCTGTTCCTGTCTGCATCATTCTGTTCCTGTCTGCATCATTCTGTTCATGTCTGCATCATTCTGTTCCTGTCTGCATCATTCTGTTCCTGTCTGCACCTGGCTGTTCCTGTTTGCACCATTCTGTTCCTGTTTGCACCATTCTGTTCCTGTCTGCACCTGGCTGTTCCTGTCTGCACCATTCTGTTCCTGTCTGCATCATTCTGTTCCTGTCTGCATCATTCTGTTCCTGTCTGCATCATTCTGTTACTGTCTGCATCATTCTGTTCCTGTCTGCACCATTCTGTTCGTGTCTGGACCATTCTGTTCCTGTCTGCACCGAGCTGTTCCTGTCTGCATCATTCTGTTCCTGTCTGAATCATTCTGTTCCTGTCTGCATCATTCTGTTCCTGTCTGCACCATTCTGTTCCTGTCTGCACCATTCTGTTCCTGTCTGCATCATTCTGTTCCTGTCTGCACCTGGCTGTTCCTGTCTGCACCATTCTGTTCCTGTCTGCATCATTCTGTTCCTGTCTGCAACATTCTGTTCCTGTCAGCATCATTCTGTTCCTGTCTGCATCATTCTGTTCCTGTCTGCATCATTCTGTTCCTGTCTGCATCATTCTGTTCCTGTCTGCATCATTCTGTTCCTGTCTGCATCATTCTGTTCCTGTCTGCACCTGGCTGTTCCTGTTTGCACCATTCTGTTCCTGTTTGCACCATTCTGTTCCTGTCTGCACCTGGCTGTTCCTGTCTGCACCATTCTGTTCCTGTCTGCATCATTCTGTTCCTGTCTGCAAAATTCTGTTCCTGTCTGCAAAATTCTGTTCCTGTCAGCATCATTCTGTTCCTGTCTGCATCATTCTGTTCCTGTCTGCACGATTCTGTTCCTGTCTGCACCGAGCTGTTCTTGTCTGCACCGAGCTGTTCCTGTCTGCACCGAGCTGTTCCTGCCTGCATTATTCTGTTCCTGTCTGCACCGAGCTGTTCCTGTCTGCACCATTCTGTTCCTGTCTGCATCATTCTGTTCCTGTCTGCATCATTCTGTTCCTGTCTGCCTCATTCTGTTCCTGTCTGCACCATTCTGTTCCTGTCTGCATCATTCTGTTCCTGTCTGCATCATTCTGTTCCTGTCTGCATCATTCTGTTCCTGTCTGCATCATTCTGTTCCTGTCTGCACCATTCTGTTCCTGTCTGCACCTGGCTGTTCCTGTCTGCACCTGGCTGTTCCTGTCTGCATCATTCTGTTCCTGTCTGCACCATTCTGTTCCTGTCTGCACCATTCTGTTCGTGTCTGGAAGATTCTGTTCCTGTCTGCACCGAGCTGTTCCTGTCTGCATCATTCTGTTCCTGTCTGCATCATTCTGTTCCTGTCTGCATCATCCTGTTCCTGTCTGCACCATTCTGTTCCTGTCTGCACCGAGCTGTTCCTGTCTGCACCGAGCTGTTCCTGTCTGCATCATTCTGTTCCTGTCTGCACCATTCTGTTCCTGTCTGCACCATTCTGTTCGTGTCTGGACCATTCTGTTCCTGTCTGCACCGAGCTGTTCCTGTCTGCACCATTCTGTTCCTGTCTGCACCGAGCTGTTCCTGTCTGCACCGAGCTGTTCCTGTCTGAATCATTCTGTTCCTGTCTGCATCATTCTGTTCCTGTCTGCACCATTCTGTTCCTGTCTGCAGCATTCTGTTCCTGTCTGCATCATTCTGTTCCTGTCTGCACCTGGCTGTTCCTGTCTGCACCATTCTGTTCCTGTCTGCATCATTCTGTTCCTGTCTGCAACATTCTGTTCCTGTCAGCATCATTCTGTTCCTGTCTGCATCATTCTGTTCCTGTCTGCATCATTCTGTTCCTGTCTGCATCATTCTGTTCCTGTCTGCATCATTCTGTTGCTGTCTGCATCATTCTGTTCCTGTCTGCACCTGGCTGTTCCTGTTTGCACCATTCTGTTCCTGTTTGCACCATTCTGTTCCTGTCTGCACCTGTCTGTTCCTGTCTGCACCATTCTGTTCCTGTCTGCATCATTCTGTTCCTGTCTGCATCATTCTGTTCCTGTCTGCATCATTCTGTTACTGTCTGCATCATTCTGTTCCTGTCTGCACCATTCTGTTCGTGTCTGGACCATTCTGTTCCTGTCTGCACCGAGCTGTTCCTGTCTGCATCATTCTGTTCCTGTCTGAATCATTCTGTTCCTGTCTGCATCATTCTGTTCCTGTCTGCACCATTCTGTTCCTGTCTGCACCATTCTGTTCCTGTCTGCATCATTCTGTTCCTGTCTGCACCTGGCTGTTCCTGTCTGCACCATTCTGTTCCTGTCTGCATCATTCTGTTCCTGTCTGCAACATTCTGTTCCTGTCAGCATCATTCTGTTCCTGTCTGCATCATTCTGTTCCTGTCTGCATCATTCTGTTCCTGTCTGCATCATTCTGTTCCTGTCTGCATCATTCTGTTCCTGTCTGCACCTGGCTGTTCCTGTTTGCACCATTCTGTTCCTGTTTGCACCATTCTGTTCCTGTCTGCACCTGGCTGTTCCTGTCTGCACCATTCTGTTCCTGTCTGCATCATTCTGTTCCTGTCTGCAAAATTCTGTTCCTGTCTGCAAAATTCTGTTCCTGTCAGCATCATTCTGTTCCTGTCTGCATCATTCTGTTCCTGTCTGCACGATTCTGTTCCTGTCTGCACCGAGCTGTTCTTGTCTGCACCGAGCTGTTCCTGTCTGCACCGAGCTGTTCCTGCCTGCATTATTCTGTTCCTGTCTGCACCGAGCTGTTCCTGTCTGCACCATTCTGTTCCTGTCTGCATCATTCTGTTCCTGTCTGCATCATTCTGTTCCTGTCTGTCTCATTCTGTTCCTGTCTGCACCATTCTGTTCCTGTCTGCATCATTCTGTTCCTGTCTGCATCATTCTGTTCCTGTCTGCATCATTCTGTTCCTGTCTGCATCATTCTGTTCCTGTCTGCACCATTCTGTTCCTGTCTGCACCTGGCTGTTCCTGTCTGCACCTGGCTGTTCCTGTCTGCATCATTCTGTTCCTGTCTGCACCATTCTGTTCCTGTCTGCACCATTCTGTTCGTGTCTGGAAGATTCTGTTCCTGTCTGCACCGAGCTGTTCCTGTCTGCATCATTCTGTTCCTGTCTGCATCATTCTGTTCCTGTCTGCACCTGGCTGTTCCTGTCTGCACGATTCTGTTCCTGTCTGCACCGAGCTGTTCCTGTCTGCATCATTCTGTTCCTGTCTGCACCATTCTGTTCCTGTCTGCACCATTCTGTTCCTGTCTGCATCATTCTGTGCCTGTCTGCACCGAGCTGTTCCTGTCTGCACCGTGCTGTTCCTGTCTGCACCATTCTGTTCCTGTCTGCACCATTCTGTTCCTGTCTGCATCATTCTGTTCCTGTCTGCACCATTCTGTTCCTGTCTGCATCATTCTGTTCCTGTCTGCATCATTCTGTTCCTGTCTGCATCATTCTGTTCCTGTCTGCATCATTCTGTTCCTGTCTGCACCATTCTGTTCCTGTCTGCACCGAGCTGTTCCTGTCTGCACCATTCTGTTCCTGTCTGCATCATTCTGTTCCTGTCTGCACCATTCTGTTCCTGTCTGCATCATTCTGTTCCTGTCTGCAACATTCTGTTACTGTCTGCGCCATTCTGTTCCTGTCTGCACCATTATGTTCCTGTCTGCACCATTATGTTCCTGTCTGCACCATTCTGTTCCTGTCTGCATCATTCTGTTCCTGTCTGCACCATTCTGTTCCTGTCTGCATCATTCTGTTACTGTCTGCATCATTCTGTTCCTGTCTGCACCATTCTGTTCCTGTCTGCATCATTCTGTTCCTGTCTGCATCATTCTGTTCCTGTCTGCACCATTCTGTTCCTGTCTGCACCGGGCTGTTCCTGTCTGCACGATTCTGTTCCTGTCTGCACCATTCTGTTCCGGTCTGCACCATTCTGTTCCTGTCTGCACCATTCTGTTCCTGTCTGCACCATTCTGTTCCTGTCTGCATCATTCTGTTCCTTTCTGCATCATTCTGTTCCTGTCTGCACCATTCTGTTCCTGTCTGCACCATTCTGTTCCTGTCTGCATCATTCTGTTCCTGTCAGCATCATTCTGTTCCTGTCTGCATCATTCTGTTCCTGTCTGCATCATTCTGTTCCTGTCTGCATCATTCTGTTCCTGTCTGCATCATTCTGTTGCTGTCTGCATCATTCTGTTCCTGTCTGCACCTGGCTGTTCCTGTTTGCACCATTCTGTTCCTGTTTGCACCATTCTGTTCCTGTCTGCACCTGGCTGTTCCTGTCTGCACCATTCTGTTCCTGTCTGCATCATTCTGTTCCTGTCTGCATCATTCTGTTCCTGTCTGCATCATTCTGTTACTGTCTGCATCATTCTGTTCCTGTCTGCACCATTCTGTTCGTGTCTGGACCATTCTGTTCCTGTCTGCATCGAGCTGTTCCTGTCTGCATCATTCTGTTCCTGTCTGAATCATTCTGTTCCTGTCTGCATCATTCTGTTCCTGTCTGCACCATTCTGTTCCTGTCTGCACCATTCTGTTCCTGTCTGCATCATTCTGTTCCTGTCTGCACCTGGCTGTTCCTGTCTGCACCATTCTGTTCCTGTCTGCATCATTCTGTTCCTGTCTGCAACATTCTGTTCCTGTCAGCATCATTCTGTTCCTGTCTGCATCATTCTGTTCCTGTCTGCATCATTCTGTTCCTGTCTGCATCATTCTGTTCCTGTCTGCATCATTCTGTTCCTGTCTGCACCATTCTGTTCCTGTTTGCACCATTCTGTTCCTGTCTGCACCTGGCTGTTCCTGTCTGCACCATTCTGTTCCTGTCTGCATCATTCTGTTCCTGTCTGCAAAATTCTGTTCCTGTCTGCAAAATTCTGTTCCTGTCAGCATCATTCTGTTCCTGTCTGCATCATTCTGTTCCTGTCTGCACGATTCTGTTCCTGTCTGCACCGAGCTGTTCTTGTCTGCACCGAGCTGTTCCTGTCTGCACCGAGCTGTTCCTGCCTGCATTATTCTGTTCCTGTCTGCACCGAGCTGTTCCTGTCTGCACCATTCTGTTCCTGTCTGCATCATTCTGTTCCTGTCTGCATCATTCTGTTCCTGTCTGTCTCATTCTGTTCCTGTCTGCACCATTCTGTTCCTGTCTGCATCATTCTGTTCCTGTCTGCATCATTCTGTTCCTGTCTGCATCATTCTGTTCCTGTCTGCATCATTCTGTTCCTGTCTGCACCATTCTGTTCCTGTCTGCACCTGGCTGTTCCTGTCTGCACCTGGCTGTTCCTGTCTGCATCATTCTGTTCCTGTCTGCACCATTCTGTTCCTGTCTGCACCATTCTGTTCGTGTCTGGAAGATTCTGTTCCTGTCTGCACCGAGCTGTTCCTGTCTGCATCATTCTGTTCCTGTCTGCATCATTCTGTTCCTGTCTGCACCTGGCTGTTCCTGTCTGCACGATTCTGTTCCTGTCTGCACCGAGCTGTTCCTGTCTGCATCATTCTGTTCCTGTCTGCACCATTCTGTTCCTGTCTGCACCATTCTGTTCCTGTCTGCACCATTCTGTTCCTGTCTGCATCATTCTGTGCCTGTCTGCACCGAGCTGTTCCTGTCTGCACCGTGCTGTTCCTGTCTGCACCATTCTGTTCCTGTCTGCACCATTCTGTTCGTGTCTGGAAGATTCTGTTCCTGTCTGCACCGAGCTGTTCCTGTCTGCATCATTCTGTTCCTGTCTGCATCATTCTGTTCCTGTCTGCACCTGGCTGTTCCTGTCTGCACGATTCTGTTCCTGTCTGCACCGAGCTGTTCCTGTCTGCATCATTCTGTTCCTGTCTGCACCATTCTGTTCCTGTCTGCACCATTCTGTTCCTGTCTGCACCATTCTGTTCCTGTCTGCATCATTCTGTGCCTGTCTGCACCGAGCTGTTCCTGTCTGCACCGTGCTGTTCCTGTCTGCACCATTCTGTTCCTGTCTGCACCATTCTGTTCCTGTCTGCATCATTCTGTTCCTGTCTGCACCATTCTGTTCCTGTCTGCATCATTCTGTTCCTGTCTGCATCATTCTGTTCCTGTCTGCATCATTCTGTTCCTGTCTGCATCATTCTGTTCCTGTCTGCACCATTCTGTTCCTGTCTGCACCGAGCTGTTCCTGTCTGCACCATTCTGTTCCTGTCTGCATCATTCTGTTCCTGTCTGCACCATTCTGTTCCTGTCTGCATCATTCTGTTCCTGTCTGCAACATTCTGTTACTGTCTGCGCCATTCTGTTCCTGTCTGCACCATTATGTTCCTGTCTGCACCATTATGTTCCTGTCTGCACCATTCTGTTCCTGTCTGCATCATTCTGTTCCTGTCTGCACCATTCTGTTCCTGTCTGCATCATTCTGTTACTGTCTGCATCATTCTGTTCCTGTCTGCACCATTCTGTTCCTGTCTGCATCATTCTGTTCCTGTCTGCATCATTCTGTTCCTGTCTGCACCATTCTGTTCCTGTCTGCACCGGGCTGTTCCTGTCTGCACGATTCTGTTCCTGTCTGCACCATTCTGTTCCGGTCTGCACCATTCTGTTCCTGTCTGCACCATTCTGTTCCTGTCTGCACCATTCTGTTCCTGTCTGCATCATTCTGTTCCTTTCTGCATCATTCTGTTCCTGTCTGCACCATTCTGTTCCTGTCTGCACCATTCTGTTCCTGTCTGCATCATTCTGTTCCTGTCTGCATCATTCTGTTCCTGTCTGCACCATTCTGTTCCTTTCTGCATCATTCTGTTCCTGTCTGCACCATTCTGTTCCTGTCTGCAGCATTCTGTTCCGGTCTGCACCTGGCTGTTCCTGTCTGCATCATTCTGTTCCTGTCTGCATCATTCTGTTCCTGTCTGCACCTGGCTGTTCCTGTCTGCATCATTCTGTTCCTGTCTGCATCATTCTGTTCCTGTCTGCATCATTCTGTTCCTGCCTGCATCATTCTGTTCCTGTCTGCATCATTCTGTTCCTGTCTGCACCATTCTGTTCCTGTCTGCATCATTCTGTTCCTGCCTGCATCATTCTCTTCCTGTCTGCACCATTCTGTTCCTCTCTGCACCATTCTGCTGTTGTCTGCAGCATTCTGTTCCTGTCTGCACCGAGCTGTTCCTGTCTGCACCATTCTGCTGTTGTCTGCAGCATTCTGTTCCTGTCGGCACCATTCTGCTGTTGTCTGCAGCATTTTGTTCCTTTCTGCATCAATCTGTTCCTGTCTGCACCGAGCTATTCCTGTCTGCATCATTCTGTTCCTGTCTGCATCATTCTGTTCCTGTCTGCACCTGGCTGTTCCTGTCTGCATCATTCTGTTCCTGTCTGCATCATTCTGTTCCTGTCTGCATCATTCTGTTCCTGTCTGCACCGAGCTATTCATGTCTGCACCGAGCTGTTCCTGTCTGCATCATTCTGTTCCTGTCTGCACCATTCTGTTCCTGTCTGCACCATTCTGTTCCTGTCTGCACCGAGCTGTTCCTGTCTGCACCATTCTGTTCCTGTCTGCATCATTCTGTTCCTGTCTGCACCTGGCTGTTCCTGTCTGCACCATTCTGTTCCTGTCTGCATCATTCTGTTCCTGTCTGCAACATTCTGTTCCTGTCAGCATCATTCTGTTCCTGTCTGCATCATTCTGTTCCTGTCTGCATCATTCTGTTCCTGTCTGCATCATTCTGTTCCTGTCTGCATCATTCTGTTCCTGTCTGCACCTGGCTGTTCCTGTTTGCACCATTCTGTTCCTGTTTGCACCATTCTGTTCCTGTCTGCACCTGGCTGTTCCTGTCTGCACCATTCTGTTCCTGTCTGCACCATTCTGTTCCTGTCTGCAAAATTCTGTTCCTGTCAGCATCATTCTGTTCCTGTCTGCATCATTCTGTTCCTGTCTGCACCTGGCTGTTCCTGTCTGCACCATTCTGTTCCTGTCTGCACCGAGCTGTTCTTGTCTGCACCGATCTGTTCCTGTCTGCACCGAGCTGTTCCTGCCTGCATTATTCTGTTCCTGTCTGCACCAAGCTGTTCCTGTCTGCACCATTCTGTTCCTGTCTGCACCATTCTGTTCCTGTCTGCATCATTCTGTTCCTGTCTGCATCATTCTGTTCCTGTCTGCATCATTCTGTTCCTGTCTGCAACATTCTGTTCCTGTCAGCATCATTCTGTTCCTGTCTGCATCATTCTGTTCCTGTCTGCATCATTCTGTTCCTGTCTGCATCATTCTGTTCCTGTCTGCATCATTCTGTTCCTGTCTGCATCATTCTGTTCCTGTCTGCACCTGGCTGTTCCTGTTTGCACCATTCTGTTCCTGTTTGCACCATTCTGTTCCTGTCTGCACCTGGCTGTTCCTGTCTGCATCATTCTGTTCCTGTCTGCATCATTCTGTTCCTGTCTGCAAAATTCTGTTCCTGTCAGCATCATTCTGTTCCTGTCTGCATCATTCTGTTCCTGTCTGCATCATTCTGTTCCTGTCTGCACCTGGCTGTTCCTGTCTGCACCATTCTGTTCCTGTCTGCTCCGAGCTGTTCTTGTCTACACCGAGCTGTTCCTGTCTGCACCGAGCTGTTCCTGCCTGCATTATTCTGTTCCTGTCTGCACCGAGCTGTTCCTGTCTGCACCATTCTGTTCCTGTCTGCATCATTCTGTTCCTGTCTGCCTCATTCTGTTCCTGTCTGCACCATTCTGTTCCTGTCTGCATCATTCTGTTCCTGTCTGCATCATTCTGTTCCTGTCTGCATCATTCTGTTCCTATCTGCATCATTCTGTTCCTGTCTGCACCATTCTGTTCCTGTCTGCACCTGGCTGTTCCTGTCTGCACCATTCTGTTCCTGTCTGCATCATTCTGTTCCTGTCTGCACCATTCTGTTCCTGTCTGCACCATTCTGTTCGTGTCTGGACCATTCTGTTCCTGTCTGCACCGAGCTGTTCCCGTCTGCATCATTCTGTTCCTGTCTGCATCATTCTGTTCCTGTCTGCACCTGGCTGTTCCTGTCTGCACGATTCTGTTCCTGTCTGCACCGAGCTGTTCCTGTCTGCATCATTCTGTTCCTGTCTGCACCATTCTGTTCCTGTCTGCACCATTCTGTTCCTGTCTGCATCATTCTGTTCCTGTCTGCATCATTCTGTTCCTGTCGGCACCGAGCTGTTCCTGTCTGCATCATTCTGTTCCTGTCTGCACCATTCTGTTCCTGTCTGCACCATTCTGTTCCTGTCTGGACCATTCTGTTCCTGTCTGCACCGAGCTGTTCCTGTCTGCATCATTCTGTTCCTGTCTGCATCATTCTGTTCCTGTCTGCACCATTCTGTTCCTGTCTGCACCATTCTGTTCCTGTCTGCACCATTCTGTTCCTGTCTGCATCATTCTGTTCCTGTCTGCATCATTCTGTTCCTGTCTGCACCTGGCTGTTCCTGTCTGCACCATTCTGTTCCTGTCTGCATCATTCTGTTCCTGTCTGCAACATTCTGTTCCTGTCAGCATCATTCTGTTCCTGTCTGCATCATTCTGTTCCTGTCTGCATCATTCTGTTCCTGTCTGCACCATTCTGTTCCTGTCTGCACCTGGCTGTTCCTGTCTGCACCATTCTGTTCCTGTCTGCATCATTCTGTTCCTGTCTGCAAAATTCTGTTCCTGTCAGCATCATTCTGTTCCTGTCTGCATCATTCTGTTCCTGTCTGCATCATTCTGTTCCTGTCTGCATCATTCTGTTCCTGTCTGTACCTGGCTGTTCCTGTCTGCACCATTCTGTTCCTGTCTGCACCGAGCTGTTCTTGTCTGCACCGAGCTGTTCCTGTCTGCACCGAGCTGTTCCTGCCTGCATTATTCTGTTCCTGTCTACACCGAGCTGTTCCTGTCTGCACCATTCTGTTCCTGTCTGCACCGAGTTGTTCCTGTCTGCACCATTCTGTTCCTGTCTGCACCATTCTGTTCCTGTCTGCACCGAGCTGTTGCTGTCTGCATCATTCTGTTCCTGTCTGCATCATTCTGTTCCTGTCTGCATCATTCTGTTCCTGTCTGCATCATTCTGTTCCTGTCAGCAGCATTCTGTTCCTGTCTGCACCTGGCTGTTCCTGTCTGCACGATTCTGTTCCTGTCTGCACCGAGCTGTTCCTGTCTGCACCGAGCTGTTCCTGTCTGCACCGAGCTGTTCCTGTCTGCATCATTCTGTTCCTGTCTGCACCATTCTGTTCCTGTCTGCACCATTCTGTTCCTGTCTGGACCATTCTGTTCCTGTCTGCACCGAGCTGTTCCTGTCTGCATCATTCTGTTCCTGTCTGCATCATTCTGTTCCTGTCTGCATCATTCTGTTCCTGTCTGCACCATTCTGTTCCTGTCTGCACCATTCTGTTCCTGTCTGCACCATTCTGTTCCTGTCTGCATCATTCTGTTCCTGTCTGCACCTGGCTGTTCCTGTCTGCACCATTCTGTTCCTGTCTGCATCATTCTGTTCCTGTCTGCAACATTCTGTTCCTGTCAGCATCATTCTGTTCCTGTCTGCATCATTCTGTTCCTGTCTGCATCATTCTGTTCCTGTCTGCATCATTCTGATCCTGTCTGCACCTGGCTGTTCCTGTCTGCACCATTCTGGTCCTGTCTGTACCGAGCTGTTCTTGTCTGCACCGAGCTGTTCCTGTCTGCACCGAGCTGTTCCTGCCTGCATTATTCTGTTCCTGTCTGCACCGAGCTGTTCCTGTCTGCACCATTCTGTTCCTGTCTGCATCATTCTGTTCCTGTCTGCATCATTCTGTTCCTGTCTGCACCATTCTGTTCCTGTCTGCACCATTCTGTTCCTGTCTGCATCATTCTGTTCCTGTCTGCATCATTCTGTTCCTGTCTGCATCATCCTGTTCCTGTCTGCACCATTCTGTTCCTGTCTGCATCATTCTGTTCCTGTCTGCATCATTCTGTTCCTGTCTGCATTATTCTGTTCCTGTCTGCACGATTCTGTTCCTGTCTGCACCGAGCTGTTCCTGTCTGCACCGAGCTGTTCCTGTCTGCATCATTCTGTTCCTGTCTGCACCATTCTGTTCCTGTCTGCACCATTCTGTTCGTGTCTGGACCATTCTGTTCCTGTCTGCACCGAGCTGTTCCTGTCTGCATCATTCTGTTCCTGTCTGCATCATTCTGTTCCTGTCTGCACCATTCTGTTCCTGTCTGCATCATTCTGTTCCTGTCTGCACCTGGCTGTTCCTGTCTGCATCATTCTGTTCCTGTCTGCAACATTCTGTTCCTGTCAGCATCATTCTGTTCCTGTCTGCATCATTCTGTTCCTGTCTGCATCATTCTGTTCCTGTCTGCATCATTCTGTTCCTGTCTGCATCACTCTGTTCCTGTCTGCATCATTCTGTTCCTGTCTGCACCTGGCTGTTCCTGTTTGCACCATTCTGTTCCTGTTTGCACCATTCTGTTCCTGTCTGCACCTGGCTGTTCCTGTCTGCACCATTCTGTTCCTGTCTGCATCATTCTGTTCCTGTCTGCAAAATTCTGTTCCTGTCAGCATCATTCTGTTCCTGTCTGCATCATTCTGTTCCTGTCTGCATCATTCTGTTCCTGTCTGCACCTGGCTGTTCCTGTCTGCACCATTCTGTTCCTGTCTGCACCGAGCTGTTCTTGTCTGCACCGAGCTGTTCCTGTCTGCACCGAGCTGTTCCTGCCTGCATTATTCTGTTCCTGTCTGCACCGAGCTGTTCCTGTCTGCACCATTCTGTTCCTGTCTGCATCATTCTGTTCCTGTCTGCATCATTCTGTTCCTGTCTGCACCATTCTGTTCCTGTCTGCATCATTCTGTTCCTGTCTGCATCATTCTGTTCCTGTCTGCATCATTCTGTTCCTGTCTGCATCATTCTGTTCCTGTCTGCACCTGGCTGTTCCTGTCTGCACCTGGCTGTTCCTGTCTGCATCATTCTGTTCCTGTCTGCACCGAGCTGTTCCTGTCTGCATCATTCTGTTCCTGTCTGCACCATTCTGTTCCTGTCTGCACCATTCTGTTCGTGTCTGGACCATTCTGTTCCTGTCTGCACCGAGCTGTTCCTGTCTGCACCATTCTGTTCGTGTCTGGACCATTCTGTTCCTGTCTGCACCTGGCTGTTCCTGTCTGCACGATTCTGTTCCTGTCTGCACCGAGCTGTTCCTGTCTGCACCGAGCTGTTCCTGTCTGCACCGAGCTGTTCCTGTCTGCATCATTCTGTTCCTGTCTGCACCATTCTGTTCCTGTCTGCACCATTCTGTTCCTGTCTGGACCATTCTGTTCCTGTCTGCACCGAGCTGTTCCTGTCTGCATCATTCTGTTCCTGTCTGCATCATTCTGTTCCTGTCTGCATCATTCTGTTCCTGTCTGCACCATTCTGTTCCTGTCTGCACCATTCTGTTCCTGTCTGCATCATTCTGTTCCTGTCGGCACCTGGCTGTTCCTGTCTGCACCATTCTGTTCCTGTCTGCATCATTCTGTTCCTGTCTGCAACATTCTGTTCCTGTCAGCATCATTCTGTTCCTGTCTGCATCATTCTGTTCCTGTCTGCATCATTCTGTTCCTGTCTGCATCATTCTGATCCTGTCTGCACCTGGCTGTTCCTGTCTGCACCATTCTGGTCCTGTCTGTACCGAGCTGTTCTTGTCTGCACCGAGCTGTTCCTGTCTGCACCGAGCTGTTCCTGCCTGCATTATTCTGTTCCTGTCTGCACCGAGCTGTTCCTGTCTGCACCATTCTGTTCCTGTCTGCATCATTCTGTTCCTGTCTGCATCATTCTGTTCCTGTCTGCACCATTCTGTTCCTGTCTGCACCATTCTGTTCCTGTCTGCATCATTCTGTTCCTGTCTGCATCATTCTGTTCCTGTCTGCATCATCCTGTTCCTGTCTGCACCATTCTGTTCCTGTCTGCATCATTCTGTTCCTGTCTGCATCATTCTGTTCCTGTCTGCATTATTCTGTTCCTGTCTGCACGATTCTGTTCCTGTCTGCACCGAGCTGTTCCTGTCTGCACCGAGCTGTTCCTGTCTGCATCATTCTGTTCCTGTCTGCACCATTCTGTTCCTGTCTGCACCATTCTGTTCGTGTCTGGACCATTCTGTTCCTGTCTGCACCGAGCTGTTCCTGTCTGCATCATTCTGTTCCTGTCTGCATCATTCTGTTCCTGTCTGCACCATTCTGTTCCTGTCTGCATCATTCTGTTCCTGTCTGCACCTGGCTGTTCCTGTCTGCATCATTCTGTTCCTGTCTGCAACATTCTGTTCCTGTCAGCATCATTCTGTTCCTGTCTGCATCATTCTGTTCCTGTCTGCATCATTCTGTTCCTGTCTGCATCATTCTGTTCCTGTCTGCATCACTCTGTTCCTGTCTGCATCATTCTGTTCCTGTCTGCACCTGGCTGTTCCTGTTTGCACCATTCTGTTCCTGTTTGCACCATTCTGTTCCTGTCTGCACCTGGCTGTTCCTGTCTGCACCATTCTGTTCCTGTCTGCATCATTCTGTTCCTGTCTGCAAAATTCTGTTCCTGTCAGCATCATTCTGTTCCTGTCTGCATCATTCTGTTCCTGTCTGCATCATTCTGTTCCTGTCTGCACCTGGCTGTTCCTGTCTGCACCATTCTGTTCCTGTCTGCACCGAGCTGTTCTTGTCTGCACCGAGCTGTTCCTGTCTGCACCGAGCTGTTCCTGCCTGCATTATTCTGTTCCTGTCTGCACCGAGCTGTTCCTGTCTGCACCATTCTGTTCCTGTCTGCATCATTCTGTTCCTGTCTGCATCATTCTGTTCCTGTCTGCACCATTCTGTTCCTGTCTGCATCATTCTGTTCCTGTCTGCATCATTCTGTTCCTGTCTGCATCATTCTGTTCCTGTCTGCATCATTCTGTTCCTGTCTGCACCTGGCTGTTCCTGTCTGCACCTGGCTGTTCCTGTCTGCATCATTCTGTTCCTGTCTGCACCGAGCTGTTCCTGTCTGCATCATTCTGTTCCTGTCTGCACCATTCTGTTCCTGTCTGCACCATTCTGTTCGTGTCTGGACCATTCTGTTCCTGTCTGCACCGAGCTGTTCCTGTCTGCATCATTCTGTTCCTGTCTGCATCATTCTGTTCCTGTCTGCACCTGGCTGTTCCTGTCTGCACGATTCTGTTCCTGTCTGCACCGAGCTGTTCCTGTCTGCATCATTCTGTTCCTGTCTGCATCATTCTGTTCCTGTCTGCACCGAGCTGTTCCTGTCTGCATCATTCTGTTCCTGTCTGCACCTGGCTGTTCCTGTCTGCACCATTCTGTTCCTGTCTGCACCATTCTGTTCCTGTCTGCATCATTCTGTTCCTGTCTGCAGCATTCTGTTCCTGTCTGCACGATTCTGTTCCTGTCTGGACCATTCTGTTGTCTGCAGCATTCTGTTCCTGTCTGCACCATTCTGTTCCTGTATGCACCATTCTGTTCCTGTCTGCACCGAGCTGTTCCTGTCTGGACCATTCTGTTCCTGTCTGCATCATTCTGTTCCTGTCTGCATCATTCTGTTCCTGTCTGCATCATTCTGTTCCTGTCTGCATCATTCTGTTCCTGTCTGCATCATTCTGTTCCTGTCTGCACCATTCTGTTCCTGTCTGCATCATTCTGTTCCTGTCTGCATCATTCTGTTCCTGTCTGCAGCATTCTGTTCCTGTCTGCACGATTCTGTTCCTGTCTGCACCGAGCTGTTCCTGTCTGCACCGAGCTGTTCCTGTCTGCACCATTCTGTTCCTGTCTGCATCATTCTGTTACTGTCTGCACCATTCTGTTCCTGTCTGCATCATTCTGTTCCTGTCTGCATCATTCTGTTCCTGTCTGCACCATTCTGTTCCTGTCTGCATCATTCTGTTCCTGTCTGCATCATTCTGTTCCTGTCTGCACCGAGCTGTTCCTGTCTGCACCATTCTGTTCCTGTCTGCATCATTCTGTCACTGTCTGCACCATTCTGTTCCTGTCTGCATCATTCTGTTCCTGTCTGCATCATTCTGTTCCTGTCTGCACCATTCTGTTCCTGTCTGCATCATTCTGTTCCTGTCTGCATCATTCTGTTCCTGTCTGCATCATTCTGTTCCTGTCTGCATCATTCTGTTCCTGTCCGCACCATTCTGTTCCTGTCTGCATCATTCTGTTCCTGTCTGCATCATTCTGTTCCTGTCTGCACCATTCTGTTCCTGTCTGCACCATTCTGTTCCTGTCTGCACCGAGCTGTTCCTGTCTGCACCGAGCTGTTCCTGTCTGCACCGAGCTGTTCCTGTCTGGACCATTCTGTTCTTGTCTGCAGCATTCTGTTCCTGTCTGCACCATTCTGTTCCTGTATGCACCATTCTGTTCCTGTCTGCACCGAGCTGTTCCTGTCTGGACCATTCTGTTCCTGTCTGCACCATTCTGTTCCTGTCTGCACCATTCTGTTCCTGTCTGCACCGAGCTATTCCTGTCTGCACCATTCTGTTCCTGTCTGCATCATTCTGTTCCTGTCTGCATCATTCTGTTCCTGTCTGCACCATTCTGTTCCTGTCTGCACCATTCTGTTCCTGTCTGCACCATTCTGTTCCTGTCTGCACCATTCTGTTCCTGTATGCACCATTCTGTTCCTGTCTGCACCGAGCTGTTCCTGTCTGGACCATTCTGTTCCTGTCTGCACCATTCTGTTCCTGTCTGCACCGAGCTATTCCTGTCTGCACCATCCTGTTCTTGTCTGCATCATTCTGTTCCTGTCTGCACCATTCTGTTCCTGTCTGCACCATTCTGTTCCTGTCTGCACCATTCTGTTCCTGTCTGCACCATTCTGTTCCAGTCTGCATCATTCTGTTCCTGTCTGCACCGAGCTGTTGCTGTCTGCACCATTCTGTTCCTGTCTGCATCATTCTGTTCCTGTCTGCATCATTCTGTTCCTGTCTGCACCTGGCTGTTCCTGTCTGCATAATTCTGTTCCTGTCTGCATCATTCTGTTGCTGTCTGCACCATCCTGTTCCTTTGTGCACCATTCTGTTCCTGTCTGCATCATCCTGTTCCTGTCTGCACCATTCTGTTCCTGTCTGCATCATTCTGTTCCTGTCTGCATCATCCTGTTCCTGTCAGCACCATTCTGTTCCTGTCTGCATCATTCTGTTCCTGTCTGCATCATTCTGTTCCTGTCTGCACCATTCTGTTGCTGTCTGCATCATTCTGTTCCTGCCTGCATCATTCTGTTCCTGTCTGCATCATTCTGTTCCTGTCTGCACCTGGCTGTTCCTGTCTGCATAATTCTGTTCCTGTCTGCATCATTCTGTTGCTGTCTGCACCATCCTGTTCCTTTGTGCACCATTCTGTTCCTGTCTGCATCATCCTGTTCCTGTCTGCACCATTCTGTTCCTGTCTGCATCATTCTGTTCCTGTCTGCATCATCCTGTTCCTGTCTGCACCATTCTGTTCCTGTCTGCATCATTCTGTTCCTGTCTGCATCATTCTGCTCCTGTCTGCACCATTCTGTTGCTGTCTGCATCATTCTGTTCCTGCCTGCATCATTCTGTTCCTGTCTGCACCATTCTGTTCCTGTCTGCACCATTCTGTTCCTGTCTGCACCATTCTGTTCCTGTCTGCACCATTCTGTTCCTGTCTGCACCATTCTGTTCCTGTCTGCACCATTCTGTTCCTGTCTGCACCATTCTGTTCCTGTCTGCACCATTCTGTTCCTGTCTGCACCGAGCTGTTCCTGTCTGCACCATTCTATTCCTGCCTGCAACTGGCTGTTCCTGTCTGCATCATTCTCTTCCTGTCTGCACCATTCTGTGCTTTCTGCACCATTCTGTTCGTGTCTGGACCATTCTGTTCCTGTCTGCACCGAGCTGTTCCTGTCTGCATCATTCTGTTCCTGTCTGCATCATTCTGTTCCTGTCTGCATCATTCTGTTCCTGTCTGCACCTGGCTGTTCCTGCCTGCATTATTCTGTTCCTGTCTGCACCTAGCTGTTCCTGTCTGCACCATTCTGTTCCTGTCTGCATCATTCTGTTCCTGTCTGCATCATTCTGTTCCTGTCTGCATCATTCTGTTCCTATCTGCACCATTCTGTTCCTGTCTGCATCATTCTGTTGCTGTCTGCATCATTCTGATCCTGTCTGCACCGGGCTGTTCCTGTCTGCACCATTCTGTTCCTGTCTGCACCTGGCTGTTCCTGCCTGCATTATTCTGTTCCTGTCTGCATCATTCTGTTCCTGTCTGCACCTAGCTGTTCCTGTCTGCACCATTCTGTTCCTGTCTGCACCGAGCTGTTCCTGTCTGCATCATTCTGTTCCTGTCTGCACCATTCTGTTCCTGTCTGCATCATTCTGTTCCTGTCTGCACCATTCTGTTCCTGTCTGCATCATTCTGTTCCTGTCTGCATCATTCTGTTCCTGTCTGCACCGGGCTGTTCCTGTCTGCATCATTCTGTTCCTTTCTGCATCATTCTGTTCCTGTCTGCACCATTCTGTTCCTGTCTGCATCATTCTGTTCCTGTCTGCATCATTCTGTTCCTGTCTGCATCATTCTGTTCCTGTCTGCATCATTCTGTTCCTGTCTGCACCATTCTCTTCCTTTCTGCATCATTCTGTTCCTGTCTGCACCATTCTGTTCCTGTCTGCATCATTCTGTTCCTGTCTGCACCATTCTGTTCCTGTCTGCACCATTCTGTTCCTGTCTGGACCATTCTGTTCCTGTCTGCACCGAGCTGTTCCTGTCTGCATCATTCTGTTCCTGTCTGCATCATTCTGTTCCTGTCTGCATCATTCTGTTCCTGTCTGCACCATTCTGTTCCTGTCTGCACCATTCTGTTCCTGTCTGCACCATTCTGTTCCTGTCTGCATCATTCTGTTCCTGTCTGCACCTGGCTGTTCCTGTCTGCACCATTCTGTTCCTGTCTGCATCATTCTGTTCCTGTCTGCAACATTCTGTTCCTGTCAGCATCATTCTGTTCCTGTCTGCATCATTCTGTTCCTGTCTGCATCATTCTGTTCCTGTCTGCATCATTCTGATCCTGTCTGCACCTGGCTGTTCCTGTCTGCACCATTCTGGTCCTGTCTGTACCGAGCTGTTCTTGTCTGCACCGAGCTGTTCCTGTCTGCACCGAGCTGTTCCTGCCTGCATTATTCTGTTCCTGTCTGCACCGAGCTGTTCCTGTCTGCACCATTCTGTTCCTGTCTGCATCATTCTGTTCCTGTCTGCATCATTCTGTTCCTGTCTGCACCATTCTGTTCCTGTCTGCACCATTCTGTTCCTGTCTGCATCATTCTGTTCCTGTCTGCATCATTCTGTTCCTGTCTGCATCATCCTGTTCCTGTCTGCACCATTCTGTTCCTGTCTGCATCATTCTGTTCCTGTCTGCATCATTCTGTTCCTGTCTGCATTATTCTGTTCCTGTCTGCACGATTCTGTTCCTGTCTGCACCGAGCTGTTCCTGTCTGCACCGAGCTGTTCCTGTCTGCATCATTCTGTTCCTGTCTGCACCATTCTGTTCCTGTCTGCACCATTCTGTTCGTGTCTGGACCATTCTGTTCCTGTCTGCACCGAGCTGTTCCTGTCTGCATCATTCTGTTCCTGTCTGCATCATTCTGTTCCTGTCTGCACCATTCTGTTCCTGTCTGCATCATTCTGTTCCTGTCTGCACCTGGCTGTTCCTGTCTGCATCATTCTGTTCCTGTCTGCAACATTCTGTTCCTGTCAGCATCATTCTGTTCCTGTCTGCATCATTCTGTTCCTGTCTGCATCATTCTGTTCCTGTCTGCATCATTCTGTTCCTGTCTGCATCACTCTGTTCCTGTCTGCATCATTCTGTTCCTGTCTGCACCTGGCTGTTCCTGTTTGCACCATTCTGTTCCTGTTTGCACCATTCTGTTCCTGTCTGCACCTGGCTGTTCCTGTCTGCACCATTCTGTTCCTGTCTGCATCATTCTGTTCCTGTCTGCAAAATTCTGTTCCTGTCAGCATCATTCTGTTCCTGTCTGCATCATTCTGTTCCTGTCTGCATCATTCTGTTCCTGTCTGCACCTGGCTGTTCCTGTCTGCACCATTCTGTTCCTGTCTGCACCGAGCTGTTCTTGTCTGCACCGAGCTGTTCCTGTCTGCACCGAGCTGTTCCTGCCTGCATTATTCTGTTCCTGTCTGCACCGAGCTGTTCCTGTCTGCACCATTCTGTTCCTGTCTGCATCATTCTGTTCCTGTCTGCATCATTCTGTTCCTGTCTGCACCATTCTGTTCCTGTCTGCATCATTCTGTTCCTGTCTGCATCATTCTGTTCCTGTCTGCATCATTCTGTTCCTGTCTGCATCATTCTGTTCCTGTCTGCACCTGGCTGTTCCTGTCTGCACCTGGCTGTTCCTGTCTGCATCATTCTGTTCCTGTCTGCACCGAGCTGTTCCTGTCTGCATCATTCTGTTCCTGTCTGCACCATTCTGTTCCTGTCTGCACCATTCTGTTCGTGTCTGGACCATTCTGTTCCTGTCTGCACCGAGCTGTTCCTGTCTGCATCATTCTGTTCCTGTCTGCATCATTCTGTTCCTGTCTGCACCTGGCTGTTCCTGTCTGCACGATTCTGTTCCTGTCTGCACCGAGCTGTTCCTGTCTGCATCATTCTGTTCCTGTCTGCATCATTCTGTTCCTGTCTGCACCGAGCTGTTCCTGTCTGCATCATTCTGTTCCTGTCTGCACCTGGCTGTTCCTGTCTGCACCATTCTGTTCCTGTCTGCACCATTCTGTTCCTGTCTGCATCATTCTGTTCCTGTCTGCATCATTCTGTTCCTGTCTGCATCATTCTGTTCCTGTCTGCATCATTCTGTTCCTGTCTGCATCATTCTGTTCCTGTCTGCATCATTCTGTTCCTGTCTGCACCATTCTGTTCCTGTCTGCATCATTCTGTTCCTGTCTGCATCATTCTGTTCCTGTCTGCAGCATTCTGTTCCTGTCTGCACGATTCTGTTCCTGTCTGCACCGAGCTGTTCCTGTCTGCACCGAGCTGTTCCTGTCTGCACCATTCTGTTCCTGTCTGCATCATTCTGTTACTGTCTGCACCATTCTGTTCCTGTCTGCATCATTCTGTTCCTGTCTGCATCATTCTGTTCCTGTCTGCACCATTCTGTTCCTGTCTGCATCATTCTGTTCCTGTCTGCATCATTCTGTTCCTGTCTGCACCGAGCTGTTCCTGTCTGCACCATTCTGTTCCTGTCTGCATCATTCTGTCACTGTCTGCACCATTCTGTTCCTGTCTGCATCATTCTGTTCCTGTCTGCATCATTCTGTTCCTGTCTGCACCATTCTGTTCCTGTCTGCATCATTCTGTTCCTGTCTGCATCATTCTGTTCCTGTCTGCATCATTCTGTTCCTGTCTGCATCATTCTGTTCCTGTCCGCACCATTCTGTTCCTGTCTGCATCATTCTGTTCCTGTCTGCATCATTCTGTTCCTGTCTGCACCATTCTGTTCCTGTCTGCACCATTCTGTTCCTGTCTGCACCGAGCTGTTCCTGTCTGCACCGAGCTGTTCCTGTCTGCACCGAGCTGTTCCTGTCTGCACCGAGCTGTTCCTGTCTGCACCGAGCTGTTCCTGTCTGGACCATTCTGTTCTTGTCTGCAGCATTCTGTTCCTGTCTGCACCATTCTGTTCCTGTATGCACCATTCTGTTCCTGTCTGCACCGAGCTGTTCCTGTCTGGACCATTCTGTTCCTGTCTGCACCATTCTGTTCCTGTCTGCACCATTCTGTTCCTGTCTGCACCGAGCTATTCCTGTCTGCACCATTCTGTTCCTGTCTGCATCATTCTGTTCCTGTCTGCATCATTCTGTTCCTGTCTGCACCATTCTGTTCCTGTCTGCACCATTCTGTTCCTGTCTGCACCATTCTGTTCCTGTCTGCACCATTCTGTTCCTGTATGCACCATTCTGTTCCTGTCTGCACCGAGCTGTTCCTGTCTGCACCATTCTGTTCCTGTCTGCACCATTCTGTTCCTGTCTGCACCGAGCTATTCCTGTCTGCACCATCCTGTTCCTGTCTGCATCATTCTGTTCCTGTCTGCACCATTCTGTTCCTGTCTGCACCATTCTGTTCCTGTCTGCACCATTCTGTTCCTGTCTGCACCATTCTGTTCCAGTCTGCATCATTCTGTTCCTGTCTGCACCGAGCTGTTGCTGTCTGCACCATTCTGTTCCTGTCTGCATCATTCTGTTCCTGTCTGCATCATTCTGTTCCTGTCTGCACCTGGCTGTTCCTGTCTGCATAATTCTGTTCCTGTCTGCATCATTCTGTTGCTGTCTGCACCATCCTGTTCCTTTGTGCACCATTCTGTTCCTGTCTGCATCATCCTGTTCCTGTCTGCACCATTCTGTTCCTGTCTGCATCATTCTGTTCCTGTCTGCATCATCCTGTTCCTGTCTGCACCATTCTGTTCCTGTCTGCATCATTCTGTTCCTGTCTGCATCATTCTGTTCCTGTCTGCACCATTCTGTTGCTGTCTGCATCATTCTGTTCCTGCCTGCATCATTCTGTTCCTGTCTGCATCATTCTGTTCCTGTCTGCACCTGGCTGTTCCTGTCTGCATAATTCTGTTCCTGTCTGCATCATTCTGTTGCTGTCTGCACCATCCTGTTCCTTTGTGCACCATTCTGTTCCTGTCTGCATCATCCTGTTCCTGTCTGCACCATTCTTTTCCTGTCTGCATCATTCTGTTCCTGTCTGCATCATCCTGTTCCTGTCTGCACCATTCTGTTCCTGTCTGCATCATTCTGTTCCTGTCTGCATCATTCTGTTCCTGTCTGCACCATTCTGTTGCTGTCTGCATCATTCTGTTCCTGCCTGCATCATTCTGTTCCTGTCTGCACCATTCTGTTCCTGTCTGCACCATTCTGTTCCTGTCTGCACCATTCTGTTCCTGTCTGCACCATTCTGTTCCTGTCTGCACCATTCTGTTCCTGTCTGCACCATTCTGTTCCTGTCTGCACCATTCTGTTCCTGTCTGCACCATTCTGTTCCTGTCTGCACCGAGCTGTTCCTGTCTGCACCATTCTATTCCTGCCTGCACCTGGCTGTTCCTGTCTGCATCATTCTCTTCCTGTCTGCACCATTCTGTGCTTTCTGCACCATTCTGTTCGTGTCTGGACCATTCTGTTCCTGTCTGCACCGAGCTGTTCCTGTCTGCATCATTCTGTTCCTGTCTGCATCATTCTGTTCCTGTCTGCATCATTCTGTTCCTGTCTGCACCTGGCTGTTCCTGCCTCCATTATTCTGTTCCTGTCTGCACCTAGCTGTTCCTGTCTGCACCATTCTGTTCCTGTCTGCATCATTCTGTTCCTGTCTGCATCATTCTGTTCCTGTCTGCATCATTCTGTTCCTGTCTGCACCATTCTGTTCCTGTCTGCATCATTCTGTTGCTGTCTGCATCATTCTGTTCCTGTCTGCACCGGGCTGTTCCTGTCTGCACCATTCTGTTCCTGTCTGCACCTGGCTGTTCCTGCCTGCATTATTCTGTTCCTGTCTGCATCATTCTGTTCCTGTCTGCACCTAGCTGTTCCTGTCTGCACCATTCTGTTCCTGTCTGCACCGAGCTGTTCCTGTCTGCATCATTCTGTTCCTGTCTGCACCATTCTGTTCCTGTCTGCATCATTCTGTTCCTGTCTGCACCATTCTGTTCCTGTCTGCATCATTCTGTTCCTGTCTGCATCATTCTGTTCCTGTCTGCACCGGGCTGTTCCTGTCTGCATCATTCTGTTCCTTTCTGCATCATTCTGTTCCTGTCTGCACCATTCTGTTCCTGTCTGCATCATTCTGTTCCTGTCTGCATCATTCTGTTCCTGTCTGCATCATTCTGTTCCTGTCTGCATCATTCTGTTCCTGTCTGCACCATTCTCTTCCTTTCTGCATCATTCTGTTCCTGTCTGCACCATTCTGTTCCTGTCTGCATCATTCTGTTCCTGTCTGCATCATTCTGTTCCTGTCTGCACCTGGCTGTTCCTGTCTGCATCATTCTGTTCCTGTCTGCATCATTCTGTTCCTGTCTGCACCTGGCTGTTCCTGTCTGCATCATTCTGTTCCTGTCTGCATCATTCTGTTCCTGTCTACATCATTCTGTTCCTGTCTGCATCATTCTGTTCCTGTCTGCATCATTCTATTCCTGTCTGCATCATTCTGTTCCTGTCTGCACCTGGCTGTTCCTGTCTGCATCATTCTGTTCCTGCCTGCATCATTCTGTTCCTGTCTGCACCATTCTGTTCCTCTCTGCACCATTCTGTTCCTGTCTGCACCTGGCTGTTCCTGTCTGCATCATTCTGTTCCTGTCTGCACCATTCTGTTCCTGTCTGCACCATTCTGCTGTTGTCTGCAGCATTCTGTTCCTGTCTGCACCGAGCTGTTCCTGTCTGCACCATTCTGCTGTTGTCTGCAGCATTCTGTTCCTGTCGGCACCATTCTGCTGTTGTCTGCAGCATTTTGTTCCTTTCTGCATCATTCTGTTCCTGTCTGCACCGAGCTATTCCTGTCTGCACCATTCTGTTCCTGTCTGCATCATTCTGTTCCTGTCTGCATCATTCTGTTCCTGTCTGCACCTGGCTGTTCCTGTCTGCATCATTCTGTTCCTGTCTGCATCATTCTGTTCCTGTCTGCACCGAGCTATTCATGTCTGCACCGAGCTGTTCCTGTCTGCACCGAGCTGTTCCTGTCTGCACGATTCTGTTCCTGTCTGCACCATTCTGTTCCTGTCTGCATCATTCTGTTCCTGTCTGCACGATTCTGTTCCTGTCTGCACCGAGCTGTTCCTGTCTGCACCGAGCTGTTCCTGTCTGCATCATTCTGTTCCTGTCTGCACCATTCTGTTCCTGTCTGCACCATTCTGTTCGTGTCTGGACCATTCTGTTCCTGTCTGCACCGAGCTGTTCCTGTCTGCATCATTCTGTTCCTGTCTGCATCATTCTGTTCCTGTCTGCATCATTCTGTTCCTGTCTGCATCATTCTGTTCCTGTCTGCACCATTCTGTTCCTGTCTGCATCATTCTGTTCCTGTCTGCACCTGGCTGTTCCTGTCTGCACCATTCTGTTCCTGTCTGCATCATTCTGTTCCTGTCTGCAACATTCTGTTCCTGTCAGCATCATTCTGTTCCTGTCTGCATCATTCTGTTCCTGTCTGCATCATTCTGTTCCTGTCTGCACCTGGCTGTTCCTGTCTGCACCATTCTGTTCCTGTCTGCACCATTCTGTTCCTGTCTGCACCATTCTGTTCCTGTCTGCATCATTCTGTGCCTGTCTGCACCGAGCTGTTCCTGTCTGCACCGCGCTGTTCCTGTCTGCACCATTCTGTTCCTGTCTGCACCATTCTGTTCCTGTCTGCATCATTCTGTTCCTGTCTGCACCATTCTGTTCCTGTCTGCATCATTCTGTTCCTGTCTGCACCATTCTTTTCCTGTCTGCACCATTCTGTTCCTGTCTGCACCGAGCTATTCCTGTCTGCACCATTCTGTTCCTGTCTGCACTATTCTGTTCCTGTCTGCACCATTCTGTTCCAGTCTGCACCATTCTGTTCCTGTCTGCACTATTCTGTTCCTGTCTGCACCATTCTGTTCCAGTCTGCATCATTCTGTTCCTGTCTGCACCGAGCTGTTGCTGTCTGCACCATTCTGTTCCTGTCTGCATCATTCTGTTCCTGTCTGCATCATTCTGTTCCTGTCTGCACCTGGCTGTTCCTGTCTGCATAATTCTGTTCCTGTCTGCATCATTCTGTTGCTGTCTGCACCATTCTGTTCCTGTCTGCACCATTCTGTTCCTGTCTGCATCATTCTGTTCCTGTCTGCACCATTCTGTTCCTGTCTGCACCGAGCTATTCCTGTCTGCACCATTCTGTTCCTGCCTGCATCATTCTGTTCCTGCCTGCATCATTCTGTTCCTGTCTGCACCATTCTGTTCCTGTCTGAATCATCCTGTTCCTGTCTGCACCATTCTGTTCCTGTCTGCACCATTCTGTTCCTGTCTGCATCATTCTGTTCCTGTCTGCATCATTCTGTTCCTGTCTGCACCATTCTGTTCCTGTCTGCACCGAGCTATTCCTGTCTGCACCATTCTGTTCCTGCCTGCATCATTCTGTTCCTGCCTGCATCATTCTGTTCCTGTCTGCACCATTCTGTTCCTGTCTGCACCATTCTGTTCCTGTCTGCACCATTCTGTTCCTGTCTGCACCATTCTGTTCCTGTCTGCACCATTCTGTTCCTGTCTGCACCATTCTGTTCCTGTCTGCACCATTCTGTTCCTGTCTGCACCATTCTTTTCCTGTCTGCACCGGGCTGTTCCTGCCTGCACCATTCTATTCCTGTCTGCACCTGGCTGTTCCTGTCTGCATCATTCTCTTCCTGTCTGCACCATTCTGTTCCTGTCTGCACCATTCTGTTCGTGTCTGGACCATTCTGTTCCTGTCTGGACCGAGCTGTTCCTGTCTGCATCATTCTGTTCCTGTCTGCATCATTCTGTTCCTGTCTGCATCATTCTGTTCCTGTCTGCACCTGGCTGTTCCTGTCTGCACCTAGCTGTTCCTGTCTGCACCATTCTGTTCCTGACTGCATCATTCTGTTACTGTCTGCATCATTCTGTTACTGTCTGCATCATTCTGTTCCTGTCTGCACCATTCTGTTGCTGTCTGCATCATTCTGTTCCTGTCTGCACCGGGCTGTTCCTGTCTGCACCATTCTGTTCCTGTCTGCACCTGGCTGTTCCTGCCTGCATTATTCTGTTCCTGTCTGCATCATTCTGTTCCTATCTGCACCTAGCTGTTCCTGTCTGCACCATTCTGTTCCTGTCTGCACCGAGCTGTTCCTGTCTGCATCATTCTGTTCCTGTCTGCACCATTCTGTTCCTGTCTGCATCATTCTGTTCCTGTCTGCATCATTCTGTTCCTGTCTGCACCGGGCTGTTCCTGTCTGCACCATTCTGTTCCTGTCTGCACCTGGCTGTTCCTGTCTGCACCATTCTGTTCCTGTCTGCATCATTCTGTTCCTTTCTGCATCATTCTGTTCCTGTCTGCACCATTCTGTTCCTGTCTGCATCATTCTGTTCCTGTCTGCATCATTCTGTTCCTGTCTGCATCATTCTGTTCCTGTCTGCACCATTCTGTTCCTTTCTGCATCATTCTGTTCCTGTCTGCACCATTCTGTTCCTGTCTGCATCATTCTGTTCCTGTCTGCATCATTCTGTTCCTGTCTGCACCTGGCTGTTCCTGTCTGCATCATTCTGTTCCTGTCTGCATCATTCTGTTCCTGTCTGCACCTGGCTGTTCCTGTCTGCACCTGGCTGTTCCTGTCTGCATCATTCTGTTCCTGTCTGCATCATTCTATTCCTGTCTGCATCATTCTGTTCCTGTCTGCATCATTCTATTCCTGTCTGCATCATTCTGTTCCTGTCTGCATCATTCTGTTCCTCTCTGCACCTGGCTGTTCCTGTCTGCATCATTCTGTTCCTGCCTGCATCATTCTGTTCCTGTCTGCACCATTCTGTTCCTCTCTGCACCATTCTGCTGTTGTCTGCAGCATTCTGTTCCTGTCTGCACCGAGCTGTTCCTGTCTGCACCATTCTGCTGTTGTCTGCACCATTCTGTTCCTGTCTGCACCGAGCTATTCCTGTCTGCACCATTCTGTTCCTGCCTGCATCATTCTGTTCCTGCCTGCATCATTCTGTTCCTGTCTGCACCATTCTGTTCCTGTCTGCACCATTCTGTTCCTGTCTGCACCATTCTGTTCCTGTCTGCACCATTCTGTTCCTGTCTGCACCATTCTGTTCCTGTCTGCACCATTCTGTTCCTGTCTGCACCATTCTGTTCCTGTCTGCACCATTCTTTTCCTGTCTGCACCGGGCTGTTCCTGCCTGCACCATTCTATTCCTGTCTGCACCTGGCTGTTCCTGTCTGCATCATTCTCTTCCTGTCTGCACCATTCTGTTCCTGTCTGCACCATTCTGTTCGTGTCTGGACCATTCTGTTCCTGTCTGGACCGAGCTGTTCCTGTCTGCATCATTCTGTTCCTGTCTGCATCATTCTGTTCCTGTCTGCATCATTCTGTTCCTGTCTGCACCTGGCTGTTCCTGTCTGCACCTAGCTGTTCCTGTCTGCACCATTCTGTTCCTGACTGCATCATTCTGTTACTGTCTGCATCATTCTGTTACTGTCTGCATCATTCTGTTCCTGTCTGCACCATTCTGTTGCTGTCTGCATCATTCTGTTCCTGTCTGCACCGGGCTGTTCCTGTCTGCACCATTCTGTTCCTGTCTGCACCTGGCTGTTCCTGCCTGCATTATTCTGTTCCTGTCTGCATCATTCTGTTCCTATCTGCACCTAGCTGTTCCTGTCTGCACCATTCTGTTCCTGTCTGCACCGAGCTGTTCCTGTCTGCATCATTCTGTTCCTGTCTGCACCATTCTGTTCCTGTCTGCATCATTCTGTTCCTGTCTGCATCATTCTGTTCCTGTCTGCACCGGGCTGTTCCTGTCTGCACCATTCTGTTCCTGTCTGCACCTGGCTGTTCCTGTCTGCACCATTCTGTTCCTGTCTGCATCATTCTGTTCCTTTCTGCATCATTCTGTTCCTGTCTGCACCATTCTGTTCCTGTCTGCATCATTCTGTTCCTGTCTGCATCATTCTGTTCCTGTCTGCATCATTCTGTTCCTGTCTGCACCATTCTGTTCCTTTCTGCATCATTCTGTTCCTGTCTGCACCATTCTGTTCCTGTCTGCATCATTCTGTTCCTGTCTGCATCATTCTGTTCCTGTCTGCACCTGGCTGTTCCTGTCTGCATCATTCTGTTCCTGTCTGCATCATTCTGTTCCTGTCTGCACCTGGCTGTTCCTGTCTGCACCTGGCTGTTCCTGTCTGCATCATTCTGTTCCTGTCTGCATCATTCTATTCCTGTCTGCATCATTCTGTTCCTGTCTGCATCATTCTATTCCTGTCTGCATCATTCTGTTCCTGTCTGCATCATTCTGTTCCTCTCTGCACCTGGCTGTTCCTGTCTGCATCATTCTGTTCCTGCCTGCATCATTCTGTTCCTGTCTGCACCATTCTGTTCCTCTCTGCACCATTCTGCTGTTGTCTGCAGCATTCTGTTCCTGTCTGCACCGAGCTGTTCCTGTCTGCACCATTCTGCTGTTGTCTGCAGCATTCTGTTCCTGTCGGCACCATTCTGCTGTTGTCTGCAGCATTTTGTTCCTTTCTGCATCATTCTGTTCCTGTCTGCACCGAGCTATTCCTGTCTGCACCATTCTGTTCCTGTCTGCATCATTCTGTTCCTGTCTGCACCTGGCTGTTCCTGTCTGCATCATTCTGTTCCTGTCTGCACCGAGCTATTCATGTCTGCACCGAGCTGTTCCTGTCTGCACCGAGCTGTTCCTGTCTGCATCATTCTGTTCCTGTCTGCACCTGGCTGTTCCTGTCTGCATCATTCTGTTCCTGTCTGCATCATTCTGTTCCTGTCTGCACCTGGCTGTTCCTGTCTGTATCATTCTGTTCCTGTCTGCATCATTCTGTTCCTGTCTGCATCATTCTATTCCTGTCTGCATCATTCTGTTCCTGTCTGCATCATTCTATTCCTGTCTGCATCATTCTGTTCCTGTCTGCATCATTCTGTTCCTCTCTGCACCTGGCTGTTCCTGTCTGCATCATTCTGTTCCTGCCTGCATCATTCTGTTCCTGTCTGCACCATTCTATTCCTCTCTGCACCATTCTGCTGTTGTCTGCAGCATTCTGTTCCTGTCTGCACCGAGCTGTTCCTGTCTGCACCATTCTGCTGTTGTCTGCAGCATTCTGTTCCTGTCGGCACCATTCTGCTGTTGTCTGCAGCATTTTGTTCCTTTCTGCATCATTCTGTTCCTGTCTGCACCGAGCTATTCCTGTCTGCACCATTCTGTTCCTGTCTGCACCATTCTGTTCCTGTCTGCATCATTCTGTTCCTGTCTGCACCTGGCTGTTCCTGTCTGCATCATTCTGTTCCTGTCTGCACCGAGCTATTCATGTCTGCACCGAGCTGTTCCTGTCTGCACCGAGCTGTTCCTGTCTGCACCGAGCTGTTCCTGTCTGCACCATTCTGTTCCTGTCTGCACCGAGCTGTTCCTGTCTGCATCATTCTGTTCCTGTCTGCATCATTCTGTTCCTGTCTGCACCATTCTGTTCCTGTCTGCACCATTCTGTTCGTGTCTGGACCATTCTGTTCCTGTCTGCACCGAGCTGTTCCTGTCTGCATCATTCTGTTCCTGTCTGCATCATTCTGTTCCTGTCTGCACCTGGCTGTTCCTGTCTGCACGATTCTGTTCCTGTCTGCACCGAGCTGTTCCTGTCTGCACCGAGCTGTTCCTGTCTGCATCATTCTGTTCCTGTCTGCACCATTCTGTTCCTGTCTGCACCATTCTGTTCGTGTCTGGACCATTCTGTTCCTGTCTGCACCGAGCTGTTCCTGTCTGCATCATTCTGTTCCTGTCTGCATCATTCTGTTCCTGTCTGCATCATTCTGTTCCTGTCTGCATCATTCTGTTCCTGTCTGCACCATTCTGTTCCTGTCTGCATCATTCTGTTCCTGTCTGCATCATTCTGTTCCTGTCTGCACCTGGCTGTTCCTGTCTGCACCATTCTGTTCCTGTCTGCATCATTCTGTTCCTGCCTGCAACATTCTGTTCCTGTCAGCATCATTCTGTTCCTGTCTGCATCATTCTGTTCCTGTCTGCATCATTCTGTTCCTGTCTGCACCATTCTGTTCCTGTCTGCACCTGGCTGTTCCTGTCTGCACCATTCTGTTCCTGTCTGCACCATTCTGTTCCTGTCTGCACCATTCTGTTCCTCTCTGCATCATTCTGTGCCTGTCTGCACCGAGCTGTTCCTGTCTGCACCGCGCTGTTCCTGTCTGCACCATTCTGTTCCTGTCTGCACCATTCTGTTCCTGTCTGCATCATTCTGTTCCTGTCTGCACCTTTCTGTTCCTGTCTGCATCATTCTGTTCCTGTCTGCATCATTCTGTTCCTGTCTGCATCATTCTGTTCCTGTCTGCACCTGGCTGTTCCTGTCTGCATCATTCTGTTCCTGCCTGCATCATTCTGTTCCTGTCTGCACCATTCTGTTCCTCTCTGCACCATTCTGTTCCTGTCTGCACCTGGCTGTTCCTGTCTGCATCATTCTGTTCCTGTCTGCACCATTCTGTTCCTGTCTGCACCATTCTGCTGTTGTCTGCAGCATTCTGTTCCTGTCTGCACCGAGCTGTTCCTGTCTGCACCATTCTGCTGTTGTCTGCAGCATTCTGTTCCTGTCGGCACCATTCTGCTGTTGTCTGCAGCATTTTGTTCCTTTCTGCATCATTCTGTTCCTGTCTGCACCGAGCTATTCCTGTCTGCACCATTCTGTTCCTGTCTGCATCATTCTGTTCCTGTCTGCATCATTCTGTTCCTGTCTGCACCTGGCTGTTCCTGTCTGCATCATTCTGTTCCTGTCTGCATCATTCTGTTCCTGTCTGCACCGAGCTATTCATGTCTGCACCGAGCTGTACCTGTCTGCACCATTCTGTTCCTGTCTGCACCATTCTGTTCCTGTCTGCATCATTCTGTTCCTGTCTGCACGATTCTGTTCCTGTCTGCACCGAGCTGTTCCTGTCTGCACCGAGCTGTTCCTGTCTGCATCATTCTGTTCCTGTCTGCACCATTCTGTTCCTGTCTGCACCATTCTGTTCGTGTCTGGACCATTCTGTTCCTGTCTGCACCGAGCTGTTCCTGTCTGCATCATTCTGTTCCTGTCTGCATCATTCTGTTCCTGTCTGCATCATTCTGTTCCTGTCTGCATCATTCTGTTCCTGTCTGCACCATTCTGTTCCTGTCTGCATCATTCTGTTCCTGTCTGCACCTGGCTGTTCCTGTCTGCACCATTCTGTTCCTGTCTGCATCATTCTGTTCCTGTCTGCAACATTCTGTTCCTGTCAGCATCATTCTGTTCCTGTCTGCATCATTCTGTTCCTGTCTGCATCATTCTGTTCCTGTCTGCACCTGGCTGTTCCTGTCTGCACCATTCTGTTCCTGTCTGCACCATTCTGTTCCTGTCTGCACCGAGCTATTCCTGTCTGCACCATTCTGTTCCTGTCTGCACTATTCTGTTCCTGTCTGCACCATTCTGTTCCAGTCTGCACCATTCTGTTCCTGTCTGCACTATTCTGTTCCTGTCTGCACCATTCTGTTCCAGTCTGCATCATTCTGTTCCTGTCTGCACCGAGCTGTTGCTGTCTGCACCATTCTGTTCCTGTCTGCATCATTCTGTTCCTGTCTGCATCATTCTGTTCCTGTCTGCACCTGGCTGTTCCTGTCTGCATAATTCTGTTCCTGTCTGCATCATTCTGTTGCTGTCTGCACCATTCTGTTCCTGTCTGCACCATTCTGTTCCTGTCTGCATCATTCTGTTCCTGTCTGCACCATTCTGTTCCTGTCTGCACCGAGCTATTCCTGTCTGCACCATTCTGTTCCTGCCTGCATCATTCTGTTCCTGCCTGCATCATTCTGTTCCTGTCTGCACCATTCTGTTCCTGTCTGAATCATCCTGTTCCTGTCTGCACCATTCTGTTCCTGTCTGCATCATTCTGTTCCTGTCTGCATCATTCTGTTCCTGTCTGCACCATTCTGTTCCTGTCTGCACCGAGCTATTCCTGTCTGCACCATTCTGTTCCTGCCTGCATCATTCTGTTCCTGCCTGCATCATTCTGTTCCTGTCTGCACCATTCTGTTCCTGTCTGCACCATTCTGTTCCTGTCTGCACCATTCTGTTCCTGTCTGCACCATTCTGTTCCTGTCTGCACCATTCTGTTCCTGTCTGCACCATTCTGTTCCTGTCTGCACCATTCTGTTCCTGTCTGCACCATTCTTTTCCTGTCTGCACCGGGCTGTTCCTGCCTGCACCATTCTATTCCTGTCTGCACCTGGCTGTTCCTGTCTGCATCATTCTCTTCCTGTCTGCACCATTCTGTTCCTGTCTGCACCATTCTGTTCGTGTCTGGACCATTCTGTTCCTGTCTGGACCGAGCTGTTCCTGTCTGCATCATTCTGTTCCTGTCTGCATCATTCTGTTCCTGTCTGCATCATTCTGTTCCTGTCTGCACCTGGCTGTTCCTGTCTGCACCTAGCTGTTCCTGTCTGCACCATTCTGTTCCTGACTGCATCATTCTGTTCCTGTCTGCATCATTCTGTTACTGTCTGCATCATTCTGTTCCTGTCTGCACCATTCTGTTGCTGTCTGCATCATTCTGTTCCTGTCTGCACCGGGCTGTTCCTGTCTGCACCATTCTGTTCCTGTCTGCACCTGGCTGTTCCTGCCTGCATTATTCTGTTCCTGTCTGCATCATTCTGTTCCTATCTGCACCTAGCTGTTCCTGTCTGCACCATTCTGTTCCTGTCTGCACCGAGCTGTTCCTGTCTGCATCATTCTGTTCCTGTCTGCACCATTCTGTTCCTGTCTGCATCATTCTGTTCCTGTCTGCATCATTCTGTTCCTGTCTGCACCGGGCTGTTCCTGTCTGCACCATTCTGTTCCTGTCTGCACCTGGCTGTTCCTGTCTGCACCATTCTGTTCCTGTCTGCATCATTCTGTTCCTTTCTGCATCATTCTGTTCCTGTCTGCACCATTCTGTTCCTGTCTGCATCATTCTGTTCCTGTCTGCATCATTCTGTTCCTGTCTGCATCATTCTGTTCCTGTCTGCACCATTCTGTTCCTTTCTGCATCATTCTGTTCCTGTCTGCACCATTCTGTTCCTGTCTGCATCATTCTGTTCCTGTCTGCATCATTCTGTTCCTGTCTGCACCTGGCTGTTCCTGTCTGCACCTGGCTGTTCCTGTCTGCATCATTCTGTTCCTGTCTGCATCATTCTGTTCCTGTCTGCACCTGGCTGTTCCTGTCTGCATCATTCTGTTCCTGTCTGCATCATTCTGTTCCTGTCTGCATCATTCTATTCCTGTCTGCATCATTCTGTTCCTGTCTGCATCATTCTATTCCTGTCTGCATCATTCTGTTCCTGTCTGCATCATTCTGTTCCTCTCTGCACCTGGCTGTTCCTGTCTGCATCATTCTGTTCCTGCCTGCATCATTCTGTTCCTGTCTGCACCATTCTGTTCCTCTCTGCACCATTCTGCTGTTGTCTGCAGCATTCTGTTCCTGTCTGCACCGAGCTGTTCCTGTCTGCACCATTCTGCTGTTGTCTGCAGCATTCTGTTCCTGTCGGCACCATTCTGCTGTTGTCTGCAGCATTTTGTTCCTTTCTGCATCATTCTGTTCCTGTCTGCACCGAGCTATTCCTGTCTGCACCATTCTGTTCCTGTCTGCATCATTCTGTTGCTGTCTGCACCTGGCTGTTCCTGTCTGCATCATTCTGTTCCTGTCTGCACCGAGCTATTCATGTCTGCACCGAGCTGTTCCGGTCTGCACCGAGCTGTTCCTGTCTGCATCATTCTGTTCCTGTCTGCACCTGGCTGTTCCTGTCTGCATCATTCTGTTCCTGTCTGCATCATTCTGTTCCTGTCTGCACCTGGCTGTTCCTGTCTGCATCATTCTGTTCCTGTCTGCATCATTCTGTTCCTGTCTGCATCATTCTATTCCTGTCTGCATCATTCTGTTCCTGTCTGCATCATTCTATTCCTGTCTGCATCATTCTGTTCCTGTCTGCATCATTCTGTTCCTCTCTGCACCTGGCTGTTCCTGTCTGCATCATTCTGTTCCTGCCTGCATCATTCTGTTCCTGTCTGCACCATTCTGTTCCTCTCTGCACCATTCTGCTGTTGTCTGCAGCATTCTGTTCCTGTCTGCACCGAGCTGTTCCTGTCTGCACCATTCTGCTGTTGTCTGCAGCATTCTGTTCCTGTCGGCACCATTCTGCTGTTGTCTGCAGCATTTTGTTCCTTTCTGCATCATTCTGTTCCTGTCTGCACCGAGCTATTCCTGTCTGCACCATTCTGTTCCTGTCTGCACCATTCTGTTCCTGTCTGCATCATTCTGTTCCTGTCTGCACCTGGCTGTTCCTGTCTGCATCATTCTGTTCCTGTCTGCACCGAGCTATTCATGTCTGCACCGAGCTGTTCCTGTCTGCACCGAGCTGTTCCTGTCTGCACCGAGCTGTTCCTGTCTGCACCATTCTGTTCCTGTCTGCACCGAGCTGTTCCTGTCTGCATCATTCTGTTCCTGTCTGCATCATTCTGTTCCTGTCTGCACCATTCTGTTCCTGTCTGCACCATTCTGTTCGTGTCTGGACCATTCTGTTCCTGTCTGCACCGAGCTGTTCCTGTCTGCATCATTCTGTTCCTGTCTGCATCATTCTGTTCCTGTCTGCACCTGGCTGTTCCTGTCTGCACGATTCTGTTCCTGTCTGCACCGAGCTGTTCCTGTCTGCACCGAGCTGTTCCTGTCTGCATCATTCTGTTCCTGTCTGCACCATTCTGTTCCTGTCTGCACCATTCTGTTCGTGTCTGGACCATTCTGTTCCTGTCTGCACCGAGCTGTTCCTGTCTGCATCATTCTGTTCCTGTCTGCATCATTCTGTTCCTGTCTGCATCATTCTGTTCCTGTCTGCATCATTCTGTTCCTGTCTGCACCATTCTGTTCCTGTCTGCATCATTCTGTTCCTGTCTGCATCATTCTGTTCCTGTCTGCACCTGGCTGTTCCTGTCTGCACCATTCTGTTCCTGTCTGCATCATTCTGTTCCTGCCTGCAACATTCTGTTCCTGTCAGCATCATTCTGTTCCTGTCTGCATCATTCTGTTCCTGTCTGCATCATTCTGTTCCTGTCTGCACCATTCTGTTCCTGTCTGCACCTGGCTGTTCCTGTCTGCACCATTCTGTTCCTGTCTGCACCATTCTGTTCCTGTCTGCACCATTCTGTTCCTGTCTGCATCATTCTGTGCCTGTCTGCACCGAGCTGTTCCTGTCTGCACCGCGCTGTTCCTGTCTGCACCATTCTGTTCCTGTCTGCACCATTCTGTTCCTGTCTGCATCATTCTGTTCCTGTCTGCACCTTTCTGTTCCTGTCTGCATCATTCTGTTCCTGTCTGCATCATTCTGTTCCTGTCTGCATCATTCTGTTCCTGTCTGCATCATTCTGTTCCTGTCTGCACCATTCTGTTCCTGTCTGCACCGAGCTGTTCCTGTCTGCACCATTCTGTTCCTGTCTGCATCATTCTGTTCCTGTCTGCACCATTCTGTTCCTGTCTGCATCATTCTGTTCCTGTCTGCAACATTCTGTTCCTGTCTGCGCCATTCTGTTCCTGTCTGCACCATTCTGTTCCTGTCTGCACCATTCTGTTCCTGTCTGCATCATTCTGTTCCTGTCTGCACCATTCTGTTCCTTTCTGCATCATTCTGTTCCTGTCTGCATCATTCTGTTCCTGTCTGCACCATTCTGTTCCTGTCTGCACCTGGCTGTTCCTGTCTGCACCATTCTGTTCCTGTCTGCACCATTCTGTTCCTGTCTGCACCATTCTGTTCCTGTCTGCATCATTCTGTGCCTGTCTGCACCGAGCTGTTCCTGTCTGCACCGCGCTGTTCCTGTCTGCACCATTCTGTTCCTGTCTGCACCATTCTGTTCCTGTCTGCATCATTCTGTTCCTGTCTGCACCTTTCTGTTCCTGTCTGCATCATTCTGTTCCTGTCTGCATCATTCTGTTCCTGTCTGCATCATTCTGTTCCTGTCTGCATCATTCTGTTCCTGTCTGCACCATTCTGTTCCTGTCTGCACCGAGCTGTTCCTGTCTGCACCATTCTGTTCCTGTCTGCATCATTCTGTTCCTGTCTGCACCATTCTGTTCCTGTCTGCATCATTCTGTACCTGTCTGCAACATTCTGTTCCTGTCTGCGCCATTCTGTTCCTGTCTGCACCATTCTCTTCCTGCCTGCACCATTCTGTTCCGGTCTGCATCATTCTGTTCCTGTCTGCATCATTCTGTTCCTGTGTGCATCATTCTGTTCCTGTCTGCATCATTCTGTTCCTGTCTGCATCATTCTGTTACTGTCTGCATCATTCTGTTCCTGTCTGCACCATTCTGTTCCTGTCTGTATCATTCTGTTCCTGTCTGCATCATTCTGTTCCTGTCTGCACCGGGCTGTTCCTGTCTGCCTCATTCTGTTCCTGTCTGCACCATTCTGTTCCTGTCTGCATCATTCTGTTCCTGTCTGCATCATTCTGTTCCTGTCTGCACCATTCTGTTCCTTTCTGCATCATTCTGTTCCTGTCTGCACCATTCTGTTCCTGTCTGCAGCATTCTGTTCCGGTCTGCACCTGGCTGTTCCTGTCTGCATCATTCTGTTCCTGTCTGCATCATTCTGTTCCTGTCTGCACCTGGCTGTTCCTGTCTGCATCATTCTGTTCCTGTCTGCATCATTCTGTTCCTGTCTGCACCATTCTGTTCCTGTCTGCATCATTCTGTTCCTGCCTGCATCATTCTCTTCCTGTCTGCACCATTCTGTTCCTCTCTGCACCATTCTGCTGTTGTCTGCAGCATTCTGTTCCTGTCTGCACCGAGCTGTTCCTGTCTGCACCATTCTGCTGTTGTCTGCAGCATTCTGTTCCTGTCGGCACCATTCTGCTGTTGTCTGCAGCATTTTGTTCCTTTCTGCATCAATCTGTTCCTGTCTGCACCGAGCTATTCCTGTCTGCACCATTCTGTACCTGTCTGCATCATTCTGTTCCTGTCTGCATCATTCTGTTCCTGTCTGCATCATTCTGTTCCTGTCTGCACCTGGCTGTTCCTGTCTGCATCATTCTGTTCCTGTCTGCATCATTCTGTTCCTGTCTGCATCATTCTGTTCCTGTCTGCACCGAGCTATTCATGTCTGCACCGAGCTGTTCCTGTCTGCATCATTCTGTTCCTGTCTGCACCATTCTGTTCCTGTCTGCACCATTCTGTTCCTGTCTGCACCGAGCTGTTCCTGTCTGCATCATTCTGTTCCTGTCTGCACCATTCTGTTCCTGTCTGCACCATTCTGTTCGTGTCTGGACCATTCTGTTCCTGTCTGCACCGAGCTGTTCCTGTCCGCATCATTCTGTTCCTGTCTGCACCATTCTGTTCCTGTCTGCATCATTCTGTTCCTGTCTGCACCTGGCTGTTCCTGTCTGCACGATTCTCTTCCTGTCTGCACCGAGCTGTTCCTGTCTGCACCGAGCTGTTCCTGTCTGCATCATTCTGTTCCTGTCTGCACCATTCTGTTCCTGTCTGCACCATTCTGTTCCTGTCTGGACCATTCTGTTCCTGTCTGCACCGAGCTGTTCCTGTCTGCATCATTCTGTTCCTGTCTGCGTCATTCTGTTCCTGTCTGCACCATTCTGTTCCTGTCTGCACCATTCTGTTCCTGTCTGCACCATTCTGTTCCTGTCTGCATCATTCTGTTCCTGTCTGCACCTGGCTGTTCCTGTCTGCACCATTCTGTTCCTGTCTGCATCATTCTGTTCCTGTCTGCAACATTCTGTTCCTGTCAGCATCATTCTGTTCCTGTCTGCATCATTCTGTTCCTGTCTGCATCATTCTGTTCCTGTCTGCACCATTCTGTTCCTGTCTGCACCTGGCTGTTCCTGTCTGCACCATTCTGTTCCTGTCTGCATCATTCTGTTCCTGTCTGCAAAATTCTGTTCCTGTCAGCATCATTCTGTTCCTGTCTGCATCATTCTGTTCCTGTCTGCATCATTCTGTTCCTGTCTGCATCATTCTGTTCCTGTCTGCACCATTCTGTTCCTGTCTGCATCGAGTTGTTCTTATCTGCACCGAGCTGTTCCTGTCTGCACCGAGCTGTTCCTGCCTGCATTATTCTGTTCCTGTCTGCACCTGGCTGTTCCTGCCTGCACCATTCTGTTCCTGTCTGCATCATTCTGTTCCTGTCTGCATCATTCTGTTCCTGTCTGCACCATTCTGTTCCTGTCTGCACCATTCTGTTCCTGTCTGCATCATTCTGTTCCTGTCTGCACCTGGCTGTTCCTGTCTGCACCATTCTGTTCCTGTCTGCATCATTCTGTTCCTGTCTGCAACATTCTGTTCCTGTCAGCATCATTCTGTTCCTGTCTGCATCATTCTGTTCCTGTCTGCATCATTCTGTTCCTGTCTGCACCATTCTGTTCCTGTCTGCATCGAGCTGTTCTTGTCTGCACCGAGCTGTTCCTGTCTGCACCGAGCTGTTCCTGCCTGCATTATTCTGTTCCTGTCTGCACCATTCTGTTCCTGTCTGCATCATTCTGTTCCTGTCTGCATCATTCTGTTCCTGTCTGCACGATTCTGTTCCTGTCTGCACCGAGCTGTTCCTGTCTGCACCGAGCTGTTCCTGTCTGCATCATTCTGTTCCTGTCTGCACCATTCTGTTCCTGTCTGCACCATTCTGTTCGTGTCTGGACCATTCTGTTCCTGTCTGCACCGAGCTGTTCCTGTCTGCATCATTCTGTTCCTGTCTGAATCATTCTGTTCCTGTCTGCATCATTCTGTTCCTGTCTGCACCATTCTGTTCCTGTCTGCACCATTCTGTTCCTGTCTGCATCATTCTGTTCCTGTCTGCACCTGGCTGTTCCTGTCTGCACCATTCTGTTCCTGTCTGCATCATTCTGTTCCTGTCTGCAACATTCTGTTCCTGTCAGCATCATTCTGTTCCTCTCTGCATCATTCTGTTCCTGTCTGCATCATTCTGTTCCTGTCTGCATCATTCTGTTCCTGTCTGCATCATTCTGTTCCTGTCTGCACCTGGCTGTTCCTGTTTGCACCATTCTGTTCCTGTTTGCACCATTCTGTTCCTGTCTGCACCTGGCTGTTCCTGTCTGCACCATTCTGTTCCTGTCTGCACCATTCTGTTCCTGTCTGCACCATTCTGTTCCTGTCTGCAAAATTCTGTTCCTGTCAGCATCATTCTGTTCCTGTCTGCATCATTCTGTTCCTGTCTGCATCATTCTGTTCCTGTCTGCACCTGGCTGTTCCTGTCTGCACCATTCTGTTCCTGTCTGCACCGAGCTGTTCTTGTCTGCACCGAGCTGTTCCTGTCTGCACCGAGCTGTTCCTGCCTGCATTATTCTGTTCCTGTCTGCACCAAGCTGTTCCTGTCTGCACCATTCTGTTCCTGTCTGCATCATTCTGTTCCTGTCTGCATCATTCTGTTCCTGTCTGCACCATTCTGTTCCTGTCTGCATCATTCTGTTCCTGTCTGCATCATTCTGTTCCTGTCTGCATCATTCTGTTCCTGTCTGCATCATTCTGTTCCTGTCTGCACCATTCTGTTCCTGTCTGCACCTGGCTGTTCCTGTCTGCACCTGGCTGTTCCTGTCTGCATCATTCTGTTCCTGTCTGCACCATTCTGTTCCTGTCTGCACCATTCTGTTCGTGTCTGGACCATTCTGTTCCTGTCTGCACCGAGCTGTTCCTGTCTGCATCATTCTGTTCCTGTCTGCATCATTCTGTTCCTGTCTGCACCTGGCTGTTCCTGTCTGCACGATTCTGTTCCTGTCTGCACCGAGCTGTTCCTGTCTGCACCATTCTGTTCCTGTCTGCATCATTCTGTTCCTGTCTGCATCATTCTGTTCCTGTCTGCATCATTCTGTTCCTGTCTGCATCATTCTGTTCCTGTCGGCACCAAGCTGTTCCTGTCTGCATCATTCTGTTCCTGTCTGCACCATTCTGTTCCTGTCTGCACCGAGCTGTTCCTGTCTGCATCATTCTGTTCCTGTCTGCATCATTCTGTTCCTGTCTGCACCATTCTGTTCCTGTCTGCACCATTCTGTTCCTGTCTGCACCTGGCTGTTCCTGTCTGCACCATTCTGTTCCTGTCTGCACCATTCTGTTCCTGTCTGCACCATTCTGTTCCTGTCTGCACCATTCTGTTCCTGTCTGCAAAATTCTGTTCCTGTCAGCATCATTCTGTTCCTGTCTGCATCATTCTGTTCCTGTCTGCATCATTCTGTTCCTGTCTGCACCTGGCTGTTCCTGTCTGCACCATTCTGTTCCTGTCTGCACCGAGCTGTTCTTGTCTGCACCGAGCTGTTCCTGTCTGCACCGAGCTGTTCCTGCCTGCATTATTCTGTCCCTGTCTGCACCAAGCTGTTCCTGTCTGCACCATTCTGTTCCTGTCTGCATCATTCTGTTCCTGTCTGCATCATTCTGTTCCTGTCTGCACCATTCTGTTCCTGTCTACATCATTCTGTTCCTGTCTGCATCATTCTGTTCCTGTCTGCATCATTCTGTTCCTGTCTGCATCATTCTGTTCCTGTCTGCACCATTCTGTTCCTGTCTGCACCTGGCTGTTCCTGTCTGCACCTGGCTGTTCCTGTTTGCATCATTCTGTTCCTGTCTGCACCATTCTGTTCCTGTCTGCACCATTCTGTTCGTGTCTGGACCATTCTGTTCCTGTCTGCACCGAGCTGTTCCTGTCTGCATCATTCTGTTCCTGTCTGCATCATTCTGTTCCTGTCTGCACCTGGCTGTTCCTGTCTGCACGATTCTGTTCCTGTCTGCACCGAGCTGTTCCTGTCTGCACCATTCTGCTCCTGTCTGCATCATTCTGTTCCTGTCTGCATCATTCTGTTCCTGTCTGCATCATTCTGTTCCTGTCTGCATCATTCTGTTCCTGTCGGCACCGAGCTGTTCCTGTCTGCATCATTCTGTTCCTGTCTGCACCATTCTGTTCCTGTCTGCACCGAGCTGTTCCTGTCTGCATCATTCTGTTCCTGTCTGCATCATTCTGTTCCTGTCTGCACCATTCTGTTCCTGTCTGCACCATTCTGTTCCTGTCTGCACCTGGCTGTTCCTGTCTGCACCATTCTGTTCCTGTCTGCACCATTCTGTTCCTGTCTGCATCATTCTGTTCCTGTCGGCACCGAGCTGTTCCTGTCTGCATCATTCTGTTCCTGTCTGCATCATTCTGTTCCTGTCTGCATCATTCTGTTCCTGTCTGCACCATTCTGTTCCTGTCTGCACCTGGCTGTTCCTGTCTGCACCATTCTGTTCCTGTCTGCACCATTCTGTTCCTGTCGGCACCGAGCTGTTCCTGTCTGCATCATTCTGTTCCTGTCTGCACCATTCTGTTCCTGTCTGCACCATTCTGTTCCGGTCTGGACCATTCTGTTCCTGTCTGCACCGAGCTGTTCCTGTCTGCATCATTCTGTTCCTGTCTGCATCATTCTGTTCCTGTCTGCATCATTCTGTTCCTGTCTGCACCATTCTGTTCCTGTCTGCACCTGGCTGTTCCTGTCTGCACCGAGCTGTTCTTGTCTGCACCGAGCTGTTCCTGTCTGCACCGAGCTGTTCCTGCCTGCATTATTCTGTTCCTGTCTGCACCAAGCTGTTCCTGTCTGCACCATTATGTTCCTGTCTGCATCATTCTGTTCCTGTCTGCATCATTCTGTTCCTGTCTGCACCATTCTGTTCCTGTCTGCATCATTCTGTTCCTGTCTGCATTATTCTGTTCCTGTCTGCATCATTCTGTTCCTGTCTGCATCATTCTGTTCCTGTCTGCACCATTCTGTTCCTGTCTGCACCTGGCTGTTCCTGTCTGCACCTGGCTGTTCCTGTCTGCATCATTCTGTTCCTGTCTGCACCATTCTGTTCCTGTCTGCACCATTCTGTTCGTGTCTGGACCATTCTGTTCCTGTCTGCACCGAGCTGTTCCTGTCTGCATCATTCTGTTCCTGTCTGCATCATTCTGTTCCTGTCTGCACCTGGCTGTTCCTGTCTGCACGATTCTGTTCCTGTCTGCACCGAGCTGTTCCTGTCTGCATCATTCTGTTCCTGTCTGCACCATTCTGTTCCTGTCTGCACCATTCTGTTCCTGTCTGCATCATTCTGTTCCTGTCGGCACCGAGCTGTTCCTGTCTGCATCATTCTGTTCCTGTCTGCACCATTCTGTTCCTGTCTGCACCATTCTGTTCCTGTCTGGACCATTCTGTTCCTGTCTGCACCGAGCTGTTCCTGTCAGCATCATTCTGTTCCTGTCTGCATCATTCTGTTCCTGTCTGCATCATTCTGTTCCTGTCTGCACCATTCTGTTCCTGTCTGCACCTGGCTGTTCCTGTCTGCACCATTCTGTTCCTGTCTGCATCATTCTGTTCCTGTCTGCAACATTCTGTTCCTGTCAGCATCATTCTGTTCCTGTCTGCATCATTCGGTTCCTGTCTGCATCATTCTGTTCCTGTCTGCACCATTCTGTTCCTGTCTGCACCATTCTGTTCCTGTCTGCACCTGGCTGTTCCTGTCTGCACCATTCTGTTCCTGTCTGCACCATTCTGTTCCTGTCTGCATCATTCTGTTCCTGTCTGCATCATTCTGTTCCTGTCTGCATCATTCTGTTCCTGTCTGCACCTGGCTGTTCCTGTCTGCACCATTCTGTTCCTGTCTGCACCGAGCTGTTCTTGTCTGCACCGAGCTGTTCCTGTCTGCACCGAGCTGTTCCTGCCTGCATTATTCTGTTCCTGTCTGCACCGAGCTGTTCCTGTCTGCACCATTCTGTTCCTGTCTGCACCATTCTGTTCCTGTCTGCACCGAGCTGTTGCTGTCTGCATCATTCTGTTCCTGTCTGCATTATTCTGTTCCTGTCTGCATCATTCTGTTCCTGTCTGCATCATTCTGTTCCTGTCTGCACCATTCTGTTCCTGTCTGCATCATTCTGTTCCTGTCTGCATCATTCTGTTCCTGTCTGCACCTGGCTGTTCCTGTCTGCACCATTCTGTTCCTGTCTGCATCATTCTGTTCCTGTCTGCATCATTCTGTTTTTGCCTGCACCATTCTGTTCCTGTCTGCATCATTCTGTTCCTGTCTGCACCTGGCTGTTCCTGTCTGCACGATTCTCTTCCTGTCTGCACCGAGCTGTTCCTGTCTGCACCGAGCTGTTCCTGTCTGCATCATTCTGTTCCTGTCTGCACCATTCTGTTCCTGTCTGCACCATTCTGTTCCTGTCTGGACCATTCTGTTCCTGTCTGCACCGAGCTGTTCCTGTCTGCATCATTCTGTTCCTGTCTGCATCATTCTGTTCCTGTCTGCATCATTCTGTTCCTGTCTGCACCATTCTGTTCCTGTCTGCACCATTCTGTTCCTGTCTGCACCATTCTGTTCCTGTCTGCATCATTCTATTCCTGTCTGCACCTGGCTGTTCCTGTCTGCACCATTCTGTTCCTGTCTGCATCATTCTGTTCCTGTCTGCAACATTCTGTTCCTGTCAGCATCATTCTGTTCCTGTCTGCATCATTCTGTTCCTGTCTGCATCATTCTGTTCCTGTCTGCACCATTCTGTTCCTGTCTGCACCTGGCTGTTCCTGTCTGCACCATTCTGTTCCTGTCTGCATCATTCTGTTCCTGTCTGCAAAATTCTGTTCCTGTCAGCATCATTCTGTTCCTGTCTGCATCATTCTGTTCCTGTCTGCATCATTCTGTTCCTGTCTGCATCATTCTGTTCCTGTCTGCACCTGGCTGTTCCTGTCTGCACCATTCTGTTCCTGTCTGCACCGAGCTGTTCTTGTCTGCACCGAGCTGTTCCTGTCTGCACCGAGCTGTTCCTGCCTGCATTATTCTGTTCCTGTCTGCACCTGGCTGTTCCTGCCTGCACCATTCTGTTCCTGTCTGCATCATTCTGTTCCTGTCTGCATCATCCTGTTCCTGTCTGCACCATTCTGTTCCTGTCTGCACCGAGCTGTTCCTGTCTGCACCGAGCTGTTCCTGTCTGCATCATTCTGTTCCTGTCTGCACCATTCTGTTCCTGTCTGCACCATTCTGTTCCTGTCTGCACCATTCTGTTCCTGTCTGCATCATTCTGTTCCTGTCTGCACCTGGCTGTTCCTGTCTGCACCATTCTGTTCCTGTCTGCATCATTCTGTTCCTGTCTGCAACATTCTGTTCCTGTCAGCATCATTCTGTTCCTGTCTGCATCATTCTGTTCCTGTCTGCATCATTCTGTTCCTGTCTGCATCATTCTGTTCATGTCTGCATCATTCTGTTCCTGTCTGCATCATTCTGTTCCTGTCTGCACCTGGCTGTTCCTGTTTGCACCATTCTGTTCCTGTTTGCACCATTCTGTTCCTGTCTGCACCTGGCTGTTCCTGTCTGCACCATTCTGTTCCTGTCTGCATCATTCTGTTCCTGTCTGCATCATTCTGTTCCTGTCTGCATCATTCTGTTACTGTCTGCATCATTCTGTTCCTGTCTGCACCATTCTGTTCGTGTCTGGACCATTCTGTTCCTGTCTGCACCGAGCTGTTCCTGTCTGCATCATTCTGTTACTGTCTGAATCATTCTGTTCCTGTCTGCATCATTCTGTTCCTGTCTGCACCATTCTGTTCCTGTCTGCACCATTCTGTTCCTGTCTGCATCATTCTGTTCCTGTCTGCACCTGGCTGTTCCTGTCTGCACCATTCTGTTCCTGTCTGCATCATTCTGTTCCTGTCTGCAACATTCTGTTCCTGTCAGCATCATTCTGTTCCTGTCTGCATCATTCTGTTCCTGTCTGCATCATTCTGTTCCTGTCTGCATCATTCTGTTCCTGTCTGCATCATTCTGTTCCTGTCTGCACCTGGCTGTTCCTGTTTGCACCATTCTGTTCCTGTTTGCACCATTCTGTTCCTGTCTGCACCTGGCTGTTCCTGTCTGCACCATTCTGTTCCTGTCTGCATCATTCTGTTCCTGTCTGCAAAATTCTGTTCCTGTCTGCAAAATTCTGTTCCTGTCAGCATCATTCTGTTCCTGTCTGCATCATTCTGTTCCTGTCTGCACGATTCTGTTCCTGTCTGCACCGAGCTGTTCTTGTCTGCACCGAGCTGTTCCTGTCTGCACCGAGCTGTTCCTGCCTGCATTATTCTGTTCCTGTCTGCACCGAGCTGTTCCTGTCTGCACCATTCTGTTCCTGTCTGCATCATTCTGTTCCTGTCTGCATCATTCTGTTCCTGTCTGCCTCATTCTGTTCCTGTCTGCACCATTCTGTTCCTGTCTGCATCATTCTGTTCCTGTCTGCATCATTCTGTTCCTGTCTGCATCATTCTGTTCCTGTCTGCATCATTCTGTTCCTGTCTGCACCATTCTGTTCCTGTCTGCACCTGGCTGTTCCTGTCTGCACCTGGCTGTTCCTGTCTGCATCATTCTGTTCCTGTCTGCACCATTCTGTTCGTGTCTGGAAGATTCTGTTCCTGTCTGCACCGAGCTGTTCCTGTCTGCATCATTCTGTTCCTGTCTGCATCATTCTGTTCCTGTCTGCATCATCCTGTTCCTGTCTGCACCATTCTGTTCCTGTCTGCACCGAGCTGTTCCTGTCTGCACCGAGCTGTTCCTGTCTGCATCATTCTGTTCCTGTCTGCACCATTCTGTTCCTGTCTGCACCATTCTGTTCGTGTCTGGACCATTCTGTTCCTGTCTGCACCGAGCTGTTCCTGTCTGCATCATTCTGTTCCTGTCTGAATCATTCTGTTCCTGTCTGCATCATTCTGTTCCTGTCTGCACCATTCTGTTCCTGTCTGCACCATTCTGTTCCTGTCTGCATCATTCTGTTCCTGTCTGCACCTGGCTGTTCCTGTCTGCACCATTCTGTTCCTGTCTGCATCATTCTGTTCCTGTCTGCAACATTCTGTTCCTGTCAGCATCATTCTGTTCCTGTCTGCATCATTCTGTTCCTGTCTGCATCATTCTGTTCCTGTCTGCATCATTCTGTTCCTGTCTGCATCATTCTGTTGCTGTCTGCATCATTCTGTTCCTGTCTGCACCTGGCTGTTCCTGTTTGCACCATTCTGTTCCTGTTTGCACCATTCTGTTCCTGTCTGCACCTGGCTGTTCCTGTCTGCACCATTCAGTTCCTGTCTGCATCATTCTGTTCCTGTCTGCATCATTCTGTTCCTGTCTGCATCATTCTGTTACTGTCTGCATCATTCTGTTCCTGTCTGCACCATTCTGTTCGTGTCTGGACCATTCTGTTCCTGTCTGCACCGAGCTGTTCCTGTCTGCATCATTCTGTTCCTGTCTGAATCATTCTGTTCCTGTCTGCATCATTCTGTTCCTGTCTGCACCATTCTGTTCCTGTCTGCACCATTCTGTTCCTGTCTGCATCATTCTGTTCCTGTCTGCACCTGGCTGTTCCTGTCTGCACCATTCTGTTCCTGTCTGCATCATTCTGTTCCTGTCTGCAACATTCTGTTCCTGTCAGCATCATTCTGTTCCTGTCTGCATCATTCTGTTCCTGTCTGCATCATTCTGTTCCTGTCTGCATCATTCTGTTCCTGTCTGCATCATTCTGTTCCTGTCTGCATCATTCTGTTCCTGTCTGCACCTGGCTGTTCCTGTTTGCACCATTCTGTTCCTGTTTGCACCATTCTGTTCCTGTCTGCACCTGGCTGTTCCTGTCTGCACCATTCTGTTCCTGTCTGCATCATTCTGTTCCTGTCTGCAAAATTCTGTTCCTGTCTGCAAAATTCTGTTCCTGTCAGCATCATTCTGTTCCTGTCTGCATCATTCTGTTCCTGTCTGCACGATTCTGTTCCTGTCTGCACCGAGCTGTTCTTGTCTGCACCGAGCTGTTCCTGTCTGCACCGAGCTGTTCCTGCCTGCATTATTCTGTTCCTGTCTGCACCGAGCTGTTCCTGTCTGCACCATTCTGTTCCTGTCTGCATCATTCTGTTCCTGTCTGCATCATTCTGTTCCTGTCTGTCTCATTCTGTTCCTGTCTGCACCATTCTGTTCCTGTCTGCACCATTCTGTTCCTGTCTGCATCATTCTGTTCCTGTCTGCATCATTCTGTTCCTGTCTGCATCATTCTGTTCCTGTCTGCATCATTCTGTTCCTGTCTGCACCATTCTGTTCCTGTCTGCACCTGGCTGTTCCTGTCTGCACCTGGCTGTTCCTGTCTGCATCATTCTGTTCCTGTCTGCACCATTCTGTTCCTGTCTGCACCATTCTGTTCGTGTCTGGAAGATTCTGTTCCTGTCTGCACCGAGCTGTTCCTGTCTGCATCATTCTGTTCCTGTCTGCATCATTCTGTTCCTGTCTGCACCTGGCTGTTCCTGTCTGCACGATTCTGTTCCTGTCTGCACCGAGCTGTTCCTGTCTGCATCATTCTGTTCCTGTCTGCACCATTCTGTTCCTGTCTGCACCATTCTGTTCCTGTCTGCACCATTCTGTTTCTGTCTGCATCATTCTGTGCCTGTCTGCACCGAGCTGTTCCTGTCTGCACCGTGCTGTTCCTGTCTGCACCATTCTGTTCCTGTCTGCACCATTCTGTTCCTGTCTGCATCATTCTGTTCCTGTCTGCACCATTCTGTTCCTGTCTGCATCATTCTGTTCCTGTCTGCATCATTCTGTTCCTGTCTGCATCATTCTGTTCCTGTCTGCATCATTCTGTTCCTGTCTGCACCATTCTGTTCCTGTCTGCACCGAGCTGTTCCTGTCTGCACCATTCTGTTCCTGTCTGCATCATTCTGTTCCTGTCTGCACCATTCTGTTCCTGTCTGCATCATTCTGTTCCTGTCTGCAACATTCTGTTACTGTCTGCGCCATTCTGTTCCTGTCTGCACCATTATGTTCCTGTCTGCACCATTCTGTTCCTGTCTGCATCATTCTGTTCCTGTCTGCACCATTCTGTTCCTGTCTGCATCATTCTGTTACTGTCTGCATCATTCTGTTCCTGTCTGCACCATTCTGTTCCTGTCTGCATCATTCTGTTCCTGTCTGCATCATTCTGTTCCTGTCTGCACCATTCTGTTCCTGTCTGCACCGGGCTGTTCCTGTCTGCACGATTCTGTTCCTGTCTGCACCATTCTGTTCCGGTCTGCACCATTCTGTTCCTGTCTGCACCATTCTGTTCCTGTCTGCACCATTCTGTTCCTGTCTGCATCATTCTGTTCCTTTCTGCATCATTCTGTTCCTGTCTGCACCATTCTGTTCCTGTCTGCACCATTCTGTTCCTGTCTGCATCATTCTGTTCCTGCCTGCATCATTCTCTTCCTGTCTGCACCATTCTGTTCCTCTCTGCACCATTCTGCTGTTGTCTGCAGCATTCTGTTCCTGTCTGCACCGAGCTGTTCCTGTCTGCACCATTCTGCTGTTGTCTGCAGCATTCTGTTCCTGTCGGCACCATTCTGCTGTTGTCTGCAGCATTTTGTTCCTTTCTGCATCAATCTGTTCCTGTCTGCACCGAGCTATTCCTGTCTGCACCACTCTGTTCCTGTCTGCATCATTCTGTTCCTGTCTGCATCATTCTGTTCCTGTCTGCATCATTCTGTTCCTGTCTGCACCTGGCTGTTCCTGTCTGCATCATTCTGTTCCTGTCTGCATCATTCTGTTCCTGTCTGCATCATTCTGTTCCTGTCTGCACCGAGCTATTCATGTCTGCACCGAGCTGTTCCTGTCTGCATCATTCTGTTCCTGTCTGCACCATTCTGTTCCTGTCTGCACCATTCTGTTCCTGTCTGCACCGAGCTGTTCCTGTCTGCACCATTCTGTTCCTGTGTGCATCATTCTGTTCCTGTCTGCACCTGGCTGTTCCTGTCTGCACCATTCTGTTCCTGTCTGCATCATTCTGTTCCTGTCTGCATCATTCTGTTCCTGTCTGCATCATTCTGTTCCTGTCTGCATCATTCTGTTCCTGTCTGCATCATTCTGTTCCTGTCTGCACCATTCTGTTCCTGTCTGCACCTGGCTGTTCCTGTCTGCACCTGGCTGTTCCTGTCTGCATCATTCTGTTCCTGTCTGCACCATTCTGTTCCTGTCTGCACCATTCTGTTCGTGTCTGGACCATTCTGTTCCTGTCTGCACCGAGCTGTTCCTGTCTGCATCATTCTGTTCCTGTCTGCACCATTCTGTTCCTGTCTGCACCTGGCTGTTCCTGTCTGCACGATTCTGTTCCTGTCTGCACCGAGCTGTTCCTGTCTGCATCATTCTGTTCCTGTCTGCACCATTCTGTTCCTGTCTGCACCATTCTGTTCCTGTCTGCATCATTCTGTTCCTGTCGGCACCGAGCTGTTCCTGTCTGCATCATTCTGTTCCTGTCTGCATCATTCTGTTCCTGTCTGCACCATTCTGTTCCTGTCTGGACCATTCTGTTCCTGTCTGCACCGAGCTGTTCCTGTCTGCATCATTCTGTTCCTGTCTGCATCATTCTGTTCCTGTCTGCATCATTCTGTTCCTGTCTGCACCATTCTGTTCCTGTCTGCATCATTCTGTTCCTGTCTGCATCATTCTGTTCCTGTCTGCACCTGGCTGTTCCTGTCTGCACAATTCTGTTCCTGTCTGCATCATTCTGTTCCTGTCTGCAACATTCTGTTCCTGTCAGCATCATTCTGTTCCTGTCTGCATCATTCGGTTCCTGTCTGCATCATTCTGTTCCTGTCTGCACCATTCTGTTCCTGTCTGCACCTGGCTGTTCCTGTCTGCACCATTCTGTTCCTGTCTGCATCATTCTGTTCCTGTCTGCAAAATTCTGTTCCTGTCAGCATCATTCTGTTCCTGTCTGCATCATTCTGTTCCTGTCTGCATCATTCTGTTCCTGTCTGCATCATTCTGTTCCTGTCTGCACCTGGCTGTTCCTGTCTGCACCATTCTGTTCCTGTCTGCACCGAGCTGTTCTTGTCTGCACCGAGCTGTTCCTGTCTGCACCGAGCTGTTCCTGCCTGCATTATTCTGTTCCTGTCTACACCGAGCTGTTCCTGTCTGCACCATTCTGTTCCTGTCTGCACCATTCTGTTCCTGTCTGCACCGAGCTGTTGCTGTCTGCATCATTCTGTTCCTGTCTGCATCATTCTGTTCCTGTCTGCATCATTCTGTTCCTGTCTGCACCATTCTGTTCCTGTCTGCATCATTCTGTTCCTGTCTGCATCATTCTGTTCCTGTCTGCACCTGGCTGTTCCTGTCTGCACCATTCTGTTCCTGTCTGCATCATTCTGTTCCTGTCTGCATCATTCTGTTCCTGTCTGCACCATTCTGTTCCTGTCTGCATCATTCTGTTCCTGTCTGCACCTGGCTGTTCCTGTCTGCACGATTCTCTTCCTGTCTGCACCGAGCTGTTCCTGTCTGCACCGAGCTGTTCCTGTCTGCATCATTCTGTTCCTGTCTGCACCATTCTGTTCCTGTCTGCACCATTCTGTTCCTGTCTGGACCATTCTGTTCCTGTCTGCACCGAGCTGTTCCTGTCTGCATCATTCTGTTCCTGTCTGCATCATTCTGTTCCTGTCTGCATCATTCTGTTCCTGTCTGCATCATTCTGTTCCTGTCTGCACCATTCTGTTCCTGTCTGCACCATTCTGTTCCTGTCTGCACCATTCTGTTCCTGTCTGCATCATTCTGTTCCTGTCTGCACCTGGCTGTTCCTGTCTGCACCATTCTGTTCCTGTCTGCATCATTCTGTTCCTGTCTGCAACATTCTGTTCCTGTCAGCATCATTCTGTTCCTGTCTGCATCATTCTGTTCCTGTCTGCATCATTCTGTTCCTGTCTGCACCATTCTGTTCCTGTCTGCACCTGGCTGTTCCTGTCTGCACCATTCTGTTCCTGTCAGCATCATTCTGTTCCTGTCTGCATCATTCTGTTCCTGTCTGCATCATTCTGTTCCTGTCTGCATCATTCTGTTCCTGTCTGCATCATTCTGTTCCTGTCTGCATCATTCTGTTCCTGTCTGCACCTGGCTGTTCCTGTTTGCACCATTCTGTTCCTGTTTGCACCATTCTGTTCCTGTCTGCACCTGGCTGTTCCTGTCTGCACCATTCTGTTCCTGTCTGCATCATTCTGTTCCTGTCTGCAAAATTCTGTTCCTGTCAGCATCATTCTGTCCCTGTCTGCATCATTCTGTTCCTGTCTGCATCATTCTGTTCCTGTCTGCACCTGGCTGTTCCTGTCTGCACCATTCTGTTCCTGTCTGCTCCGAGCTGTTCTTGTCTACACCGAGCTGTTCCTGTCTGCACCGAGCTGTTCCTGCCTGCATTATTCTGTTCCTGTCTGCACCGAGCTGTTCCTGTCTGCACCATTCTGTTCCTGTCTGCATCATTCTGTTCCTGTCTGCCTCATTCTGTTCCTGTCTGCACCATTCTGTTCCTGTCTGCATCATTCTGTTCCTGTCTGCATCATTCTGTTCCTGTCTGCATCATTCTGTTCCTATCTGCATCATTCTGTTCCTGTCTGCACCATTCTGTTCCTGTCTGCACCTGGCTGTTCCTGTCTGCACCATTCTGTTCCTGTCTGCATCATTCTGTTCCTGTCTGCACCATTCTGTTCCTGTCTGCACCATTCTGTTCGTGTCTGGACCATTCTGTTCCTGTCTGCACCGAGCTGTTCCTGTCTGCATCATTCTGTTCCTGTCTGCATCATTCTGTTCCTGTCTGCACCTGGCTGTTCCTGTCTGCACGATTCTGTTCCTGTCTGCACCGAGCTGTTCCTGTCTGCATCATTCTGTTCCTGTCTGCACCATTCTGTTCCTGTCTGCACCATTCTGTTCCTGTCTGCATCATTCTGTTCCTGTCTGCATCATTCTGTTCCTGTCGGCACCGAGCTGTTCCTGTCTGCATCATTCTGTTCCTGTCTGCACCATTCTGTTCCTGTCTGCACCATTCTGTTCCTGTCTGGACCATTCTGTTCCTGTCTGCACCGAGCTGTTCCTGTCTGCATCATTCTGTTCCTGTCTGCATCATTCTGTTCCTGTCTGCACCATTCTGTTCCTGTCTGCACCATTCTGTTCCTGTCTGCACCATTCTGTTCCTGTCTGCATCATTCTGTTCCTGTCTGCATCATTCTGTTCCTGTCTGCACCTGGCTGTTCCTGTCTGCACCATTCTGTTCCTGTCTGCATCATTCTGTTCCTGTCTGCATCATTCTGTTCCTGTCTGCATCATTCTGTTCCTGTCTGCACCATTCTGTTCCTGTCTGCACCTGGCTGTTCCTGTCTGCACCATTCTGTTCCTGTCTGCATCATTCTGTTCCTGTCTGCAAAATTCTGTTCCTGTCAGCATCATTCTGTTCCTGTCTGCATCATTCTGTTCCTGTCTGCATCATTCTGTTCCTGTCTGCATCATTCTGTTCCTGTCTGTACCTGGCTGTTCCTGTCTGCACCATTCTGTTCCTGTCTGCACCGAGCTGTTCTTGTCTGCACCGAGCTGTTCCTGTCTGCACCGAGCTGTTCCTGCCTGCATTATTCTGTTCCTGTCTACACCGAGCTGTTCCTGTCTGCACCATTCTGTTCCTGTCTGCACCGAGCTGTTCCTGTCTGCACCATTCTGTTCCTGTCTGCACCATTCTGTTCCTGTCTGCACCGAGCTGTTGCTGTCTGCATCATTCTGTTCCTGTCTGCATCATTCTGTTCCTGTCTGCATCATTCTGTTCCTGTCTGCATCATTCTGTTCCTGTCAGCAGCATTCTGTTCCTGTCTGCACCTGGCTGTTCCTGTCTGCACGATTCTGTTCCTGTCTGCACCGAGCTGTTCCTGTCTGCACCGAGCTGTTCCTGTCTGCACCGAGCTGTTCCTGTCTGCATCATTCTGTTCCTGTCTGCACCATTCTGTTCCTGTCTGCACCATTCTGTTCCTGTCTGGACCATTCTGTTCCTGTCTGCACCGAGCTGTTCCTGTCTGCATCATTCTGTTCCTGTCTGCATCATTCTGTTCCTGTCTGCATCATTCTGTTCCTGTCTGCACCATTCTGTTCCTGTCTGCACCATTCTGTTCCTGTCTGCACCATTCTGTTCCTGTCTGCATCATTCTGTTCCTGTCTGCACCTGGCTGTTCCTGTCTGCACCATTCTGTTCCTGTCTGCATCATTCTGTTCCTGTCTGCAACATTCTGTTCCTGTCAGCATCATTCTGTTCCTGTCTGCATCATTCTGTTCCTGTCTGCATCATTCTGTTCCTGTCTGCATCATTCTGATCCTGTCTGCACCTGGCTGTTCCTGTCTGCACCATTCTGGTCCTGTCTGTACCGAGCTGTTCTTGTCTGCACCGAGCTGTTCCTGTCTGCACCGAGCTGTTCCTGCCTGCATTATTCTGTTCCTGTCTGCACCGAGCTGTTCCTGTCTGCACCATTCTGTTCCTGTCTGCATCATTCTGTTCCTGTCTGCATCATTCTGTTCCTGTCTGCACCATTCTGTTCCTGTCTGCACCATTCTGTTCCTGTCTGCATCATTCTGTTCCTGTCTGCATCATTCTGTTCCTGTCTGCATCATCCTGTTCCTGTCTGCACCATTCTGTTCCTGTCTGCATCATTCTGTTCCTGTCTGCATCATTCTGTTCCTGTCTGCATTATTCTGTTCCTGTCTGCACGATTCTGTTCCTGTCTGCACCGAGCTGTTCCTGTCTGCACCGAGCTGTTCCTGTCTGCATCATTCTGTTCCTGTCTGCACCATTCTGTTCCTGTCTGCACCATTCTGTTCGTGTCTGGACCATTCTGTTCCTGTCTGCACCGAGCTGTTCCTGTCTGCATCATTCTGTTCCTGTCTGCATCATTCTGTTCCTGTCTGCACCATTCTGTTCCTGTCTGCATCATTCTGTTCCTGTCTGCACCTGGCTGTTCCTGTCTGCATCATTCTGTTCCTGTCTGCAACATTCTGTTCCTGTCAGCATCATTCTGTTCCTGTCTGCATCATTCTGTTCCTGTCTGCATCATTCTGTTCCTGTCTGCATCATTCTGTTCCTGTCTGCATCACTCTGTTCCTGTCTGCATCATTCTGTTCCTGTCTGCACCTGGCTGTTCCTGTTTGCACCATTCTGTTCCTGTTTGCACCATTCTGTTCCTGTCTGCACCTGGCTGTTCCTGTCTGCACCATTCTGTTCCTGTCTGCATCATTCTGTTCCTGTCTGCAAAATTCTGTTCCTGTCAGCATCATTCTGTTCCTGTCTGCATCATTCTGTTCCTGTCTGCATCATTCTGTTCCTGTCTGCACCTGGCTGTTCCTGTCTGCACCATTCTGTTCCTGTCTGCACCGAGCTGTTCTTGTCTGCACCGAGCTGTTCCTGTCTGCACCGAGCTGTTCCTGCCTGCATTATTCTGTTCCTGTCTGCACCGAGCTGTTCCTGTCTGCACCATTCTGTTCCTGTCTGCATCATTCTGTTCCTGTCTGCATCATTCTGTTCCTGTCTGCACCATTCTGTTCCTGTCTGCATCATTCTGTTCCTGTCTGCATCATTCTGTTCCTGTCTGCATCATTCTGTTCCTGTCTGCACCTGGCTGTTCCTGTCTGCACCTGGCTGTTCCTGTCTGCATCATTCTGTTCCTGTCTGCACCGAGCTGTTCCTGTCTGCATCATTCTGTTCCTGTCTGCACCATTCTGTTCCTGTCTGCACCATTCTGTTCGTGTCTGGACCATTCTGTTCCTGTCTGCACCGAGCTGTTCCTGTCTGCACCATTCTGTTCGTGTCTGGACCATTCTGTTCCTGTCTGCACCTGGCTGTTCCTGTCTGCACGATTCTGTTCCTGTCTGCACCGAGCTGTTCCTGTCTGCACCGAGCTGTTCCTGTCTGCACCGAGCTGTTCCTGTCTGCATCATTCTGTTCCTGTCTGCACCATTCTGTTCCTGTCTGCACCATTCTGTTCCTGTCTGGACCATTCTGTTCCTGTCTGCACCGAGCTGTTCCTGTCTGCATCATTCTGTTCCTGTCTGCATCATTCTGTTCCTGTCTGCATCATTCTGTTCCTGTCTGCACCATTCTGTTCCTGTCTGCACCATTCTGTTCCTGTCTGCACCATTCTGTTCCTGTCTGCATCATTCTGTTCCTGTCTGCACCTGGCTGTTCCTGTCTGCACCATTCTGTTCCTGCCTGCATCATTCTGTTCCTGTCTGCAACATTCTGTTCCTGTCAGCATCATTCTGTTCCTGTCTGCATCATTCTGTTCCTGTCTGCATCATTCTGTTCCTGTCTGCATCATTCTGATCCTGTCTGCACCTGGCTGTTCCTGTCTGCACCATTCTGGTCCTGTCTGTACCGAGCTGTTCTTGTCTGCACCGAGCTGTTCCTGTCTGCACCGAGCTGTTCCTGCCTGCATTATTCTGTTCCTGTCTGCACCGAGCTGTTCCTGTCTGCACCATTCTGTTCCTGTCTGCATCATTCTGTTCCTGTCTGCATCATTCTGTTCCTGTCTGCACCATTCTGTTCCTGTCTGCACCATTCTGTTCCTGTCTGCATCATTCTGTTCCTGTCTGCATCATTCTGTTCCTGTCTGCATCATCCTGTTCCTGTCTGCACCATTCTGTTCCTGTCTGCATCATTCTGTTCCTGTCTGCATCATTCTGTTCCTGTCTGCATTATTCTGTTCCTGTCTGCACGATTCTGTTCCTGTCTGCACCGAGCTGTTCCTGTCTGCACCGAGCTGTTCCTGTCTGCATCATTCTGGTCCTGTCTGCACCATTCTGTTCCTGTCTGCACCATTCTGTTCGTGTCTGGACCATTCTGTTCCTGTCTGCACCGAGCTGTTCCTGTCTGCATCATTCTGTTCCTGTCTGCATCATTCTGTTCCTGTCTGCACCATTCTGTTCCTGTCTGCATCATTCTGTTCCTGTCTGCACCTGGCTGTTCCTGTCTGCATCATTCTGTTCCTGTCTGCAACATTCTGTTCCTGTCAGCATCATTCTGTTCCTGTCTGCATCATTCTGTTCCTGTCTGCATCATTCTGTTCCTGTCTGCATCATTCTGTTCCTGTCTGCATCACTCTGTTCCTGTCTGCATCATTCTGTTCCTGTCTGCACCTGGCTGTTCCTGTTTGCACCATTCTGTTCCTGTTTGCACCATTCTGTTCCTGTCTGCACCTGGCTGTTCCTGTCTGCACCATTCTGTTCCTGTCTGCATCATTCTGTTCCTGTCTGCAAAATTCTGTTCCTGTCAGCATCATTCTGTTCCTGTCTGCATCATTCTGTTCCTGTCTGCATCATTCTGTTCCTGTCTGCACCTGGCTGTTCCTGTCTGCACCATTCTGTTCCTGTCTGCACCGAGCTGTTCTTGTCTGCACCGAGCTGTTCCTGTCTGCACCGAGCTGTTCCTGCCTGCATTATTCTGTTACTGTCTGCACCGAGCTGTTCCTGTCTGCACCATTCTGTTCCTGTCTGCATCATTCTGTTCCTGTCTGCATCATTCTGTTCCTGTCTGCACCATTCTGTTCCTGTCTGCATCATTCTGTTCCTGTCTGCATCATTCTGTTCCTGTCTGCATCATTCTGTTCCTGTCTGCATCATTCTGTTCCTGTCTGCACCTGGCTGTTCCTGTCTGCACCTGGCTGTTCCTGTCTGCATCATTCTGTTCCTGTCTGCACCGAGCTGTTCCTGTCTGCATCATTCTGTTCCTGTCTGCACCATTCTGTTCCTGTCTGCACCATTCTGTTCGTGTCTGGACCATTCTGTTCCTGTCTGCACCGAGCTGTTCCTGTCTGCATCATTCTGTTCCTGTCTGCATCATTCTGTTCCTGGCTGCACCTGGCTGTTCCTGTCTGCACGATTCTGTTCCTGTCTGCACCGAGCTGTTCCTGTCTGCATCATTCTGTTCCTGTCTGCATCATTCTGTTCCTGTCTGCACCGAGCTGTTCCTGTCTGCATCATTCTGTTCCTGTCTGCACCTGGCTGTTCCTGTCTGCACCATTCTGTTCCTGTCTGCACCATTCTGTTCCTGTCTGCATCATTCTGTTCCTGTCTGCATCATTCTGTTCCTGTCTGCATCATTCTGTTCCTGTCTGCATCATTCTGTTCCTGTCTGCATCATTCTGTTCCTGTCTGCATCATTCTGTTCCTGTCTGCACCATTCTGTTCCTGTCTGCATCATTCTGTTCCTGTCTGCATCATTCTGTTCCTGTCTGCAGCATTCTGTTCCTGTCTGCACGATTCTGTTCCTGTCTGCACCGAGCTGTTCCTGTCTGCACCGAGCTGTTCCTGTCTGCACCATTCTGTTCCTGTCTGCATCATTCTGTTACTGTCTGCACCATTCTGTTCCTGTCTGCATCATTCTGTTCCTGTCTGCATCATTCTGTTCCTGTCTGCACCGAGCTGTTCCTGTCTGCACCATTCTGTTCCTGTCTGCATCATTCTGTCACTGTCTGCACCATTCTGTTCCTGTCTGCATCATTCTGTTCCTGTCTGCATCATTCTGTTCCTGTCTGCACCATTCTGTTCCTGTCTGCATCATTCTGTTCCTGTCTGCATCATTCTGTTCCTGTCTGCATCATTCTGTTCCTGTCTGCATCATTCTGTTCCTGTCCGCACCATTCTGTTCCTGTCTGCATCATTCTGTTCCTGTCTGCATCATTCTGTTCCTGTCTGCATCATTCTGTTCCTGTCTGCACCTGGCTGTTCCTGTTTGCATCATTCTGTTCCTGTCTGCACCATTCTGTTCCTGTCTGCACCTGGCTGTTCCTGTCTGCACCTGGCTGTTCCTGTCTGCATCATTCTGTTCCTGTCTGCATCATTCTGTTCCTGCTTGCACCTGGCTGTTCCTGTCTGCATCATTCTGTTCCTGTCTGCATCATTCTGTTCCTGTCTGCACCTGGCTGTTCCTGTCTGCATCATTCTGTTCCTGTCTGCATCATTCTGTTCCTGTCTGCATCATTCTGTTCCTGTCTGCACCTGGCTGTTCCTGTCTGCATCATTCTGTTCCTGTCTGCACCATTCTGTTCCTGTCTGCACCTGGCTGTTCCTGTCTGCACCTGGCTGTTCCTGTCTGCACCATTCTGTTCCTGTCTGCACCATTCTGTTACTGTCTGCACCGTGCTGTTCCTGTCTGCATCATTCTGTTCCTGTCTGCATCATTCTGTTCCTGTCTGCATCATTCTGTTCCTGTCTGCACCTGGCTGTTCCTGTCTGCACCATTCTGTTCCTGTCTGTATCATGCTGTTCCTGTCTGCACCATTCTGTTCCTGTCTGCATCATTCTGTTCCTGTCTGCATCATTCTGTTCCTGTCTGCATCATTCTGTTCCTGTCTGCATCATTCTGTTCCTGTCTGCACCTGGCTGTTCCTGTCTGCACCTGGCTGTTCCTGTCTGCATCATTCTGTTCCTGTCTGCACCGAGCTGTTCCTGTCTGCATCATTCTGTTCCTGTCTGCACCATTCTGTTCCTGTCTGCACCATTCTGTTCGTGTCTGGACCATTCTGTTCCTGTCTGCACCGAGCTGTTCCTGTCTGCATCATTCTGTTCCTGTCTGCATCATTCTGTTCCTGTCTGCACCTGGCTGTTCCTGTCTGCACGATTCTGTTCCTGTCTGCACCGAGCTGTTCCTGTCTGCATCATTCTGTTCCTGTCTGCATCATTCTGTTCCTGTCTGCACCGAGCTGTTCCTGTCTGCATCATTCTGTTCCTGTCTGCATCATTCTGTTCCTGTCTGCACCTGGCTGTTCCTGTCTGCACCATTCTGTTCCTGTCTGCACCATTCTGTTCCTGTCTGCAACATTCTGTTCCTGTCGGCACCGAGCTGTTCCTGTCTGCATCATTCTGTTCCTGTCTGCACCATTCTGTTCCTGTCTGCACCATTCTGTTCCTGTCTGGACCATTCTGTTCCTGTCTGCACCGAGCTGTTCCTGTCTGCATCATTCTGTTCCTGTCTGCATCATTCTGTTCCTGTCTGCATCATTCTGTTCCTGTCTGCATCATTCTGTTCCTGTCTGCATCATTCTGTTCCTGTCTGCACCATTCTGTTCCTGTCTGCACCATTCTGTTCCTGTCTGCACCATTCTGTTCCTGTCTGCACCATTCTGTTCCTGTCTGCACCTGGCTGTTCCTGTCTGCACCATTCTGTTCCTGTCTGCATCATTCTGTTCCTGTCTGCAACATTCTGTTCCTGTCTGCAACATTCTGTTCCTGTCAGCATCATTCTGTTCCTGTCTGCATCATTCTGTTCCTGTCAGCATCATTCTGTTCCTGTCTGCACCATTCTGTTCCTGTCTGCACCTGGCTGTTCCTGTCTGCACCATTCTGTTCCTGTCTGCATCATTCTGTTCCTGTCTGCAACATTCTGTTCCTGTCTGCAACATTCTGTTCCTGTCAGCATCATTCTGTTCCTGTCAGCATCATTCTGTTCCTGTCTGCATTATTCTGTTCCTGTCTGCATCATTCTGTTCCTGTCTGCACCATTCTGTTCCTGTCTGCATCATTCTGTTCCTGTCTGCAAAATTCTGTTCCTGTCAGCATCGTTCTGTTCCTGTCTGCATCATTCTGTTCCTGTCTGCATCATTCTGTTCCTGTCTGCATCATTCTGTTCCTGTCTGCACCTGGCTGTTCCTGTCTGCACCATTCTGTTCCTGTCTGCACCGAGCTGTTCTTGTCTGCACCGAGCTGTTCCTGTCTGCACCGAGCTGTTCCTGCCTGCATTATTCTGTTCCTGTCTGCACCGAGCTGTTCCTGTCTGCACCATTCTGTTCCTGTCTGCACCATTCTGTTCCTGTCTGCACTATTCTGTTCCTGTCTGCACCATTCTGTTCCTGTCTGCATCATTCTGTTCCTGTCTGCATCATTCTGTTCCTGTCTGCACCATTCTGTTCCTGTCTGCATCATTCTGTTCCTGTCTGCATCATTCTGTTCCTGTCTGCATCATTCTGTTCCTGTCTGCAGCATTCTGTTCCTGTCTGCACGATTCTGTTCCTGTCTGCACCGAGCTGTTCCTGTCTGCACCGAACTGTTCCTGTCTGCATCATTCTGTTCCTGCCTGCACCATTCTGTTCCTGTCTGCATCATTCTGTTCCTGTCTGCACCATTCTGTTCCTGTCTGCACCATCCTGTTCGTGTCTGGACCATTCTGTTCCTGTCTGCACCGAGCTGTTCCTGTCTGCATCATTCTGTTCCTGTCTGCATCATTCTGTTACTGTCTGCATCATTCTGTTCCTGTCTGCACCATTCTGTTCCTGTCTGCACCATTCTGTTCCTGTCTGCATCATTCTGTTCCTGTCTGCACCTGGCTGTTCCTGTCTGCACCATTCTGTTCCTGTCTGCATCATTCTGTTCCTGTCTGCAACATTCTGTTCCTGTCAGCATCATTCTGTTCCTGTCTGCACCATTCTGTTCCTGTCTGCATCATTCTGTTCCTGTCTGCATCATTCTGTTCCTGTCTGCATCATTCTGTTCCTGTCTGCATCATTCTGTTCCTGTCTGCATCATTCTGTTCCTGTCTGCATCATTCTGTTCCTGTCTGCACCATTCTGTTCCTGTCTGCATCATTCTGTTCCTGTCTGCATCATTCTGTTCCTGTCTGCAGCATTCTGTTCCTGTCTGCACGATTCTGTTCCTGTCTGCACCGAGCTGTTCCTCTCTGCACCATTCTGTTCCTGTCTGCATCATTCTGTTCCTGTCTGCATCATTCTGTTCCTGTCTGCATCATTCTGTTCCTGTCTGCAGCATTCTGTTCCTGTCTGCATCATTCTGTTCCTGTCTGCACCATTCTGTTCCTGTCTGCATCATTCTGTTCCTGTCTGCATCATTCTGTTCCTGTCTGCACCGAGCTGTTCCTGTCTGCACCATTCTGTTCCTGTCTGCATCATTCTGTTACTGTCTGCACCATTCTGTTCCTGTCTGCATCATTCTGTTCCTGTCTGCATCATTCTGTTCCTGTCTGCACCATTCTGTTCCTGTCTGCATCATTCTGTTCCTGTCTGCATCATTCTGTTCCTGTCTGCACCATTCTGTTCCTGTCTGCACCATTCTGTTCCTGTCTGCATCATTCTGTTCCTGTCTGCACCTGGCTGTTCCTGTCTGCACCATTCTGTTCCTGTCTGCATCATTCTGTTCCTGTCTGCAACATTCTGTTCCTGTCAGCATCATTCTGTTCCTGTCTGCATCATTCTGTTCCTGTCTGCATCATTCTGTTCCTGTCTGCATCATTCTGTTCCTGTCTGCATCATTCTGTTCCTGTCTGCATCATTCTGTTCCTGTCTGCATCATTCTGTTCCTGTCTGCATCATTCTGTTCCTGTCTGCACCTGGCTGTTCCTGTCTGCATCATTCTGTTCCTGTCTGCATCATTCTGTTCCTGTCTGCATCATTCTGTTCCTGTCTGCATCATTCTGTTCCTGTCTGCACCTGGCTGTTCCTGTCTGCATCATTCTGTTCCTGTCTGCACCATTCTGTTCCTGTCTGCACCTGGCTGTTCCTGTCTGCACCTGGCTGTTCCTGTCTGCATCATTCTGTTCCTGTCTGCACCATTCTGTTCCTGTCTGCACCATTCTGTTACTGTCTGCACCGAGCTATTCCTGTCTGCACCTGGCTGTTCCTGTCTGCATCATTCTGTTCCTGTCTGCACCATTCTGTTCCTGTCTGCACCATTCTGTTACTGTCTGCACCGAGCTGTTCCTGTCTGCACCTGGCTGTTCCTGTCTGCATCATTCTGTTCCTGTCTGCATCATTCTGTTCCTCTCTGCACCATTCTGCTGTTGTCTGCAGCATTCTGTTCCTGTCTGCACCATTCTGTTCCTGGCTGTTCCTGTCTGCACCATTCTGCTGTTGTCTGCAGCATTCTGTTCCTGTCGGCACCGAGCTATTCCTGTCTGCACCATTCTGTTCCTGTCTGCATCATTCTGTTCCTGTCTGCATCATTCTGTTCCTGTCTGCATCATTCTGTTCCTGTCTGCATCATTCTGTTCCTGTCGGCACCGAGCTATTCCTGTCTGCACCATTCTCTTCCTGTCTGCATCATTCTGTTCCTGTCTGCATCATTCTGTTCCTGTCTGCATCATTCTGTTCCTGTCAGCATCATTCTGTTCCTGTCTGCACCATTCTGTTCCTGTCTGCACCTGGCTGTTCCTGTCTGCACCATTCTGTTCGTGTCTGGACCATTCTGTTCCTGTCTGCACCGAGCTGTTCCTGTCTGCATCATTATGTTCCTGTCTGCATCATTCTGTTCCTGTCTGCACCATTCTGTTCGTGTCTGGACCATTCTGTTCCTGTCTGCACCGAGCTGTTCCTGTCTGCATCATTCTGTTCCTGTCTGCATCATTCTATTCCTGTCTGCACCATTCTGTTCCTGTCTGCATCATTCTTTTCCTGTCTGCATCATTCTGTTCCTGTCTGCATCATTCTGTTCCTGTCTGCACCTGGCTGTTCCTGTCTGCACCATTCTGTTCCTGTCTGCACCGAGCTGTTCCTGTCTGCATTATTCTGTTCCTGTCTGCACCTAGCTGTTCCTGTTTGCACCATTCTGTTCCTGTCTGCATCATTCTGTTCCTGTCTGCATCATTCTGTTCCTGTCTGAACCGGGCTGTTCCTGTCTGCACCATTCTGTTCCTGTCTGCACCATTCTGTTCCTGTCTGCACCTGGCTGTTCCTGTCTGCACCTGGTTGTTCCTGTCTGCATCATTCTGTTCCTGTCTGCATCATTCTGTTCCTGTCTGCAACATTCTGTTCCTGTCAGCATCATTCTGTTCCTGTCTGCATCATTCTGTTCCTGTCTGCATCATTCTGTTCCTGTCTGCACCTGGCTGTTCCTGTCTGCATCATTCTGTTCCTGTCTGCACCATTCTGTTCCTGTCTGCATCATTCTGTTCCTGTCTGCACCATTCTGTTCCTGTCTGCACCGAGCTGTTCCTGTCTGCACCATTCTGTTCCTGTCTGCATCATTCTGTTCCTGTCTGAACCGGGCTGTTCCTGTCTGCACCATTCTGTTCCTGTCTGCACCTGGCTGTTCCTGTCTGCACCATTCTGTTCCTGTCTGCACCATTCTGTTCCTGTCTGCACCTGGCTGTTCCTGTCTGCACCATTCTGTTCCTGTCTGCATCATTCTGTTCCTGTCTGCACCATTCTGTTCCTGTCTTCACCATTCTGTTCCTGTCTGCATCATTCTGTTCCTGTCTGCACCATTCTGTTCCTGTCTGCATCATTCTGTTCCTGTCTGCAACATTCTGTTCCTGTCTGCACCGAGCTGTTCCTGTCTGCATCATTCTGTTCCTGTCTGCATCATTCTGTTCCTATCTGCACCATTCTGTTCCTGTCTACCCCAGTCTGTCCCTGTGACTTCTTTCTGTTCCCATCTGCTCCAGTCTGTTCCTGTCTACTTCTGTCTGCTCCTGTCTATCCCTGTCTACTTCTGTCTGTTCCTGTCTGCTCCTCTCTATCCCTGTCTACTTCTGTCTGTTCCTGTCTATTTCTATCTGTTCCTGTCGACTCCAGTCTGCCCCTGTCTGCTCCAATCTGTTCCTGTCTGCTCCTGTCTGTCCCTGTCTACTTCTCTCTGTTCCTGTCTGCTTTTCTCTCTTCCTGTCTGCTCCTGTCAGTATTAGTCTGTTCCTCTCTGCTCCTGTCTGTGTTAGTCTGTTCCTCTCTGTTCCTGTCTGTTTTAGTATATTCCTCTCTGCTCCTGTCTGTTTGAGTCTGTTCCTCTCTGCTCCTGTCTGTGTTAGTCTGTTCCTCTCTGTTCCTGTCTGTTTTAGTCTGTTCCTCTCTGTTCCTGTCTGTTTTTGTCTGTTCCTGTCTGTTTTAGTCTGTTCCTCTCTGCTCCTGTCTGTTTTTGTCTGTTCCTCTCTGCTCCTGACTGTTTTAGTCTGTTCCTCTCTGCTCCTGTCTGTTTTAATCTGTTCCTCTCTGCTCCTCTCTGTTTTAGTCTGTTCCTCTCTGCTCCTCTCTGTTTTAGTCTGTTCCTCTCTCCTCCTGTCTGTTTTAGTCTGTTCCTCTCTGCTCCTGTCTGTTTTAGTCTGTTCCTCTCTGCTCCTCTCTGTTTTAGTCTGTTCCTCTCTGCTCCTCTCTGTTTTAGTCTGTTCCTCTCTGCTCCTGTCTGTTCCTCTCTGCTCCTGTCTGTTTTAGTCTGTTCCTCTCTGCTCCTGTCTGTTTTAGTCTGTTCCTCTCTGCTCCTGTCTGTTTTAGTCTGTTCCTCTCTGTTCCTGTCTGTTTTAGTCTGCTCCTCTCTGTTTTAGTCTGTTCCTCTCTGCTCCTCTCTGTTTTAGTCTGTTCCTCTCTCTTTTAGTCTGTTCCTCTCTGCTCCTGTCTGTTTTAGTCTGTTCCTCTCTGCTCCTGTCTGTGTTAGTCTGTTCCTCTCTGCTCCTGTCTGTGTTCGTCTGTTCCTCTCTGCTCCTCTCTGTTTTAGTCTGTTCCTCTCTGTTCCTGTCTGTTTTAGTCTGTTCCTCTCTGTTTTAGTCTGTTCCTCTCTGCTCCTGACTGTTTTAGTCTGTTCCTGTCTGTTTTAGTCTGTTCCTCTCTGTTCCTGTCTGTTCCTTTCAGTTCCTGTCTCCTATCTGCCCTGACTTTTCCTGTCTGTTCCAGTCTGCTCCTCAGTCTGCTCCTGTCTGTTCCTCTCTGTTTTAGTCTGTTCCTCTCTGTTCCTGTCTGTTTTAGTCTGTTCCTCTCTGTTTTAGTCTGTTCCTCTCTGCTCCTGACTGTTTTAGTCTGTTCCTGTCTGTTTTAGTCTGTTCCTCTCTGTTCCTGTCTGTTCCTTTCAGTTCCTGTCTCCTATCTGCCCTGACTTTTCCTGTCTGTTCCAGTCTGCTCCTCAGTCTGCTCCTGTCTGTTCCTCTCTGTTCCTACCTGCCCTGCCTCTTCCTGTCTGCTCCTACCTGCCCTGCCTCTTCCTGTCTATTCCAGTCTGCTCCTACCTGCCCTGCCTCTTCCTGTCTGTTCCAGTCTTCTTCTGTCTGTTCCAGTCTGCTCCTGTCTGTTCCAGTCTGCTCCATGCTGTTCCTGTCTGTTCCTTTCAGTTCCAGTCTGCTCCAAGTTGTCTGTTCCAGTCTGTTTCTTTCAGTTGCTGCCTACTCCAGTTTGCTCCAAGCTGTTTATGTCTGTTCCACTCTGTTCGTGTATGCTCCGGTGTGTTCCTCTCTTATTCTTTCTGTTCCTCTGCTCATGTATGTGTCTCTCTGCTCTTCTAAGTTCCCCTCTGCTCTTGTGTGCTCCAGTCTGTTCATTTCTGTTCCAGTTCCTGTCCCAGTCTGTTCCTGGTTCTTGCTGTCTGCTCCTGTCTGGCCGTGCCTGTTCCAGTCTGTTTCTCTCTTATCCTGTCTGTTCCTCTGCTCCTATCTGTCCCTCTCTCCTCCTGTCTGCTCCTGTTTCTTCCTGTCTGCTCCTGAGGCGGTTGCAAAGGAAACGGGGGGGGTGACAGCAGCTTGGGAACCGGGTGTGTGGTAATGACTTCAGCCTGACCAATGTGGAGCTGAACATAGAACATAGAAAATACAGCACAGAACAGGCCCTTCGGCCCACGATGTTGTGCCGAACCTTTGTCCTAGATTAATCATAGATTATCATTGAATTTACAGTGCAGAAGGAGGCCATTCGGCCCCCCGAGTCCGCACCGGCTCTTGGAAAGAGCACCCCACCCAAACTCAACACCTCCACCCAACACCAAGGGCAATTTTGGACACTAAGGGCAATTTATCATGGCCAATCCACCTACCCTGCACATCTTTGGACTGTGGGAGGAAACCGGAGCACCCGGAGGAAACCCACGCAGACACGGGGAGGACGTGCAGACTCCGCACAGACAGTGACCCAAGCCGGAATCGAACCTGGGACCCTGGAGCTGTGAAGCAATTGTGCTATCCACAATGCTACCGTGCTGCCCTTAAGAACAAATAAATCTACACTATATCATTTTACTGTAATCCATGTACCTATCCAATAGCTGCTTGAAGGTCCCTAATGTTTCCGACTCAACTACTTCCACAGGCAGTGCATTCCATGCCCCCACTACTCTCTGGGTAAAGAACCTACCTCTGATATCCGTCCTATATCTTCCACCTTTCACCTTAAATTTATGTCCCCTTGTAATGGTTTGTTCCATCCGAGGAAACAGTCTCTGACTGTCTACTCTATCTATTCCCCTGATCATCTTATAAACCTCTATCAAGTCGCCCCTCATCCTTCTCCGTTCTAATGAGAAAAGGCCTAGCACCCTCAACCTTTGCTTGTAAGACCTACTCTCCATTCCAGGTAACATCCTGGTAAATCTTCTTTGCACCTTTTCCAAAGCTTCCACATCCTTCCTAAAATGAGGTGACCAGAACTGTACACAGTACTCCAAATGTGGCCTTACCAAAGTTTTGTACAGCTGCATCATCACCTCACGGCTCTTAAATTCAATCCCTCTGTTAATGAACGCGAGCACACCATAGGCCTTCTTCACAGCTCTATCCACTTGAGTGGCAACTTTCAAAGATGTATGAACGTAGACCCCAAGATCTCTCTGCTCCTCCACATTGCCAAGAACGCTACCGTTAACCCTGTATTCCGCATTCATATTTGTCCTTCCAAAATGGACAACCTCACACTTTTCAGGGTTAAACTCCATCTGCCACTTCTCAGCCCAGCTCTGCATCCTATCTATGTCTCTTTGCAGCCGACAACAGCCCTCCTTACTATCCACAACTCCACCAATCTTCGTATCGTCTGCAAATTTACTGACCCACCCTTCAACTCCCTCATCCAAGTCATTAATGAAAATCACAAACAGCAGAGGACCCAGAACTGATCCCTGCGGTACGCCACTGGTAACTGGGATCCAGGCTGAATATTTGCCATCCACCACCACTCTCTGACTTCTATCGGTTAGCCAGTTCGTTATCCAACTGGCCAAACTTCCCACTATCCCATGCCTCCTTACTTTCTGCAGAAGCCTACCATGGGGAACCTTATCAAATGCCTTACTAAAATCCATGTACACTACATCCACTGCTTTACCTTCATCCACATGCTTGGTCACCTCCTCAAAGAATTCAATAAGATTTGTAAGGCAAGACCTACCCCTCACAAATCCGTGCTGACTATCCCTAATCAAGCAGTGTCTTTCCAGATGCTCAGAAATCCTAACCTTCAGTACCCTTTCCATTACTTTGCCTACCACCGAAGTAAGACTAACTGGCCTGTAATTCCCAGGGTTATCCCTAGCCCCTTTTTTGAACAGGGGCACGACATTCGCCACTCTCCAATCCCCTGGTACCACCCCTGTTGACAGTGAGGACGAAAAGATCATTGCCAAAGGCTCTGCAATTTCATCTCTTGCTTCCCATAGAATCCTTGGATATATCCCATCAGGCCCGGGGGACTTGTCTATCCTCAAGTTTTTCAAAATGCCCAACACATCTTCCTTCCTAACAAGTATTTCCTCGAGCTTACCAGTCTGTTTCACACTGTCCTCTCCAACAATATCGCCCCTCTCATTTGTAAATACAGAAGAAAAGTACTCGTTCAAGACCTCTCCTATCTCTTCAGACTCAATACACAATCTCCCGCTACTGTCCTTGATCGGACCTACCCTCGCTCTAGTCATTCTCATATTTCTCACATATGTGTAAAAGGCCTTGGGGTTTTCCTTGATCCTACCCGCCAAAGATTGTTCATGCCCTCTCTTAGCTCTCCTAATCCCTTTCTTCAGTTCCCTCCTGGCTATCTTGTATCCCTCCAATGCCCTGTCTGAACCTTGTTTCCTCAGCCTTACATAAGTCACCTTTTTCCTCTTAACAAGACATTCAACCTCTCTTGTCAACCATGGTTCCCTCACTCGACCAACTCTTCGTTGCCTGACAGGGACATACATATCAAGGACACGTAGTACCTGTTCCTTGAACAAGTTCCACATTTCACTTGTGTCCTTCCCTGACAACCTATGTTCCCAACTTATGCACTTCAATTCTTGTCTGACAACATCGTATTTACCCTTCCCCCAATTGTAAACCTTGCCCTGTTGCACGCACCTATCCCTCTCCATTACTAAAGTGAAAGTCACAGAATTGTGGTCACTATCTCCAAAATGCTCCCCCACTAACAAATCTATCACTTGCCCTGGCTCATTACCCAGTACTAAATCCAATATTGCCCCTCCTCTGGTTGGACAATCTACATACTGTGTTAGAAAAGCTTCCTGGACACACTGCACAAACACCACCCCATCCAAACTATTTGATCTAAAGAGTTTCCACTCAATATTTGGGAAGTTAAAGTCACCCATGACTACTACCCTGTGACTTCTGCACTTTTCCAAAATCTGTTTCCCAATCTGTTCCTCCACATCTCTGCTACTATTGGGGGGCCTATAGAAAACTCCTAACAAGGTGACTGCTCCTTTCCTATTTCTGACTTCAACCCATACTACCTCAGTCGGCTGATACTCCTCGAACTGCCTTTCTGCAGCTGTTATACTATCTCCAATTAACAATGCCACCCCCCCACCTCTTTTACCCCCCTCCCTAATCTTATTGAAACATCTATAACCAGGGACCTCCAACAACCATTTCTGCCCCTCTTCTATCCAAGTTTCCGTGATGGCCACCACATCGTAGTCCTAAGTACCGATCCATGCCTTAAGTTCACCCACCTTATTCCTGATGCTTCTTGCGTTGAAGTATACACACTTCAACCCATCTCCGTGCCTGCAAGTACTCTCCTTTGTCAGTGTTCCCTTCCTCACTGCCTCATTACACGCTTTGGCGTCCTGAATATCGGCTACCTTAGTTGCTGGACTACAAATCTGGTTCCCATTCCCCTGCCAAATTAGTTTAAACCCTCCCGAAGAGTACTAGAAAACCTCCCTCCCAGGATATTGTTGCCCCTCTGGTTCAGATGCAACCCGTCCTGCTTGTACAGGTCCCACCTTCCCCAGAATGCGCTCCAATTATCCAAATACCTGAAGCCCTCCCTCCTACAGCATTCCTGCAGCCACGTGTTCAACTGCACTCTTTCCCTATTCCTAGCCTCGCTATCACGTGGCACCGGCAACAAACCAGAGATGACAACTCTGTCTGTCCTGGCTTTTAACTTTCAGCCTAACTCCCTAAACTTGTTTATTACCTCCACACCCCTTTTCCTACCTATGTCGTTGGTACCAATGTGCACCACGACTTCTGGCTGCTCGCCCTCCCCCTTAAGGATCCTGAAGACACGATCCGAGACATCCCTGACCCTGGCACCCGGGAGGCAACATACCTTCCGGGAGTCTCGCTCGCGACCACAGAATCTCCTATCTATTCCCCTAACCATTGAATCTCCTACAACTATTGCTTTTCTATTCTCCCCCCTTCCCTTCTGAGCCCCAGAGCCAGACTCAGTGCCAGAGACCTGGCTGCTAGGGCCTTCCCCCGGTAGGTCATCCCCCCCAACAGCATCTAAAACGGTATACTTGTTTTGAAGGGAAATGGCCACGAGGGATCCCTGCACTGTCTGCCTGTTTGTTTTTTTCCCCCTGACGGTAACCCAGCTATTCTTGTCCTGTACCTCCCTGTAACTCTTCTCAATCACCCCCTCTGCCTCCCGGATGATCCGAAGTTCATCCATCTTCAGCTCCAGTTCCCTAACACGGTCTTTGAGGAGCTGAAGTTGGGTGCACTTCCTGCAGTTATAGTCAGCGGGGACACCGGTGGTATCCCTCACCACCCACATCCTACAGGAGGAGCATGCAACTGGCCTAGCCTCCATCCCCTCTTACCTGACAGAATATAGCTGCCCTGTGGACTAACTAGATCTCCGCCCTCCGACTCTGCTCCCAGTCAGCTACACTTTCTATAAACTCCTGGCTCTCTTCTCACTCTTTGCGGAAATGTCGGAAACAAAATGAAAGGAGCACCTTACTCCCTCCTCACCTAACTCCCTCGGTCACCAAACTCTTACTATAGCACTCAAATGTACCAAATTCAGCACTCCCTCGGTCACCAAACTCTTACTATAGCACTCAAATGCACCAAATTCAGCACTCAGTGCAAACAAAGTCTGCACTGTCGGGGATCACTTTTATACTGTGAATCTAGCCTCTGAAAAACTGGCCTAATCCAATTAACTAATTAACAAGCTCCAGCTGCAAGTGCCTACAAGTAGAAGCCTGTTTAAAGCTGATTGAAAATTCACCTTCTTCTAAACCAAACAGCAACTTTTAAGTTAATTAACTAAATAAAAGAAAGACTAAACTTTAGATAAAAATGAAGCTTTATACTCCCTCGGTCACCAAACTCTTACTATCGCACTCAAATGCACCAAATTCAGCACTCAGTGCAAACTGAAGCTGAATTTCAGTTCACCCAGACAGGGGGCGAGATTCTCCGACCCCCCGCCGGGTCGGAGAATCGCCGGGGGCTGGCGTGAATCCCGCCCCCGCAGGTTGCCGAAGTCTCTGGCACCGGATATTCGGCGGGGGCGGGAATCGCGCCGCGCCGATTGGCGGGCCCCCCCCCCGCTCGATTCTCCGGTCCGGATGGGCCGAAGTCCCGCCGCTAAAATGCCTGTCCCGCCGGAGTAAATTAAACTACCTACCTTACCGACGGGACAAGGCGGCGCAGGCGGGCTCCGGGGTCCTGGGGGGGGCGCGATCTGGCCCCGGGGGATACCCCCACGGTGGCCTGGCCCGCGATCGGGGCCCACCGATCCGCGGGCGGGCCTGTGCCGTGGGGGCACTCTTTCCCTTCCGCCTCCGCCACGGTCTCCACCATGGCGGAGGCAGAAGAGACTCCCTCCACTGCGCATGCGCGGGAATGCTGTCAGCGGCCTCTGACGCTCCCGCGCATGCGCCACCCGGAGATGTCATTTCCGCGCCAGCTGGCGGGGCACCAAAGGCCTTTTCCGCCAGCTGGCGGGGCGGAAATCCGTCCGGCGCCGACCTAGCCCCTCAAGGTTGGGGCTCGGCCCCCAAAGATGCGGAGGATTCCACACCTTTGGGGCGGCGCGATGCCCGTCTGATTTGCGCCGTTTTGGGCGCCAGTCGGCGGACATCGCGCCGATACCAGAGAATTTCGCCCCAGAACTTGGTTCGACTGCTTCAAAGAGCAAGGCAGCTTCTACGGTGCCCGTCAATTTCGCCCAGGATGTGGGACATAATGTCAGACAGTTTCAAGATGGTGAGGACTAATGGAGCTGATGTTGAGATAGAGGTAAGGGGCGCGATTCTCCGCTCCCGCGACTAACTGCCCACGCCGCTGTGAACGTCGTCGAGGATAACGACGGCGCGAAACGGCCCCAAACCCGACTGATTCAGGCCGCGAGACACTCGGGGGGGGGGCATGTCGCTAAAGCAGCGTCGTCAGCGCGTGCCGGGCATTGGCGCCGCATAAAAGCGGCACCATATCATCCGCCACCTAACTGGCGTCACCCGCGCATGCGTGGTTGCCGTCCTCCCCGAGGCCGCCCCGCAAGAAGATGTCGGACGGATCTTGCGGGGCGCGGAGGAAAGGAGGTCCTCCTTCAGAGAGACCAGCCCGCCGATCGGTGGGCACCGATCGCGGGCCAGACCCCTTTTGAGTCCTACCCCGGTGAAAGAACCCCCCTCGCCCCCCCCCCCCCCCCACAGGCTGCACCCCCCCCCCCCCAGCGTTCCGGCACTGTTCCCGCCGGCAGCGACCAGGTGTGGACGGCGCCGGCGGGAAGCCGTCGTTTTGGGCAGGCGGGGTGGCGGAGAATCACCGTTTTGGGTGTCGCGGGCGATTCACCGGACTGTGCCGCGAGATAGTGCCGATCTCGCCGCTTGGGTGCATCGCGGGAGGGCGTCGGACCGGCGTCGCGGGGAAAAATGGCGCCCCAGGCGATTCTCCCAAACGGCGCAGCATCAGAGAATTGCGCCCAGGAAATGTAGACCCTCGAGGGGTGGGGGGTGGGGGGCGGGGGGGGGGGGGGGGGGGTCAACCAGAGAGAGGCCATCGCGATTGGTTCTCTGGTTGCGGTTAAAGAGATAAGAATGGAAGCAGGAGCGAGCAGCTCCACTCAGCTGGATAGACAGTGGCTAGGCCTTGGAGGAGGGTGGTGGGGTCAATCCCTGTCAAAGGTCGCGGACAGGTCGAGAAGGACAGGGGGTGGGGCACGTTTCCCTTTGTTACACAGGATGTGATCGATAGGAGCTGCTGCAGTGCTGCGTCCGGCACAGAAACCTGATTGGAGGGATTCAAACGTGGAATTCCGGGAATGATAGTTTTGGGATCGCAAATGAGTCCGGGTCGAGTTGCCTCAGTGGAAATTTATTCACAATAATACTTATAACGGTAAGTCAGATCCCAGCCAGGTCTGTCTAGTCGGTACTGACTCTTCCCGACTGTACCTTGAACTGAACCCCCCAAGCGATCATCGGTTCCTCGCCCCCTTTATAATAATAATATAAGAATAATCGCTTATTGTCACAAGTAGGCTTCAATGAAGTTACTGTGAAAAGCCCCTAGTCGCCACATTCCGGCACCTGTTCGAGGAGGCCGGTACAGGAATTGAACCCCCGCTGCTGCCTTGTTCTGCATTACACGCCAGCTGTTTAGCCCATTTTGCTAAACCAGCCCCTAATCCCTCTTTATCGGGGGAGTTTGTAGTCTGCGAGGCTCACGGAGTGACTGATTAGGCCAACCCCTAAGCCTTGTGCAGGTTATAAAATCCCGCCCCCCACCCAGAGTCGGAGGATTCCTCTGACGACTGCGGAGGAGGGGGGCGTCGGACCCTCCTCGCGGTCGGCCGTGCCTCGCGCTGGGTCTGACGGTGTGTACCGGGACGGCGACCGTCTCTTCCGACTTGAACGTCGCGGTGGATGCACTGCCCAAGGCTGCTGCACCACCTCCTCCCCATCGGAGACCTCTGACCCTTGCGTTTCCACGCCTGAGTCGGTATCTGCGCCCTCTCTCATTTCAACATCTTGACCCTCCTTGGGGTAAAGCTCTGGCCTCCTCAGGCACTGGGTCAGTTTTTGACGATAGCTTGCCTCCCTTCAGAAGCCTCCACCTGTCCACCATCTAACAAATCCCACAAGTCAGGAGTGTGAGGGAATACTCTCCACTCGCCTGGATGAGCGCGGCTCCCAACAACGCTCGAGAAGCTCAACACCATCCAGGACAAAGCAGCCCCGCTCGATCAACACGCTAACCGCTAACATTCGCTCCCTCCACCCCTGACGCACAGCGGCAGCCGTGTGCACCGTCTACAAGGTGCGCCGCAGCCACTCGCTCCTTCGACAGCACCTTCCAACCCCGCCACCTCTACCATCAAGAAGGACGAGGGCAACAGATCCCTGGGAACCCCACCACCTGGAGTTTCCCCTCCAAATCACTCACCATCCTGACTTGGAAATATATCGGCCATTCCTTCACTGTCGCTGGGGCAACATCCTGTACTCCCTCCCTAACAGCACTGTGGGTGTACCTACACCTCAGGGACTGCAGCGGTTCAAGAAGGCAGCTCACCACCACCTTCTGAAGGGCAACTGGCGATAGGTAATAAATGCTGGGCCTAACCAACGACTCCCACATCCCGTAAATGAGTTTTTTAAAAGAAATCCAGGGTGGTGTATTGGTCCAGGTGGGTCCGAGTTGGGGGGGGGGGGGGGTCTCAGGAGTTTACCTCCATCCCTTGGATCTCCTGTATACCTTGCTCCGCACTCCCTCGGGAAAGCAAAATGTGTATGGCCTTTTGCAGATCCAGGGCCGGTCCGGTTAGTGTAAGGATCCTCCCGTTTAATCTCTATCTGTTCGTCTTCGTTTCCATTTATTTTCCCTTAATCTTTTCGCTGTTACGATTTTTTTGTCCATGGATGATTAATGCCTTTAAGACCAGGCAGCTTACCTTTAAAAACAGGAAACTCAAACTGGACATGCTGTTTGGTCTGACATCACTGATGACCCACACTGACTGGCTTGTCTGGTGGCCAATGAGCTGTCCCGAAAGCCGGGTCCTTCACGGGTACAGGCAGTGATTGGTTCTGTTGTCTCTGGAATGTTCCTTAGTGAGAATAGGTTTTATTTTTGTTTTGATGTCAGTCGTCTGGAGGGTCACAGACCTGATTTCTCTCTCATCTAATGGATTTTTTCTAAAGATCCGAGGTAAAACCTTTCTCCCTCTACAGCGAGACTGAACTGCAAGGGATCCAAAGTCAAGCCTCCTATGTTTACCTCTCCATGTCCTCTTACTTTGACCGGGATGATGTTGCCCTGCGTCACTTTGCTGAGTTTTTCAAAATGCAGCAACATAGTCGAGCCACTGGCTGCAGGCAGGGTTAAGATATTTAAAACCCTTTTAACATCTGGTGTGGGGAACTCTGTTTTTATCTCAGTAAGGTTGTTGGTCATTCTGGTGGAGGTGGAGACAAGTAAGAATTAAACAGACCTGCGGCTCTTCCTTTGAATGAAGGCACAGGTTAATAAAAGTTACAGTGACTCCCCAGAGGAAATCCTATTGTCTGGGAGTACTGACTGAATGCTGCCGCCAGAAGATCATCTCTGACACTACACCAGTGGCTTTGATCCCTCAGCTTCCTAGGAGGACAGCCTGCTGCAACGACTTCAACATCGGAAGCAAGAACACTCATCTTGCATTTCATATTAATCCCCTTATTATTTTTCCTCCCCTCTGTGTGTGTCTAAATGATAATTACACAGGCCTAAGTCTGTGAGGGAATCCTACAGCTGGGAGTTCTGACTGAAGGTGACTGCCAGAATATCCTCGCTAGCCATCCAACTGGTGGTTTCAATCACTCTGCGTCCTGGGAGGACAACCTGCGACTGCAACAACTGCAAGGATACTATTTCCATTTCATATTAATCCCCTTATTATTTTACCCCTCCCCTCCCTCTGTGTGTGGTTGGGTAGAGGGTGGGACAGTAAAGGGGGAAGTAGTATACTAACTGGCTGTTATTCTGTTGTAATTGCTGCATATTTCCCATACCAGCCTCCCCGAACAGGCGCCGGAATATGGCGACTAGGGGCTTTTCACAGTAACTTCATTTGAAGCCTACTTGTGACAAAAAACGATTTTCATTTCATTTTCATATTTCAACTTTGTTTCTGTTATAAATAAAGGTATTGTGTTCAATTTACAAACCTGAGGGTTTCACTTCTGGAGCAGTCAAGGGGCCAAAGATTGTATATGAATTATTGGTTAATTCACTTGTGTTGGGACTCCGGGGTCTGTTCCGGAGTGGAACCGACTATGCACTAGGGTGTCGTAACGCAAATTAGGGAATGTTAGACGGCGAATTTGGGTTACAGTGTAAATTAGAAAGAGAATTCAAGTTTGTCGAGATGGAACAAAATGGCTCTGCTAATTGATGTGATTGCTAAACATTTAAATTTGATGGAGATGCCTGGAGTACCGGGGAGCCCACGAGGTGGTGTAGCATCAGCTACGTGTTCTGATGTCAATTGAGCTGGAGTGAATTTGGTTGTAGTTGGAGCATGACAGGGAATTATTTATTTTTTCCTTTTTTTTAAACTTAGAGTACCTGTCAAAGTGTATCATGGAGTTCACCTGACCCACAACCTTTAATAGATTGTGGTTATGGGGAGCACACGGGCCTACCTTACAGGTGTGATGCACCAGAGTACTTTTAAATTAAAACAATGTTTATTTATGAAACCCGTTAACACTTTCTAAACCCACAGTAAACATCTTAACAACTATCAACACCAATCCTCCCACAGATAGAATATCCTTTAAGTAAACCTTAATCTTTCCTTATTGACATCCATAAGACAAAAGACCCTTTTTAACACAGAAATCAGGTTTAAATTCACTACTGAGAGCAGTCAGCACTTGGAAATCACCCCATTGGAGACAGTCTTTAGTTTGCAGAGAGAGATCCTTATACAGCTGCCTGTTTTGCCTGCAGCTCTCAAAATGAAACGAAAACACCCTGTAGCAAACAGCCTAAAATGAAAGTAAAGCCCAGCTCCACCCACATTCTGACATCACTGATAAACGCCCATTTCTTAAAGGTACATCCACTACATTTATTTTTATAAACACCCATTTCTTAAACACCCATTTCTTAGAGGTACTCTCACATGGCCGTACCCAATTAGGGCAGCACGGTAGCATTTGGATAGCACAATTGCTTCACAGCTCCAGGGTTCCAGGTTCGATTCCCGGCTTGGGTCACTGTCTGTGCGGAGTCTGCACGTTCTCCCCGTGTCTGCGTGGGTTTCCTCTGGGTGCTCCGGTTTCCTCCCACAGTCCAAAGATGTGCAGGTTAGGTGGACTGGCCGTGCTAAATTGCCCTTAGTGTCCAAAATCGCCCTTAGTGTCGGGTGGGGTTACTGGGTTATGGGGATAGGGTGGAGGTGTGGACCTTGGGTAGGGCGCTCTTTCCAAGAGCCGGTGCAACTCGATGGGCCGAATGGCCTCCTTCTGCACTGTAAATTCTATGATGATTCTTTTTTTTCCCAATTAAGGGACAATTTAGCGTGGCCAATCCACCTGCCCTGCACATCCTCGGATTTGTGGGGGTGAGACCCACGCAGACACGGGGAGAATGTGCAAACCCCACACGGACAGTGACCCAGGGACGGGATCGAACCCGTGTCCTCGGCGCCTTGAGGCAGCAGTGCTAACCACTGCGCCACCGTGCTGCCCCTTGAAAGGGGGTTCAAGGGAATAGAAATGGAAATGGAGCAAAAGCAGAAAGAAGTGGAAATGAGGAGAGAAGAACAATTAAATGAGAGAAAATAAAGAGAATGAGAGAGAGAAGAAGAAGAAAAGGAGAGAGACGTCTAGCGTACTGGAGATGGGTGGGAAGCTGCCAGAACGTAGAGGGGAGCTTAGTGCTGCAACGTAACTCAGTAACGATGTGTATAAGTTGATACAAGCTCTCCTAAATTCAAAGTGAAGGAAGTAGAAACATTCTTTAGAGCTTTTGAGAAAATAGCAGTGGCCAAAAGCAAAGTGGACATGAGACCCCTGCAGAGAATTAACCGGGTGGGCACAGGACGTTTATGCTTCCTTATCAGAGAAGGGCAGCACGGCAGCACAGTGGTTAGCACTGTCGCTTCACAGCTCCAGGGTCCCAGGTTCGATTCCCGGCTCGGGTCACTGTCTGCGCGGAGTCTGCACGTTCTCCCCGTGTCTGCGTGGGTTTCCTCCGGGCGCTCCGGTTTCCTCCCACAGTCCAAAGACGTGCAGGTTAGGTGGATTGGCCGTGATAAATTGCCCCTTAGTGTCCAAAGGGGTTGGGTGGGGTTGATGGGTTACGGGTATGGGGTGGAGTTCTGGGCTTAAATGGGGGTGCTCTTTCCAAGAGCCGGTGCAGGCTCGATGGGCTGAATAGCCTCCTGCACTGTAAATTCTATGTAATCTATGAGTCTAAGGAATATGGGATGGTAGAAAAGGCTATTCTCGATGCAGATCAATTGGTTCAGGGGGCATATAGACAAAGGTGTCGGAATGTAAGAAGACAGCTGGGATAGACGTGGCCAGAATTTGAAAGGGTTAAGCAAAACAATTTGAATTGGAGCATTGGGAGTTGAGACGACCCATGAGTCTCTGAGAGAGATCATTCTCTTAGAGGAGTTTAAGAATTCCCTACCTCCTAGAATGGAAACCCATGTTGTAAAAACCAGAGGGTGAAGACTGCCGGACAAGCAGCAATTATGGATGACGACTATGAGCTAATCCATAAATTTAAAACTTTGTTCCATCACTCCCGTATAGTTTTGCGGTATCATGACCAGTACAGGCCTGGAGGCCTGCTGTATTGTTATTTGTTCTTTTGTAAAGGATAGGAAGTGGGAGACTGAAAGGAAGGCAGATAACCAAGGGAGGAAATGGATATCTGGGAATGCTCTGGGATCTCCTCCTCAAACCAGGAGGGAAGACACTGTAGGTGGAGGTGCATAAGATAAAGATGCATGGCATTAAGGGGAAGTAGTAGCATGGATAGAGGATTGGTTAATTAATAGAAAGCAAAGAGTGGGGATTAATGGGTGTTTCTCTGGTTGGCAATCAGTAGCTAGTGGTGTCCCTCAGGGATCAGTGTTGGGCCCACAATTGTTCACAATTTATATAGATGATTTGGAGCTGGGGACCAAGGGCAATGTGTCCAAGTTTGCAGACGACACTAAGATAAGTGGTAAAGCAAAAAGTGCAGAGGATACTGGAAGTCTGCAGAGGGATTTGGATAGGCTAAGTGAATGGGCTAGGGTCTGACAGATGGAATACAATGTTGACAAATGTGAGGTTATCCATTTTGGTAGGAATAACAGCAAAAGGGATTATTATTTAAATGATAAAATATTAAAACATACTGCTGTGCAGAGAGACCTGGGTGTGCTAGTGCATGAGTCGCAAAACGTTGGTTTACAGGTGCAACAGGTGATTAAGAAGGTAAATGGAATCTTGTCCTTCATTGCTAGAGGGATAGAGTTTAAGACTAGGGAGGTTCTGCTGCAATTGTATAAGGTGTTAGTGAGGCCACACCTGGAGTATTGTGTTCAGTTTTGGTCTCCTTACCTGAGAAAGGACGTACTGGCACTGGAGGGTGTGCAGAGGAGATTCACTAGGTTAATCCCAGAGCTGAAGGGGTTGGATTACGAGGAGAGGTTGAGTAGACTGGGACTGTACTCGTTGGAATTTAGAAGGATGAGGGGGGATCTTATAGAAACATATAAGATTATGAAGGGAATAGATAGGATAGATGCGGGCAGGTTGTTTCCACTGGCGGGTGAAAGCAGAACTAGGGGGCATAGCCTCAAAATAAGGGGAAGTAGATTTAGGACTGAGTTTAGGAGGAACTTCTTCACCCAAAGGGTTGTGAATCTATGGAATTCCTTGCCCAGTGAAGCAGTAGAGGCTCCTTCATTAAATGTTTTTAAGATAAAGATAGATAGTTTTTTGAAGAATAAAGGGATTAAGGGTTATGGTGTTCGGGCCAGAAAGTGGAGCTGAGTCCACAAAAGATCAGCCATGATCTCATTGAATGGCGGAGCAGACTCGAGGGGCCAGATGGCCGACTACTGCTCCTAGTTCTTATGTTCTTATGTTCAAACCAGGAGGGAAGGCACTGTAGGTGGAGGTGTGACTTGGAAGCCAAGATGTCACCATTGTAATAAGGTGGGACACGTTAGGTCAGTATGTTGGCAGTTGCAAGGAAAGCCCATAGGACTTGTAGGGGTTCATAGGGAGGCTTCTGAAAAGGGAACTGATGCACTATCAATCACTACTGAAGCGAGATTGTAGTCCAATTGAAGGCTTTAATGAACAAGTAGTTACCCCAGCAGCTCCGGTACAGAATGACTGCTGTGGGTGAAACACAGGCTCTTATGCTCCGCCTGCTGGGCGGAGCCAGCAGGCAGGTTCCACCACTCATACTACAGTATAAGGTACATCCCACCTAGGTACTGCGATACCCCTAATATAGCCTACCACAGGAACTAAAGTAGAGAATACTATGGTGCAGACTGGAGCATTAACTGGACTTTGGACACCTGAGATAAACACTGCTTTGGGTGCAGCCATGAGGACTGAGGTAGAGGAGAGTTATGCCAGTTTTGTATCTAAGGGGAATGTGACCCCATTGTCCTCAACTGATTTAGCCAAACCCATACAATATTAAGGGGCACAGGAGCTCCTCAAACCCTCGTATTGGAGAAGGTTTAGCCTCCAGAGATCTGTCAAGGTTGTGGTATTTGTGAATGGGATGGGTGGAAGTTGTATCCCCATTCAAATGACAGTGGTAGTGAACCAGATCCTGAGCATGTTCAGATGGAAGGTGACCATAAGGGACCCGGGTTCGATTCCCGGCTTGGGTCACTGTTTGTGCGGAGTCAGCACGCTCTCCCCCCGTGTCTGCGTGGGTTTCCTCCGGGCGCTCTGGTTTCCTCCCGCGAGTCCCGGAAGGCGTGTTTGTTAGGTGAATTAGACATTCTGAATTCTCCCTCTGTGTACCCGAACAGGCGCCAGAATGTGGCGACGAGGGGACTTTCACAGTAACTTCATTGCGGTGTTAATGTAAGCCCGCTTGTGACATTAATAAAGATTATTATAGGATGAGGAGTCAGACGAGGGTCCGATTAACCCTCAGGGGCTGGTTTAGCTCACTGGGCTAAATCGCTGGCTTTGAAAGCAGACCAAGGCAGGCCAGCAGCACGGTTCAATTCCCGTACCAGCCTCCCCGAACAGGCGCCGGAATGTGGCGACTAGGGGCTTTTCACAGTCACTTCATTGAAGCCTACTCATGACAATAAGCGATTTTCGGGAGGTGAAGTTATTGACAATCAATACCTTCCGAGAGTTAAGAAGGTGGATGGAGAACCCTGTAGTGGTTTTACGCTTGTAGCTTTGAGCAAAAATCTAAAGGTTCACAGAGCCAATAATATACCATACTCCGATTCTGAAATTAGAGGTGCAACATTGAAATTGGAAAAGCACAAATCATGTCAATCTGTATTACTAATTGGAAATAAAGGTGGTGATTCTGAAAATTACGATGAGGAGTTAAGAGTTTTCACCCAAGGAACAAGGTCTTTTTAAGTCAACCAACCCTGAGAGGACTGTCCCCTCAGCTGCACATGTTGCTGAAGGTTGCTATGTGAAGGCCAAGAGAGAATGTGAAGCTGGAGGGGTTTAAAAGAGTCCATTGGTTAAAAGCGAACCCAATACTTCCCTCAGCGTAGGCAATCGTACTCGTAGTTTAGTTGTAGGAGTTCCTCGAAATTTGATTAAACGTTCGTTGGACAATCAGGAAAGACTGACTGTGTTACATGAAAGAAACAGAGTTCAGGTGCTAAAAAGCATAGACAGAGTTGTAGCAAACACCAGATGACCCCTCTGTTAACTACCCATGGTGTGAACCTTAGAAAATTTGAACCACAAAAGCCACCCCCCGTGACTGAAATCACAGAGACTGGCTCAGTTAGAAACTGAGGAAAAATGCACGTTGGACGTGTTGCTGGAAGAAGCACACCCATTGTGGCCCATTGAATCTCCCAGAGAGTCTGGGAGATTGGCGGCCATGTTGGAGGCTGGCCGTTCTAGACATTTCCAAGGCTTTTCCCCCTTGCTTTTACAGGGACATTTAAAACACGGAACGCAGGGTTATTCTGTTGGAGATTGTTATAGCGTCAGCTGGATGTTAAACCTGTACATATTCCTGGAATAGATCATCGGTGTTGACACCGGGGCAGGATTTGTGGACTTCCATGACAGCAAAGCTGGCGCTGCACATGGACCGATTCAGTGACCGTTGAGGGGCTGGCACCGGCACCATGTAGAATATGATTCCAATGAAAAACAGTGCAGGGTTCGCCGGGTCCGTGATGGACACTCGGGACAAGCTGCAGCCGCACATACACATTCCACTCCCCGCACACACTCATCCCAGCCGCACGTACACATTACGCTCCCCGCACACACTCATCCCAGCCAACAAGATGGCACTGGTTGCGCTGGAGCGTGCCCACCCCGTTTATGGGTTGGCCGAGGCCAGAGGGCACCAAGGGGGCTGGCCTGGTGGGATACCCATACGACCTGTGGCAGTGAGTTCACAGTGTGCAGTCAGCGGCGTGCGCACCTGCTTGGCTCCCTTGCCGGCTGCGGCAATGGTATTCCATGCCCGTCCTCCCCGACTCCACAGTCCACCTCCTGGTGAACCCTTGAGCCGATCCTCTCAGCGCAAACTTCATCCGCTCCAGTTTTATGAACCCCGCCATATCATTTAGCCAGGCCTCCAGTCCGGGGGGTTTCACTTCCTTCCACATGAATAAAATACTTCGCCGGGCTACTAGGGACGCAAAGGCCACAACATCGGCCTCTTTCGCCTCCTGCACTCCTGGCTCTTCCGCAACTCCAAATAGAGCTACCCCCCAGCTTGGCTTGACCCGGACCTTCACCACCTTCGAGATCACTCCCGCCACGCCCCTCCAATACCCCTCCAGTGCCGGACACGACCAAAACATATGTGTGTGGTTCGCCGGGCTTCCCCCGCACCTCCCACACTTGTCCTCCACTCCGAAGAACCTGCTCAACCTCGCTCCCGTTATGTGTGCTCTATGTAGCAACTTAAATTGGACCAGGCTAAGCCCAGCACACGAGGAAGAGGAATTTACCCTACTTAGGGCATCAGCCCACAAACCCTCCTCAATCTCCTCCCCAAGCTCTTCTTCCCATTTTCCTTTCAGCTCTTCTACCAGCTCCTCCCCCTCTTCTTTCATCTCCCGGTATATCTCTGACACTTTGCCCTCCCCGACCCACACCCCCGAAAGCACTCTATCCTGGATCCCCTGTGTCGGGAGCAGCAGAAATTCCCTCACCTGCTGTCTCGTAAACGCCCTCACCTGCATATACCGAAAGATGTTCCCCGGAGGCAGCTCGTACTTTTCCTCTAGCGCTCCCAAGCTCGCAAACGTCCCATCTATAAATAAGTCTCCCACTCTCCTAATTCCAGCCCGGTGCCAGCTCTGGAACCCTCCGTCCAACCTCCCTGGGGCAAACCTATGGTTGTTCCTGATCGGGGACCACACCGAGGCTCCCAACACACCCCTCTGTCGCCTCTATTGCCCCCACGGTTTCACGATTTTTAAAAGCACAAGTGAACTTCGCCGTCAGGAATTCGCCCCAGTGGAGGCGGAGAATCGCGGAGGCCCCGGAGAAGGATGTAGCAGGTTACAGAGGGATATAGATAAGCTGGGCTGAGAGGTAGCAAATGGAGTTTAATGTAGAGAAGTGTGAGGTGATTCACTTTGGAAGGAATAACAGGAATGCGGAATATTTGGCTAATGGTAAAGTTCTTGGAAGTGTGGATGAGCAGAGGGATCTAGGTGTCCATGTACATAGATCCCTGAAAGTTGCCACCCAGGTTGATAGGGTTGTGAAGAAGGCCTATGGAGTGTTGGCCTTTATTGGTAGAGGGATTGAGTTCCGGAGTCAGGAGGTTATGTTGCAGCTGTACAGAACTCTGGTACGGCCGCATTTGGAGTATTGCGTACAGTTCTGGTCACCGCATTATAAGAAGGACGTGGAGGCTTTGGAGCGGGTGCAGAGGAGATTTACCAGGATGTTGCCTGGTATGCAGGGAAAATCTTATGTGGAAAGGCTGATGGACTTGAGGTTGTTTTCGTTGGAGAGAAGAAGGTTAAGAGGAGACTTAATAGAGGTATACAAAATGATCAGGGGGTTAGATAGGGTGGACAGTGAGAGCCTTCTCCCGCGGATGGAAATGGCTGGCACGAGGGGACATAGCTTTAAACTGAGGGGTAATAGATATAGGACAGAGGTCAGAGGTAGGTTCTTTACGCAAAGAGTAGTGAGGCCGTGGAATGCCCTACCTGCAACAGTAGTGAACTCGCCAACATTGAGGGCATTTAAAAGTTTATTGGATAAACATATGGATGATAATGGCATAGTGTAGGTTAGATGGCTTTTGTTTCGGTGCAACATCGTGGGCCGAAGGGCCTGTACTGCGCTGTATCGTTCTATGTTCTATGTTCTATATCTTCCACCTTTCACCTTAAATTTATGTCCCCTTGTAATGGTTTGTTCCACCCGGGGAAAAAGTCTCTGACTGTCTACTCTATCTATTCCCCGATCATCTTATAAACCTCTATCAAGTCGCCCCTCATCCTTCTCCGTACTAATGAGAAAAGGCCTAGCACCCTCAACCTTTCCTCGTAAGACCTACTCTCCATTCCAGGTAACATCCTGGTAAATCTTCTTTGCACCTTTTCCAAAGCTTCCACATCCTTCCTAAAATGAGGTGACCAGAACTGTACACAGTACTCCAAATGTGGCCTTACCAAAGTTTTGTACAGCCGCATCATCACCTCACGGCTCTTAAATTCAATCCCTCTGTTAATGAAAGCGAGCACACCATAGGCCTTCTTCACAGCTCTATCCACTTGAATGGCAACTTTCAAAGATGTATGAACATAGACCCCAAGATCTCTCTGCTCCTCCACATTGCCAAGAATTCTACCGTTAACCCTGTATTCCGCATTCATATTTGTCCTTCCAAAATGGACAACCTCACACTTTTCAGGGTTAAACTCCATCTGCCACTTCTCAGCCCAGCTCTGCATCCTATCTATGTCTCTTTGCAGCCGACAACAGCCCTCGTTACTATCCACAACTCCACCAATCTTCGTATCGTCTGCAAATTTACTGACCCACCCTTCAACTCCCTCATCCAAGTCATTAATGAAAATCACAAGTGGCGCAATGATTTCCACCCAACTTCTCATTGCGATGGCCAGGAATCGAATCTGGGTCAACTGCTTGGAAGGCAGCTATGCTCACCACTATACCACCATCGCTCACTAGGTTCATTTTGAACTCAGAGCTGAAGGAGGCTCTTTGAGTTTCTCTCTCATACCCCCGGTTGGAGACTCTCTTGTCTCCTCAGTAAAGCTGGAGGGCATTCCAGTGATACTGGAAATCAAGTAAGAGTAAAACCCAGGCTGAGAACTGGGTTAGAGGGGAGACAAAGAAAGGAATCCAGACAAGCGTCCAGCTGTAAAAAGGGTCAGTTGTTTAAAAACCCTTTTAAAGTCTCGGGTGGGGAACTCAGTTCTTGCCTCAGAAAGGCTATTGGTCATTCTGGAAACAAATGAGAATTACACAGGCCTGAGGCTGTGATGGAATCCTACAGCTGGGAGTTCTGACTGAATGCAACGCCAGAACATCCTTGTTAGCAATCCAACTGGTGATTTCAATCACTCCGCATCCTGAGTGGACAGCCTGGGCTACTGCAACAACTACAATCTCTGAAGCAAGGATACCTATCTTCCGTTTCATATTAATCCTCTTCTTATTTTTAACCCCCCTCCCCTCCCTCTGTGTGTGTCTGTCTTCAGCGTGTTTGGGTAGAGAGTGGGACGGTCGAGTAGCTAGCCATTATACTATTAAAATTATTGCATGTCTGGGGCGAAATTCTCCGGAAACGGCGCGATGTCCGCCGACTGGCGCCCAAAACGGCGCAAATCAGACGGGCATCGCGCCGCCCCAAAGGTGCGGAATGCTCCGCATCTTTGGGGGCCGAGCCCCAACATTGAGGGGCTAGGTCGGCGCCGGACGAATTTCCGCCCCACCAGCTGGCGGAAAAGGCCTTTGGTGCCCCGTCAGTTGGCGCAGAAATGACATCTCCGGGCGGCGCATGCGCGGGAGCGTCAGCGGCCGCTGACAGCTTCCCACGCATGCGCAGTGGAGGGAGTCTCTTCTGCCTCCGCCATAGTGGAGACCGTGGCGGAGGCGGAAGGGAAAGAGTGCCCCCACGTCACAGGCCCGCCCGTAGATCGGTGGGCCCTGATCGTGCCCCCCCCCAGGAACCCGGAGACCGCCTGCGCCGCCTTGTCCCGCCGGTAAGGTAGGTGGTTTAATTTACGCCGGCGGGACAGGCATTTTAGCGGCGGGACTTCGGCCCATCTGGACCGGAGAATCGAGCGGGGGGGCCTGCCAACCAGCGCGGCGCGATTCCCGCCCCCGTCGAATCTCTGGTGCCGGAGACTTCGGCAACCGGCGGGGGCGGGATTCACACCAGCCCCCGGCAATTCTCCAACCCGGCGGGGGGTCAGAGAATCTCGCCCCTGATCTCTATTTTTGTTATAGATAAACAGCTGTTGAGTTTCACTTAGAAATCTGGTGCCTGTACGTCATTGGAGCAGTCAAGGGCCAAAGATCTCAGAAACTTCACATGAATTATTGGTTAATTCACTTGTGTTGGGACTCTGGGGCTGGAATGAACTCCGCACTAGCCCAGGGTGTCATAGCACTCACACTCACGCTCTCACACACACACACACTAATACTCACACACACACACTCTCACACACAAACTCACATACACGCACACTCACACACACACACTCCACACACTCACACACACACTCCACACACTCACACACACTCACACTCTCACACACAAACTCACATACACGCACACTCACACACACACACTCCACACACTCACACTCATACACACACTCCACACACTCACACACACTCACACTCTCACACACAAACTCACATACACGCACACTCACACACTCCACACACTCACACACACTCACACTCATACACATACACTCACACACACACACTCACATACACGCACACACTCACACTCATACACGCACACTCACACACACACACTCCACACACTCACACACACTCACACTCATACACACACTCCACACACTCACACACACTCACACTCATACACACACACTCACACACACACACACACACACACTAATACTCACACACACTCACACTCATACACACACACTCACACACACTCACACTCATACACACTCACACACACACTGATACTCACACACACTCACACTCACACACACACTCACATACACGCACACTCACACTCATACACACACACTCACACACACTCACACTCACACACACTCACACACACACATTCATACATACACACTCACATCACACTCCACACACATGCACACACACTCACACACATTCTCATGCACATACACACTCACACACACACACACTCACACACACACACATTCATACACACACACTCACACACACACACACTCACACTCACACACACACTCTCTCACACACACACACTCTCACATCATATGCACACACACACACACACAGACACACACACGCACTCACACACACGCACTCACACACACACTCAGACACACACTCAGACACACACACTCAGGCACACACACACACACTCACACACACACTCAGGCACACGCATACACACACACTCACACACACACTCAGGCACACACACACACTCACTCACACACTCACACACACACTCAGGCACACGCACTCACACACACACACTCACACACACACTCAGGCACACTCACTCACACACTCAGACACACACTCAGACACACACACTCAGGCACACACACTCACACACACACACACACACACACACTCAGGCACACACACACACACTCAGGCACACGCACTCACTCAGTCACACACTCAGACACACACTCACACACACACTCACTCACACCCACTCACATACTCATACTCATTACATGCACATACACACACTCACAAACACATTCACGCACACACACTCACACACATGCATTCACTCACACATTCACTCACACGTGCACACTTACACACACATGCAAACACACTCAGGCATACCCGCGCACTCATGCACACTTGAGTGTGGTAGTCTGGGGGCACAATTTAACGGGTGTGTTGCGTGCCCGGCGAGGATCCGTGCCAGCTGGGAGAGGCCAAACTGGGTACTGGGCGGGGCGCCGAGCGGTTTGTTATCTAATCGGCCCGCTCCTGGGGTCTAGGTGCCGCTTGGACATGGCGCGAAGCTGAGGCCAATCAGGAGATTAGTGAAGTGGAAGGCCGGTCTAATGGTACTCCCATGATCTAACTGGCTCCCCAGTGAGAGGTCGATGATTAGTCCCGGTCCACACACATTTGGACCAGGCGTCACGGCACCTGGGGGTCTCCCAGGTCATTGGAGACCCTGGGTGGTCCGGGACAGGTCAGGGTGGCACCCTGGCTCTGCCTCTGACACTGGGCACCTTGGCACTGCCAGGCTGGCACCCTGCCGCTGCTAAGGGCTTGGGCCGGGGGGGGGGGCATCCCCATGAAAGGAGGTATGAGGGGGGATATACGAGGGTATATTTATAAGGAGGTACGGATGGAGGAGTGAAGGCGTAGGAAGGAGCCTGCGGAAGGCTGGAGGGGGGTGAAGGGTGGGGATCCTGAAGGGGAGGGCCTGTAAGAGGGCGTGGGAAGGTGTGAAACGTGGAGGGCCCTGAGCGGGTTGTCCTCACTTGGGGGAGTGTGGTGTAATGCCCATGCGTGAGGCTTCAAACTTGGAGCGAATGCCTGAACCAACTTGGCACCAGGCTCCACCTCCTCCTCCAGGGGCACGATTCCAACCAAAACATGTCATTTTGGGGCGAGTTTGACAGGGTGTTTCCCGCCGGCTTTTAGGGTGAGATCCACCCCCATATTCACCCACACTTGGTCATTTTGGGGGGCCTTGGGGAGTTTCTTCCCAGTCCTGCCCACACTTGGAAATTCTTTCATCACTGGGGAGCTGAACTCGGCGGTGAGGCCGGCTCCCCTGAGATCGGCCCGCCATTTTGAAATGGTACCCCAAACTCTAAATAAGCTGGAGGGTTCCCCCATACCCCCCCCCCCAACCTACGGGCAATGCCACCATCGCAGACATGGGCATTGCCCCATACCCCCACATTTAGGGCTCCCCGCTATGGGGTTGCTGAGGGCCTCCTTCACCCCCCCAACCCTTCATACCCGCCCATCTTGGCATAGCGTAGTGGCTGAATCACGCCTCATGTTTTTCTTTCATTCATTCGAGGGATGTGGGCATCACTGGCTCGACCCAGCTTTTATTGCCCATCTCTAATTGCCCCTTGAGAAGGTGGTGGGTGAGCCGCCATCTTGGACTGCAGCAGTTCATCTGGTGTAGGGAAACCCACCGTGCTGTTAGGGAGTGAGTTCCAGGATTTCAATCCAGCCACAGTGAAGGAACGGCCGATATATTTCTGAGTCGGGATGGCGAGCGGCTCGGAGGGGAGGAGCTTGTAGGCGGTGGTGTTCCCACTGCGTCTGCTGCTGTCCTCGTCCTTCTAGACGGTAGAGGTGGCGGGTTTGGGAGGTGCTGTCGAAGGAGCGAGTGGCTGCGGCGCGTCTTGTAGACGGTGCACACGGCTGCCGCTGTGCGTCGGGGGGTGGAGGGAGTGAATGTTTGCGGTTAGCGTGTCGATCGAGTGGGGCTGCTTTGTCCTGGATGGTGTCGAGCTTCTCGAATGTTGCTGGAGCCGCGCTCATCCAGGCAAGTTTCATAGAATTTACAGTGCAGAAGGAGGCCATTCGGCCCATCGAGTCTGCACCGGCTCTTGGAAAGAGCACCCTTCCCAACCGCACACCTCCACCCTATCCCCATAACCCAGTTACCCCACCCAGCACTAAGGGCAATTTTGGACACTAAGGGCAATTTAGCGCGGCCAATCCACCTAACCTGCACATCTTTGGACTGTGGGAGGGAACTGGAGCACCCGGAGGAAACCCACGCACACACGGGGAGAACGTGCAGACGTTAGCCCTGCTGCTTCCGTTTGTTTACTATTGTTTCCGGCGGCACGGTAGCGCAGTGGTTAGCACCGCTGCCTCACAGCGCCAGGGACCCAGGTTCAATCCCGGCCTTCGGCGACTGTTTGTGTGGGTTTGCACTTTCTTCCCATGTCTGTGTGGGTTTCCTCCGGGTGCTCCGGTTTCCTCCCACAGTCCAAAGATGTGCAGGCTAGATGGATTGGCCATGCTAAATTGCCCTTAGTGTCCAAAGATGTGCAGGTTAGGTGGATTGGCCGTGCTAAATTGTCCCTTAGTGTCGAAAGATGTGCAGGTTAGGTGGACTGGCCGTGCTAAATTGCCCTTAGAGTCCAAAGATGTGCAGGTTAGGTGGATTGGCAATGCTAAATTGTCCCTTAGTGTCGAAAGATGTGCAGGTTAGGTGGACTGGCCGTGCTAAATTGCCCTTAGTGTCCAAAGATGTGCAGGTTAGGTGGATTGGCTGCGCTAAATTGCCCCTTAGTGCCCAAAGATCATAGATCATAGATTTTACAGTGCAAACAAGAACAACAAAGAACAAAGAAATGTACAGCACAGGAACAGGCCCTTCGGCCCTCCAAGCCCGTGCCGACCATGCTGCCCGACTAAACTACAATCTTCTACACTTCCTGGGTCCGTATCCTTCTATTCCTATCCTATTCATATATTTGTCAAGATGCCCCTTAAATGTCCCTATCGTCCTGCTTCCACTACCTCCTCCGGTAGCGAGTTCCAGGCACCCACTACCCTCTGCGTAAAAAACTTGCCTCGTATATCTCCTCTAAACCTTGCCCCTCTCACCTTAAACCTATGCCCCCTAGTAATTGACCCCTCTACCCTGGGGAAAAGTCTCTAACTATCCACTCTGTCTATGCCCCTCATAATTTTGTATACCTCTATCAGGTCTCCCCTCAACCTCCTTCGTTCCAGTGGGAACAAACCGAGTTTATTCAATCGCTCCTCATAGCTAATGCCCTCCATAGTGCAGAAGGAGGCCATTCGGCCCATCGAGTCTGCACCGGCTCTTGGAAAGAGCACCCTACCCAAGCCCACACCTCCACCCTATCCCCATAACCCAGTAACCCCACCCAACACTAAGGGCAATTTTGGACACTAAGGGACAATTTAGCATGGCCAGTCCACCTAACCTGCACATCTTTGGACTGTGGGAGGAAACCGGAGCACCCGGAGGAAACCCACGCACACACGGGGAGGATGTGCAGACTCCGCACAGGCAGTGACCCAAGCCGGAATTGAACCTGGGACCCTGGAGCTGTGAAGCAATTGTGCTATCCACAATGCTACCGTGCAGGTTAGGTAGATTGGCTGTGCTAAATTGCCCCTTAGTGTCCAAAGATGTGCAGGTTAGGTGGATTGGCCGTGCTAAATTGTCCCTTAGTGTCCAAAGATGTGCAGGTTAGGTGGATTGGCCGTGCTAAATTGCCCCTTAGTGTCCAAAGATGTGCAGGTTAGGTCGATTGGCCGTGCTAAATTGCCCCTTAGTATCCAGAGATATGTCGGTTAGGTTAAGGGGTTATTGGGATAGGGCGAGGGAGTGGGCTTGGGTGGAGTGCTTTTTCAAAGTTGCCTCCTCCTGCACTTTAGGAATTCCATTATGCTATTGGCATTTTAGCCTGCAAGAGAGAGGGAAGTGTGCCAGGAAGTGCCATCTGTTTGACTGATGGGGCTGTCACAATGGAACAGCTGGCAGTGTGTGCAAGCTGCGAGGTGTGGGGGTGAGGCTTGGGGTGTGAGGCTTGCATGCCATGCTGAGAGCATCAGGTGGACGTGACATGTCCGTTCAGGCCTGCTGAACGTGATCCTGACCCCCATCTGGGGAGGGGACACCAGCAGTCATCTCCCTAGACGGCCTTCGACAGACTCGAATGGAGGTACTGGAATGTTTTGGGTTTGGGCCAAGGTTCACCACATGGGTGAAACTACTGTACAGCACTCCCATGGTGAACATACGGACGAACGCCACCAGCTCTGAATACTACCAGCTGCACAGAAGCACAAGGCAGGGATGCCCACTGTCCCCGCTACTATTCGTCCTGGCAATTGAGCCGCTGGAGATCGCGCTCAGATCAGCAAAGAGTTGGAGAGGCATCCAGAGGGGAGGCAAGGAGCATTGTCTCACTCCACGCGGACGACCTGCTCCTCTACGTCTCGAACGCCCTAGCCAGCATGGGAGGAATAATGGAACTCCAAAGGGGGCTCGGAGCTTCTCAGGTTCCAACAGTAACCTGAGTAAGAGTGGAACCTTCCCCGTAAACCCGTGGGCCGGGGGGATCAGAGCTGGGGAAGCTGCCGTTCAAGCTGGCCCAGACCAAATTCCGATACCTGGGGATCCAAATAGCCCACGGCTGGACACGGATCCACAAATGGAACCGGTCGAGTCTGGTGGAGGAGGGGGAAGGAGGGACCTGCGGAGGTGGGACTCGCTCCCCCTCTCCCTGGCGGGGAGAATGCAGACAATCAAGGTGAACGTGCTGCCCAGGTTCCTCCTCCTGTACAGATCCCTCCCGATCTTCATCCCCAAGGCCTTTTCACCAAAATAGACAAACTGATCCTGGTGTTTGTGTGGTGGGGGGGGGGGGGGGGGGGGGGGGGGGAAGGACCAAGGATTCGCAAAGTGCATGACAGAGAAGAGGGGCCTGGCCCTTTTGAACCTCATATTCTACCACAGGGCAGCCACCGCAGAAAGATTACGGGGATGGATCATAGAGCTGGAGGGGTAGTAATGGGTAAGAATGGAGGGGAGCTCCTGTATGAGGACATCCCTCTTGAGCACTTGCCACGGCCCCAATCCTTCCCCCCCCCCAGCCAAATACTCAAGAGGCCCGATGGTAGTGGCCACGCTGAGGACATGGCCACTCGGGCACCACTTCGGTCCATTTGCAATGTCCACCATCTGCAAGAACCATCAATTCGCCCCTGCGACAACAGACGCCTCCTTCAAAAGGTGGAGCCAGGAAGAAGGGGTACTGACAGTAGGGGACCTACATGTGGACGGCAGGGTAGCGACCCTGCTGTGTCTGCTCCGCCATTTAGGGCGATCGTGGCTGATCTGATGGGATAATCCTCGACTCCACTTTCCCGCCTTATCCCCGTAACCCTCGATTCCCTCACCGATTAATAATCCATCTCTCTCGGCCTTGAACGTACTTAACGACCCAGCCTCTACAGCTCTCTGCGTAAAGAATTCCACAGATTCACTCCCCTCTGAGAGAAGAAATTCCTCCTCATCTCTGCAGGCCCCGGCCTACTCAACCTCTCTCGTGAGGAAATCCCTCCATATCCGGGAACAACCGAGTGAGCCTTCTCTGAACTGCCTCCAAAGCGGTATATCTTTTCCTTAGATTAGAGGACCAAAACTGTTCCTGGTAGAGGACCAAACTGTTCCTGGTATTCCAGGTGCAGTCTAACAAGCGCCTTGTATGGGTTTAGCAGGTCTTCCCTTGTTTTATACTCCATTTCCTTTGAAATAAAGGCCAACATTCCTTTGCCTTCCCTATTACCTGCTGAACTTGCATGCTAGCTTTTTGTGATTTATGCACGAGGACCCCCCACATCCCTCTGAGATGCAACTTCTGCAATCTTTCTCCATTTAAATAATACTCAGCTTCTTTATTCTTCCTACCAAAGTGCACACCGTTACATTCTCCTACATTATATTCCACCTGCCAAGTTTTTGCCCACACACCTAACGTTCTCCCATGTAGTTCTACGTTGGAGGGGGGGGGGGGGGGCGAAATGGTGGCCGAGTGATAATGTCACTGGTCTCATAATCCAGAGAACCAGGCTGATGCCCTGGATTCGTGGGTTCAAATCCCACCATGGCCGATTGTGCAATTTTAATTCAATTAATTGATGAACTCAATCCCTGCGCTCTGCCACCTCCGAAACCTCCCATCCAACCTCCCCGGGACAAACCGGTGATTGCCACAAATTGGAGCCCACACCGATGCTCCCTCCACTCCATGTGCTTCCGCTCTGTCCCCAAACTCTCAGAGCCGCCGCCACCACTGGGCTTGTGGAATACCGGGCCGGCGAGAACGGCAGAGCTGCCATTACCAGTACTCCTAGACTTGTGCCCCTACATGGTGCCGCCTCTACCCGCTCCCACACCGACCCGCCCCCACCCCCACCACCCACTTCCTGAACGTGGCTATGTTTGCCGCCAGTAATAGTTCCTAAAGCTCGGCAGGGCCACCCTCCCGCCCCCTCGGCTCGCTCCAACTGCACTTCCCTTACTCGTGGGGTTTTACCCACCCACACAAACCCAGAGACCACCACATTCACCCGCTTAAAAAAGGCCTTGGTATAAAATAGGGAGACACTGGAAAACAAACAAAAATCTCGGGTGAACCGTCACCTTTACGGTTTGTACCCTCCCCGCCAGTGACAACGGGAGCATGTCCCACCTCCGAAAGTCCTCCTTCATCTGCTCATCTAACCGGGCCCAGGTTTAATTTATGCAACTGCTCCCATCCCCATGCCACCTGAATTCCCAAGTGCCGGAAACTCCCTCCCACCACCTTAAACGGCAGCTCCCCCAGCCTCCTCTCCTGCCGCCCTCGCCTGGATCACAAAAACCTCACTCTTACCCATATTCAATTCATACCCCGAGAACCAGTCAAATTCCCTAAGGTTCGCATAACCTCTCCCATCCCCCCTAACGGGTCAGAAATATACAGGAGTAGGTTGGCCGCATACACCGAGACCCTGTGCTCCTCCCCACCCCCTCCCCGGACTTTGACGCTCTCAGCTCCATCGCCAATGGCTCTATAGCCAAGGCAAACAACAGTGGGGAGAGGGGACATCCCTGTCTTGTCGGCCGGTGCAGCCTAAAGTAGTCCGAACTCATCCGGTTCGTCCGCACACTCTCCACCGGTGCCTGGTACAGCAGCCGGACCCAGTCTACAAAGCCCTGCCCAAACCCAAACTGCCCCAGGACCTCCCACAAATACTCCCACTCCACCCGGTCAAAGGCTTTCTCCGTGTCCATCGCGACCGCTACCTCCACCTCCCTCCCCTCGGAGGGCATCATGATGACATTCAAGAACCTCCTGAAGTTGGCCATTAACTGCCTGCCTGGTCCTCCCCTATCACCCCCGGAGCACAATTCTCTATTCTCGAGGCCAAAGTTTTGGCCAGCAATTTGGCATCGACATTCAGTAGGGAGATTGGTCTGTATGACCCGCATTGCTCTTGGTCCGTCAGGATCAATGAGATCGAGGCCTGTGATATTGTTGGGGAAGAACACCCTGCTCCCTTGCCTCATTAAATGCCCTCGCCAGCAGCGGACCCAGCACCCCAGAAAACATCTTATAAATTTCCACTGGGTTACTGTCCGGTCTTGGGGCCTTGCCCGACTACATGGTCTCCAATCCCTCTGTGGTAAACCACTGTGGTCCTATATTAAGGGTTGTACGGTGCATTAGACCTTCCAAAATGCATTACCTCACATTTGTCTGGATTAAACTCCATCTGCCATCTCTCCGCCCAAGTCTCCAAACAATCTAAATCCTGCTGTATCCTCTGACAGTCCTCATCGCTATCCGCAATTCCACCAACCTTTGTGTCGTCTGCAAACTTACTAATCAGACCAGTTACATTTTCCTCCAAATCATTTATATATACTACAAAGAGCAAAGGTCCCAGCACTGATCCCTGTGGAACACCACTGGTCACAGCCCTCCAATTAGAAAAGCATCCTTCCATTGCTACTCTCTGCCTTCTATGACCTAGCCAGTTCTGTATCCACCTTGCCAGCTCACCCCTGATCATAGATTATCATAGATTATCATAGAATTTACAGTGCAGAAGGAGGCCATTCGGCCCATCGAGTCTGCACCGGCTCTTGGAAAGAGCACCCTACCCAAGGTCAACACCTCCACCCTATCCCCATGACCCAGGAATCCCACCCAACACAATTTTGGACACTAAGGGCAATTTATCATGGCCAATCCACCTAACCTGCACATCTTTGGACTGTGGGAGGAAACCGGAGCACCCGGAGGAAACCCACGCACACGCAGGGAGGATGTGCAGACTCCACACAGACAGTGACCCAAGCTGGAATCGAACCTGGGACCCTGGAGCTGTGAAGCGATTGTGCTATCCACAATGCTACCGTGCTGCCCCTGATCCCGTGTGACTTCACCTTTTGTACTAATCTACCATGAGGGACCTTGTCAAAGGTCTTACTGAAGTCCATATAGACAACATCCACTGCCCTACCTGCATCAATCATCTTAGTGACCTCCTCGAAAAACTCTATCAAGTTAGTGAGACACGACCTCCCCTTCACAAAACCATGCTGCCTCTCACTAATACATCCATTTGCTTCCAAATGGGAGTAGATCCTGTCTCGAAGAATTCTCACCAGTAATTTCCCTACCACTGAAGTAAGGCTCACCGGCCTGTAGTTCCCTGGATTATCCTTGCTACCCTTCTTAAACAGATGAACAACATTGGCTATTCTCCAGTCCTCCGGGGCATCACCTGAAGACAGTGAGGATCCAAAGATTTCTGTCAAAGCCTCAGCAATTTCCTCTCCAGCTTCCTTCAGTATTCTGGGGTAGATCCCATCAGGCCCTGGGGACTTATCTACCTTAATATTTTTTAAGACACCCAACACCTCATCTTTTTGGATCTCAATGTGACCCAGGCTATCTACACACCCTTCTCCAGACTCAACATCTACCAATTTCTTCTCTTTGGTGAATACTGATGCAAAGTATTCATTTAGTACCTCGCCCATTTCCTCTGGCTCCACACATAGATTCTCTTGCCTATCCTTCAGTGGCCAACCCTTTCCCTGGCTACCCTCTTGCTTTTTATGTACGTGTAAAAAGCCTTGGGATTTTCCTTAACCCTATTTGCCAATGACTTTTCGCGACCCCTTCTAGCCCTCCTGACTCCTTGCTTAAGTTCCTTCCTACTTTCCTTATATTCCACACAGGCTTCGTCTGTTCCCAGCCTTTTAGCCCTGACAAATGCCTCCTTTTTCTTTTTGACGAGGCCTACAATATCTCTCGTTATCCAAGGTTCCGAAAATTGCAATATTTATCCTTCTTCCTCACAGGAACATGCCGGTCCTGAATTCCTTTCCTGAATTAAGGCGTTTGATAAAGTTTCCCATGGCAGTTTGATGGAAAAAGTAAAGTTGTATGGGGTTCAGGGTGTACTAGTTAGATGGATAAGGAACTGGCTGGGCAACAGGAGACAGAGAGTAGTGGTGGAAGGGAGTGTCTCAAAATGGAGAAAGGTGACTAGTGGTGTTCCACAGGGATCCTTGCTCGGACCACTGTTGTTTGTGATATACATAAATGATCTGGACGAAGGTATAGGTGGTTTGTTTAGCAAGTTTGCAGATGATACCAAGATTGGTGGAGTTGCAGATAGCGAGGAGGACTGTCAGAGAATCTATTCTATAAATATAAATAGATTGGAGAGTTGGGCAGAGAAATGGCAGATGGAGTTTAATCCAGGCAAATGCGAGGTGATGCATTTTGGAAGATCTAATTCAAGAGCAGACTATACGGTCAATGGAAGAGTCCTGGGGAAAATTGATGTACAGAGAGATCTGGGAGTTCAGGTCCATTGTACCCCGAAGGTGGCAACACAGGTCGATAGAGTGGTCAAGAAGGCATACAGCATGCTTCCCTTCATCGGACGGGGTATTGAGTACAAGAGTCGGCAGGTCATGTTACAGTTGTGTAGGACTTTGGTTAGGCCACATTTGGAATACTGCGTGCAGTTCTGGTCGCCACATTACCAGAAGGATGTGGATGCTTTAGAGAGGGTGCAGAGGAGGTTCACCAGGATGTTGCCTGGTATGGAGGGTGCTAGCTATGAAGAAAGGTTGAGTAGATTTGAACTGTTTTCATTGGAAAGACAGAGGTTGAGGGGGGACCTGATTGAGGTCTACATAATTATGAGAGGTATGGACAGGGTGGATAGCAACAAGCTTTTTCCAAGAGTGGGGGTGTCAATTACAAGGGGTCATGATTTCAAGGGGGAAAGTTTAAGGGAGATGTGCGTAGAAAGTTTTTTACGCAGAGGGTGGTGGGTGCCTGGAACGCTTTACCAGCGGAGGTGGTAGAGGCGGGCACAATAGCATCATTTAAGATGCATCTAGACAGATATATGAACGGGCGGGGAACAGAGGGAAGTAGATCCTCCGAAAATAGGTGACAGGTTTAGATAAAGGATCTGGATCTGGGAGGGCCGAAGGGCCTGTTCCTGTGCTGTAATTTTCTTTGTTCTTTGTACCCTCCATGCTTCCGAAATCCGCCACTCCTCAGTCGAAAAGGAGGCCCAGGCCAATGTAGAAGCTGTGCGACACTGGAGGCATTACCTGGCCGGCAGAAGATTCACTCTCCTCACGGACCAACGGTCGGTGGCTTTCATGTGCGATAATGCACAGCGGAGCAAGTTAAAAAACCACAAGATCTTGCGGTGAAGGATCGAACTCTCCACCTACGAGATCTTGTATCGTCCCGGGAAGCGAAATGAGCCTCCTGACGCCCTGTCCCGCGGCATATGTGCCACCGCACAAGTGGACCGCCTCCGAGCCCTCCACGAGGACCTCTGCCACCTGGGGGTCACTCGCTTTTTCCATTTCGTCAAGACCCGCAACCTGCCCGACTCCATCGAGGAGGTCAGGACAGCCACCAGGGACTGCCAAATCTGCGCGGAGTGCAAACCCGCACTTCTACCGGCCAGTGAGAGCGCACCTGATAAAGGCTTCCCGTCCCTTTGAACGCCTCAGTGTGGACTTCAAAGGCCCCCTCCCCTCCACCGACCGCAACACGTACTTCCTGAACGTGGTTGACGAGTATTCCCGGTTCCCATTTGCCATCCCCTGCCCAGGCATGATCACCTCCACCGTCATCAAGGCCCTCCATAGCATCTTTGCACGGTTCGGGTTCCCCACTTACATACACAGCGATAGGGGGTCCTCCTTTATGAGCGACGAACTGCGTCAATTCCTGCTCAGCAAGGGCATCGCCTCGAGCAGGACGACCAGTTACAACCCCCGGGGTAACGGACAGGTAGAGAGGGAGAACGGAACGGTCTGGAAGACCATCCTACTGGCCCTACGGTCCAGGAATCTCCCAGTCTCCCACTGGCAAGAAGTCCTCCCGGATGCCCTCCACTCCATCCGGTCACTGCTTTGTACAACCATCAATCAGACACCTCACGAGCATCTCCTTGTCTTCCCCAGGAAATCCTCCTCTGGGACCTCGCTGGCAGCTCCCGGACCCATCCTGCTCCGAAAACATGTGCGAGCACACAAGTCGGACCCGTTGGTCGAGAGGGTCCATCTGCTCCATGCTAACCCCCAGTACGCCTATGTGGCGTACCCCTACGGCTGACAAGATACGGTCTCCGTATCTGGCGCTCGCCGGAACTCCACGCACATTCCAGCCACCAGTCCCACCCTCCCCTCCACCGCAGCAGCTTACAGGAGGATCGGACCTTCCGCCGCCCCTGCCTAGGCCCCCCCCACCCACCGACGCCCCCCGCAGGCGCTCCCTTCCCAGGTCAGCCGTTTTCCCCACCAGCGCCGTCTCGGGGTGACGAAGCTGCCATGGAGATCGAAGCACTGCTCCCGGAGTCACAGATGCCCGAGCCTCCACCAGAGTCCCCACCGAGGCTCCGACGTTCACAGAGGACGACCAGGGCCCCCGATCGACTGATTGCTTCATTTTAACTGTAAACCACCAAATGTACATAGCTACCAGACTTGTAAATAGTTACTAAACACTGTACGGAGGTATTTCGGTACCTCCATAATTATACCATGTTGTTATGTTTTGTAGTTGCTGACCACCACCCCCGCTGGACTTTTTTTTAACAGGGGGTGAATGTGGTATTATAGGTATTACGGTACCTGAGAGGCTGAAGTACCATTGGTAGAACCTGTATGCTTGCTATTGGCTAGAGTGTATGATAGCTCCGCCCTGCTAGGCGGGGTATAAGAGCCAGTGCCGCCTCAACAGCCTTCAATCTGTACCTGAGCTGCTGGGGGAAGCATCTAGCTTATTAAAGCCTTCAGTTGGACTACAACCTCGCTTTAGTGGTCATTGATCCTGCATCACACCTTACCATCACCGCATTGGAAACGATTTAGCAAGGGAAAGCAGGCAGCAGTTTTTTTCATTTCATGTGTGGACTTTCAGGACTGACAAATCGTTGTGAAACCCTCACTGATTCCGGTACCGGTGAGGTACCTGCAGCGGTCGCACCGTACAACATGGCGCCGGCCGTGTGCGACCCTCAACCCGCCAACCGCGACTCCACAGCCCACCCCCCAAAAGTCCCCCCAGCCCTAGCAGAAAGCCCCCCCCCCCCCCCCCCCCCCCCCCCCCGCCCCCAGCCAGCAGCAAGGATCCCAACATGATGACGCCGGTTTTGAGGGGGTGGAGCATGGCGGACCGGAGGACCGAATAACAAAGTAAGATGCAAGACTTTAGAGCACTGATGGCCAACCTGGGCCGAGTGAATGGGCCGCACCGCCCTCCTCCATCTTGCAAGACTGAAATCGGGCTCGTTCGCGAACCAAGACGCCGTGAATCGGATGAAATACATTCGATAACAGGCTCCCGAGAGGGCTTTGGATGGTTACTTTTGTTTTTGTAAATTTAGAATGCCCAATTCATTTTTTCCAATTAAGGGCAGTTTAGCGTGGCCAATCAACCTACCCTGCACATCTTTGCGTTGTGGGGGGACGAAACCTATGCAGACACGGGGAGAAAAGCAAATTACTGCAGATGCTGGAATCTGAAACGAAAGAGAAAATGCTGGAAAATCTCAGCAGGTCAGACACGGGGAGAATATGCAAACTCCACCCGGACAGTGACTCAGACCCGGTATCGAACCTGGGACCTCGGCGCCACATTGGATGGTTACTTGAGTAAAAACAATGGGTGGAGCTTTCTGACCATTCACACTGGCGGGGTCTCATGGCCCCGCCGATGCACGCCCCCGCTGCGGGAAGCCCCGTTTGACAATGACGGGGCCAGGCGATCCCGTCGCCGGCTCCTGACGGGCCGCCCTCCGCCACTTCCGAAGACGGCACAGCGGGGGGGGGGGAGGGAACTCCCGCCTAATGTCAGGGAGTGCAGGGATAAGGCAAGGGGATTGGCTCTCGGTCACGATGCTCACTTGGAGGGACGGTGCAAACACGAGGGGCTGAATGGCCTCCTTCGGCACCCCTGACAATCCTGTGATTGCGGAATATCTCACCGCGAGCTGTAGAAAGCGTTTAAAAGTTCATATACTCGCAGGACTATCATCAACTTCAAATGGTAAATACAAAATAAATGTTCATACTTACTTGCATCGTACTCGGTGTGGCTTCCGGTTGGATCAATCCTCCGCAAGGTCTCTTCGATTAGGGCTGGAATTCTCTGGCCGTTGGAATTCTCAGAACCCGTCTGCAGCGCACCCCCACTGACGGGTTTCCTGGAGGTTTGGGGTGGCATTGATGGGAAATCCCATCGACAAGGGGCGGGGAGAGAATGCCGCCGCCAGCTCTCCGGCAAGGAACACACGACTAGGAAGAACTGTTGTGAGCGATCAGCGCGCACCTCGCTTTACTCGCCCCTCGCTTTAAGTGCGAATCACTTCAGCCATATCGGTCGGGGAAAAAAAATCGGGCAGAGGGAAATCAGAGCAATGTGACGTCCCTGCGCGCGGGGGCGACGGCCAGCAAAACGTCTCACGGGCCACTCACAGAACCTTGAAGGGCCGTAGATTTACCTCCATTCTTAAGAGGGAGCTGCTGATAGCAATGTCGAAAGAGTGGGACGTGTCAACGCGGTGATCAGCAACATTCTCCAGAGAAGGAGAGTGGCTGTAACGGGAATAATGATAATAATAATCTTTTATTGTCACAAGTACGAAGTGACTGTGAAAAGCCCCTAGTCGCCACATTCCGCCGCCTCCTCAGTGATGCACAATCAATACTCTCGAGACAAAGAGGAGTCATATCTAATCGGCTTTAATCAGCTAGAACTGTACCCAGAAAGTGAAGGCTGCTGGGACGGCATTGGTTCTTATACCCCGCCTCTCAGGGCGGGGCTATGTACATCATCCAATGGTAGACCCCTCGGTCCAGCCAATGGTCATTCACCTCTCAGGTACTGCAATACCTGGTATTACCACACTCGGGTAATCTGGTACGGGAATTGAACCTGCTGGCCTTGTATTGCATCACAAACCAGCTGTCTAGCCCACTGAGCTAAACCAGCCATGGACGACTATGGTTTCAGCATCGGCTGCCGAGAAATGGGCCAGTCAAAGCCCCAAAGTAGCAAGTTTCTTAAGTGTGTACAAGGCAGTTTCCTGGAACAGTATGTTCTCAAATCAACAAGAGGACAGGCCATCCTGATTTTTTTAGTGTGTAGCCTGTGTGAATTAGTCAGCGACCTAGCTGTGAGGGAGCACGCGGAACTAAAAAAAAAGACACATGCTGGAAAAAACGTTTGGCCTCGCACTAATCAGGAATAGCTCACAAGAAATGACCAACATTTTCAACCAAACGACAGCTTAGGGGTCAGCCGTTCCACCGGTTCAATCCACAGGAGAGTGGCTTCGGCCAATCGGAGTCGGCCAGCCCGGTCTGAATTTGGACAAGGCTGGGCAGTTAACTGTTCCGTGCTGCGTTCTCCACGGCAAGGTCTCCTCCAAGCGGAATCCAGCAGCAACTCTTCCCACGCAGGATAAATTGTTTCCCCCCCCCCGTTGCAGTTGGTGATTTCAGGTGAGGTATCCTGGCGATGCAAGAGGAAAAGCTTTGACAGTTATGTCTCCTTTCTCTCAGTGACTCAAGTCCTGTACGACCAAACGGCTATTAGTGAGGGAGCGAGGGCAGCACGGGTGGCGCAGTGGGTAGCACTGTAGTCTCACGGCGCCGAGGTCCTAGGTTCGATCCCGGCTCTGGGTCACTGTCCGTGTGGAGTTTGCACATTCTCCCCGTGTCTGCGTGGGTTTCGCCCCCACAACCCAAAGATGTGCCGGCTGGGTGGATTGGCCACGCTAAATTGCCCCTTAATTGGATAAAATGAATTGGGTACTCTAAATTTATTTTTAAAATAAAAAAATTAGTGAGGGAGCAACACTCAGCTCACAATGACTGGAACATTTTTGAACGTGATACCAAGAGGAGAAGGGAAGGGGATGCCGGGTGAGACGTGAATCGAGGTTTAAAATTGAAGAGAGGTGAAAAATTAACGGCGATAAATTGGGTGAAACGATTAACGGGTCAAACCCACAGGTGGAGGGTGGGACGTGCATGAAATTAGTACAACGATGGGGGTGAGGACAGGTGTGTTAGGTGCTCAGGGAGCCCAGCAAATCACACCCATATGTTCTGGGCATGCCCAGCGCTGGAGGAATTTTGGAAGGGCGTAGCGAGGACGGTGTCGAGGGTGGTAGGATCCAGGGTCAAACCGGGCTGGGGGCTCGCAATATTTGGGGTGGCAGAGGAGCCGGGAGTGCAGGAGGCGAAAGAGGCCGGAATTCTGGCCTTTGCGTCCCTGGTAGCCCGGCGAAGGATTCTCCTTCAGTGGAAAGATACGAGGACCCCAAGCGTGGAATCCTGGATCAGCGATATGGTGGGGTTTATTGAATTGGAGAGGGTGAAATTCGCCTTGAGAGGGTCAACAAACAAGAACAAAGAACAAAGAAATGTACAGCACAGGAACAGGTCCTTCGGCCCTCCAAGCCCGTGCCGACCATGCTGCCCGACTAAACTACAATCTTCTACACTTCCAGGGTCCGTATCCCTCTATCCCCATCCTATTCATGTATTTGTCAAGATGCCCCTTAAATGTCACTATCGTCCCTGCTTCCACCACCTCCTCCGGTAGCGAGTTCCAGGCACCCTCTACCCTCTGCGTAAAAAACTTGCCTCGTACATCTACTCTAAACCTTGCCCCTCTCACCTTAAACCTATGCCCCCTAGTAATTGACCCCTCTACCCTGGGGAAAAGCCTCTGACTATCCACTCTGTCTATGCCCCTCATAATTTTGTATACCTCTATCAGGTCTCCCCTCAACCTCCTTCGTTCCAGTGAGAACAAACCGAGTTTATTCAACCGCTCCTCATAGCTAATGCCCTCCATACCAGGCAACATTCTGGTAAATCTCTTCTGCACCCTCTCTAAAGCCTCCACACCCTTCTGGTAGTGTGGCGACCAGAATTGAACACTATGCTCCAAGTGTGGCCTAACTAAGGTTCTATACAGCTGCAACATGACTTGCCAATTCTTATACTCAATGCCCTGGCCAATGAAGGCAAACATGCCGTATGCCTTCTTGACTACCTTCTCCACCTGTGTTGCCCCTTTCAATGACCTGTGGACCTGTACTCCTAGATCTCTTTGACTTTCAATACTCTTGAGGGTTCTACCATTCACTGTATATTCCCTACCTGCATTAGACCTTCCAAAATGCATTACCTCACATTTGTCCGGATTAAACTCCATCTGCCATCTCTCCGCCCAAGTCTCCAATCTAAATCCTGCTGTATCCTCCGACAGTCCTCATCGCTATCCGCAATTCCACCAACCTTTGTGTCGTCTGCAAACTTACTAATCAGACCAGTTACATTTTCCTCCAAATCATTTATATATACTACAAAGAGCAAAGGTCCCAGCACTGATCCCTGTGGAACACCACTGGTCACAGCCCTCCAATGAGAAAAGCATCCTTCCATTGCTACTCTCTGCCTTCTATGGCCTAGCCAGTTCTGTATCCACCTTGCCAGTTCACCCCTGATCCCGTGTGACTTCACCTTTTGTACTAGTCTACCATGAGGGACCTTGTCAAAGGCCTTACTGAAGTCCATATAGACAACATCCACTGCCCTACCTGCATCAATCATCTTAGTGACCTCCTCGAAAAACTCTATCAAGTTAGTGAGACACGACCTCCCCTTCACAAAACCGTGCTGCCTCGGTCGGTACAAGGGTTCTTTAGGCGGTGGCAACCGTTCTTAGACTTTCAGGCAGAACGATAGACATTGGTCAATGGCAGCAGCAGCTTGGGGGGTGGGGGGTTACTTCATTTTTGTTTATGTTATTTACACTGGAGGGTCTGAGGGGGTGTATACACCTGTTGTGTTAAGTCGGGGTGTTAATGTTAATTTATTATTTAGGTACAGGGGGGAGGGGTTTAGGGGGTTGCTTTTTTAGATTGTGTTTTGTACTTAACCCTGTTGGGTTCTTTTTTCTGTCTCATTTTGTTACTGATATTTTATGAAAACCTTTAATAAAAATTATATTTTTTTAAAAAAAGAAATTAGTACCACAACGAGACCTCGGCACAACACTAAAGGGTTCTCCTCACGACGTTGAAATGTCAGTCAACAAAAAGAGATGAGAGACCCTGGATGGGGTTTCCAGCCCTTCCTGCCAATGGGGTTTTCCAGACTTTCCCACTGAAGGGCTTGTACCATCTACCCTGTCATTGGATCCTGACAATGCAGAAAGAGACCATTCGGCCCATCTGGACTGCACCGACCCTCCTAAATACTCCGCCGAGGCCCGTGTCCCCACCCTATCCCAGTAACCCCTATTAACCTTTTGGACACTAAGGGACAATTTATCATGGCCAATCCACCTAACCTGCACATCTTTGGACTTGTGGGAGGAAACCGGAGCACCCGCAGGAAACCCACGCAGACACGGGGGAGAACGTGCAAACTCCGCACATGCAGTGACCCAGCGGGGAATCGAACCTGACTTCCACATGTTGGGCAGAATTTTCCATTCTCTGCACAGAGTGCTGACTGAGGTGGGAAAACCGGCATGCCGCTCTCCAGTAATCCGGAATTCTGCAATGCAAAATTCAGCTTGCGTGCCCCACGGCATCACGCTCGCGGGGCGAGGCTGAAGAATGCCAGCAGTCAGGAATCCCGAGATCGGCGCACCCTTTAAAACACAGCCCCGTTGTATCGGCAACATCGAAGAAGGGGCCGCATTTTGGCAACATTGAAGGAGGTGCCGCGTTTTGGAAACAACGAAAGAGGGGTTGTGTTTCGACAACAGGGAAGAAGGGGCCGTGTTTTGCCGACCCTGAAGGAGGGACCGCGTTTCGGCGACATCGTAGAACAGGCCTCACTTTGACGACATCGAAGTGGAGGCCATGTTTCGGCGACATCGAAGGACGGATCTCATTTCGGCCACATCGAAGGAGGGGCAGCGTTTTGGAGACATTGAAGGAGGATCCGCATTTCGGTGACATCAAAGGAGGGGCCGTGTATTGGCAACATCGAAGGAGGGACCGCGTTTCGGCAACAATGAAAGAGGGGCTGTGTTTTGACAACAGGGAACAAGGGGCCGTGCTTTGCCGGCCCCGAAGGAGAGACATTTAGGCGTTTAGGCGACATCGAAGGAGGGGCCGTGTAACGGCAACATCGAAGGAGGGACCGTGTATCAGGGACACCGAAGGAGGGACCGTGTTTCGGCAACATCAAAGGAGAGACCGTGTTTTGGGGACATCAGAGGGGCCGCGTTTCGATTACATTGAAGGAGGGACCATGTTTCGGCAACATCAAAGGAGAGACCGTGTATTGGGGACATCAGAGGGGCCGTGTTTTGGTAACTTCGAAGGAGATACCGTGTATCGGGGACATTGGAATGGCCGCGTTTCAATGACATTGAAGGAGGGGCCGTGTTTCGGCGACATCGAAGGAGGGGCCACGTTTTGCTGACATCGGACGGGCTGTGTTTCACCGACATCGGAGGGGCCGTGTATCGGCAACAACGAAAGAGGGGCTGTGTTTCGACAACATGGAAGAAGGGGCCATGTTTTGCCGACCCCTAGGAGAGACCGTGTTTCGGCGACATCGAAGGGGGAGCCGTGTATCGGCAACATCAAAGCAGGGACCGCATTTCGGCAACATCGAAGGAGGTGCCGCGTTTTGGAAACAACAAAAGAGGGGCTGTGTTTTGCCGACCCTGAAGGAGGGATCGCGTTTCGGCGACATCGTACAACAGGCCTCGCTTTGACGACATCGAAGTGGAGGCCCTGTTTCGGCGACATCGAAGGACGGATCTCATTTTGGCGACATCGAAGGGGGGGTCGTGTTTCGGCCACATTGGAGGGGCCACGTTTCATGGGACATCGAATGAGGAGCCGTGTTTTGAAGCCATCGAAGGAGGGACCACGTTTCGGCAACAACGAAAGAGGGGCCGTGTTTTGACAACAGGGAAGCAGGGGCCGTGCTTTGCCGAACCGGAAGGAGAGACCGTGTTTCGGCGACATCGAAGGGGGGGCCGTGCATCGGCAACATCGAAGGAGGGGCCGCATTTCGGCAACATCGAAGGAGGTGCCACGTTTTGGAAACAACGAAAGAGGGGTTGTGTTTCGACAACAGGGAAGAAGGGGCCGTGTTTTGCCGACCCTGAAGGAGGAACCGCGTTTCGGCGACATCGTAGAACAGGCCTCGCTTTGACGACATCGAAGTGGAGGCCATGTTTCGGTGACATCGAAGGACGGATCTCATTTCGGCCACATCGAAGGAGGGGCCGCGTATTGCTGACATCGGACGGGCTGCGTTTCACCGATATCGGAGGGGCCGTGTATCGGCAACAACGAAAGAGGGGCTGTGTTTCGACAACAGGGAAGAAGGGGCCGTGTTTTGCCGACCCCGAAGGAGAGGCCGTGTATTGGCAACATCAAAGGAGGGACCGCATTTCAGCAACATCGAAGAATCGGCCGCATTTCGGCAACATCGAACGAGGTGCTGCGTTTTGGAAACAATGAAAGATGGGCTGTGTTTCGGCAATAGGGAAGAAGGGGCCGTGTTTTGCCGACCCCGAAGGAGGGATCGCGTTTCGGCGACATCATAGAACAGGCCTCGCTGTGACGACATCGAAGTGGAGGCCCTGTTTTGGCGACATCGAAGGACGGATCTCATTTCGGCCACATCGAAGGAGGGGTTGTGTTTCGGCCACATTGGAGGGGCCGCGTTTCATGGGACATCGAACGAGGAGCCGTGTTTTGGAGACATTGAAGGAGGATCTGCGTTTCGGTGACATCGAAGGAGGGGCCGTGTATCGGCAACATTGAAGGAGGGACCGCGTTTCGGCAACAACGAAAGAGGGGCCGTGTTTTGACAACAGGGATGAAGGGGCCGTGCTTTGCCGACCCCGAAGGAGAGACCGCGTTTTGGCGACATCGAAGGAGGGGCCTTGTAACGGCAACATCGAAGGAGGGGCCGTGTATCAGGGACATCGAAGGAGGGTCCGTGTTTCGGCAACATCAAAGGAGAGACCATGTATTGGGGACATCAGAGGGGCCGTGTTTTGATGACATTGAAGGAGGGACCGTGTTTCGGCAACATCGAAGGGGCCGTGTATCGGCAACAACGAAAGAGGGGCTGTGTTTCGACAACAGGGAAGAAGGGGCCGTGTTTTGCCGACCCCGAAGGAGAGACCGTGTTTCGGCGACATCGAAGGAGGGGCCGTGTATCGGCAACATCGAAGGAGGGGCCGTGTTTCAGCAACATCGAATGAGGGGCCGCATTTCGGCAGCATCGAAGGAGGTGCCGCGTTTCGGAAACAACGAAAGAGGGGCTGTGTTTTTACAACAGGGAAGAAGGGGCCGTGTTTTGCCGACCCTGAAGGAGAGACCGCGTTTCGGCGACATCGTAGGACGGGCCTCGTTTCGACGACATCGAAGTGGAGGCCATGTTTCGGCGACATCGAAGAGCGGATCGCGTTTCAGCGACATTGAAGGAGGGGCCGCGTTTCGCTGACATGGAACGAGGAGCCGCATTTCAGGGACATCAAAGGAGGGGCTGTGTTTCGGCGACATTAAAGGACGGGCCTCGTTTTGGCGACATCGAAGGAGGGGTGTTATTTCGGTGACATCGAAGGATGGATCTCGTTTCGGCGACATTCAAGGAGGATCTATGTTTCGGCGACATTGAAGAAGGGGCTGTGTTTCAGCGACATCGAAGGAGGGGCTGTGTTTTGCCGACATCGAAGAAGGGGCTCTGTTTCGGCGACATTGAGGGCCTCGTTTCGGTGACATCGAAGGAGGGGCCGTGTTTTTGTGACTTTGAAGGACGGGCCTCGTTCCAGCGACAATGAAGGACGGGCCGTGTTTCACTGACATGTTTGAGTGACGGCATTTTGGGGACATCGAAGGAGAGGCTGTGTTTCGGCAACAACAAAGGATGGGCGATGTTTCGGCAACATGGAAGGAGGGGTCGGGTCTCGCCGACATTGACGGAGAGACCGAGTTTCGGCGATATCGAAGGACGGGTCTCATTTTGCCAGCATCGAAGGAGAAGCCGTGCTGCAGTGATATTGAAGAAGCTGCCGCATTTCACGGACATGGAAGGAGGAGCCGTGATCAGCCACATCGAAGGAGAGGCCGTGTTTTGGGGACATCGAAGGAAGGGGCACGTTTTGTCCACGCTGAAAGATGAGCCGCTTTTCGGCACTGACGAAGGATGAGCCACATTCCGGCTACATCAAGGAATGGGCCGCGTTTCAGCGACTTCAGAGGACGGGTGGTGTTTCAGCAAAATTGAAGGATTTCCGCCACCTCCAAAGATGAGACACACTTTGGCAAAGTTGAAGGGCAGGCCACATTTTGATGATGTCATAGGACGGGCCACGTTTTGGCGATGCCAAAGGACAGGCTGTTTTCCAGCGACATCGAAGGACAAGCCACATTTTGATGACGAGATGCGTTTTGAGCACATCGAAGGACGAGCTGCGTCCCGGGGACATCGAAGGACGAACCGCGTATCGAGGACATCGAAGGACGAGCCGCATATCGAGGACATCGAACGACGAAAGACATTCCGGGGACATCGAAGGATGATAGACATTCCGGAGACATCGAAGGACGAGAGCTGCGTCCCGGGGACATCGAAGGACGAGCCTTGTCCCGAGTACATCGAAGGACGGGAGGCGTCCCGGGGACATCGAAGGTCGAGAGCCATCCCGGGGACATCGAAGGATGAGCCGCGTCCCAGGGACATCGTAGGACGAGAGACGCCACGGGGTCATCAAAGGACGAGAGACGTCCCGGGGACATCAAAGGACGAGCTGCGACCCAGAGACATCGAAGGATGAGGAACGTCCCGGGGACATCGAAGGACGAGCTGCGTCCCTGGGACATCGAAGGACGAGAGACGTCCCGGTGACATCGAAGGACGAGAGATGTCCCTGGGACATCGAAGGACGAGAGACGTTCCGGGGACATCGAAGGACAAGAGACATCCCGGAGACATCGAAGGACGAGAGACATCCCTGGGACATCGAAGGACGAGCCGCGTACCGGTGTTATCGAAGGACGAGCCGTGTCTCGGAGACATCGAAGGACGAGAGACGTTCTGGGCACATCGAAGGACGAGAGACGTCCCGGAGACATTGAAGGACGAGAGACGTGCCGGGGACATCGAAGTACGAGCAACATCCCGGGGACATCGAAGGACGAGAGCTGCGTCCCGGGGATATTGAAGGACGAGCCGGGTCCCGGAGACATCGAAAGACGAGAGACATCCAGGGACATCGAAGGACGAGAGACGTCCCGGTGACATCGAAAGACAAGAGACATCCCGGAGACATCGAAGGACGAGAGACGTCCCTGGGACATCGAAGGACGAGCCGCGTCCCGGGGACATCGAAGGACGAGCCGTGTACCGGGGATATCGAAGGACGAGCCGTGTCCCGGAGACATCGAAGGATGAGAGACCTTCCGGGGACATCGAAGGACGAGAGACGCCCCAAGGACATCGAAGGACAAGCCACGTCCCGGGGACATTGAAGGACGAGCCACGTCCCGTGGACATTGAAGGACGAGCCGCGTCCCGGGGACATTGAAGGACGAGTCGCGTCCCGGGGACATCGAAGGACGAGAGACGTCCCGGTGACATCGAAGGACTAGAGACGTTCCGGGGAAATCGAAGGACGAGAGACGCCCCGAGGACATCGAAGGACGAGAGACGTCCCGGGGACATCGAAGGACGAGCCACGCCCCGGGGATATTGAAGGACGAGCCGGGTCCCAGAGACATCGAAAGACGAGAGACTTCCGGGGACATCGAAGGATGAGAGACGTCCCGGGGACATCGAAGGACGAGAGACGTTCCGGGGACATCGAAGGACAAGAGACATCACGGGGACATCGAAGGACAAGAGACATCCCGGAGACATCAAAGGACGAGAGACGTCCCTGGGACATCGAAGGACGAGAGATGTCCCTGGGACATCGAAGGACAAGCCGCGTACCGGGGATATCGAAGGACGAGCCGTGTTCAGGAGACATCGAAGGACGAGAGACGTTACGGGGACATCGAAGGACGAGAGATGCCCCGAGGACATCGAAGGACGAGAGATGCCCCGAGGACATCGAAGGACAAGCCACGTCCCGAGGACATTGTAGGACGAGCCACGTCCCGGGGACATCGAAGGACGACAGGCGTCCCGGGGACATCGAAGGACGAGAGATGCCCCGAGGACATCGAAGGACAAGCCACGTCCCGAGGACATTGAAGGACGAGCCGCGTCCCGGGGACATCGAAGGACGAGTCGTGACCCGGAGACATCGAAGGACGAGAGACGTTACAGGGACATCGAAGGACGAGAGACGCCCCGAGGACATCGAAGGACAAGCCACGTCCATGGGACATTGTAGGAAGAGCCGCGTCCCGGGGACATCGAAGAACGAGCCGCGTCCCGTGGACATCGAAGGACGAGAGACGTCCCGGTGACATCGAAGGACGAGAGATGTCTCGGAGACATCGAGGGACAAAAGACATCCTGGAGACATCGAAGGACGAGCCGCGTACCGGGGATATCGAAGGACGAGAGGATTCCGGGGACATCGAAGGACGAGCCACGTCCCGGGGATAATGAAGGACGGGCCGGGTCCCGGAGACATCGAAGGACGAGAGACGTTAAGCGGACATCGAAGGACGAGAGACGCCCCGCGGACATCGAAGGACAAGCCACGTCCCGGGGACATTGTAGGACGAGCCGTGTCCCGGGGACATCGAAGGACGAGAGACGTCCCGGGAACATCGAAGTACGAGCCACATCCCGGGGACATCGAGGGACGAGAGACGTCCCGGGGACATCGAACGATGAGGGCCGCGTCCCGGAGACATTGAAGGACGAGCCATGACCTGGGGACATTGAAGGACGAGCCTTGTCCTGGGGACATGGAAGGACGACAGACGTCCCAGGGATATCGAAGGACGAGCCGCGTCCCGGAGACATCGAAGGACGAGAGACGTCCCGGAGACATCGAAGGCCGAGGGCTGCATCCCAGGGACATTGAACAAAGAACAAAGAACAAAGAAATGTACAGCACAGGAACAGGCCCTTCGGCCCTCCAAGCCCGTGCCGACCATACTGCCCGACTAAACTACAATCTTCTAAAAGAACAAAGAAATGTACAGCACAGGATGAGAGACGTCTCGGGGACATTGAAGGATGAGCCGTGTCCCGGGTACATCGAAGGACGAGAGACGTCCCGGGAACATCGATGGACGAGAGACGTCCCGGAGACATCGAAGGACGAGAGACGTCCCATGGACATCGAAGGACGAGAGCTGCATCCCAGGGACATTGAAGGATTAGAGACGTCTCGGGGACATTGAAGGATGAGCTGCGTACCGTGGATATCGAAGGACGAGCCGCGTACCAGGGATATCGAAGGACGAGACGCGTACCGGGGATATTGAAGGACGAGCCCATCCCGGAGACATCAAAGGACGAGAGCTGCGTCCCGGGGACATTGAAGGACGAGAGACGTCCCGGGGTCATTGAAGGACGAGAGACGTCCCGAGGATATCGAACGACGAGCCGCGTCCCAGAGACATCGAAGGACGAGAGACGTCCCGTGGACATTGAAGGACGAGAGACGTCCCGGGGATATCGAAGGATGAGCCGCGTCCCAGAGACATCGAAGGACGAGAGACGTCCCGGGGACATCGAAGGACGAGAGACGTCCCGGGGACATCGAACGATGAGGGCTGCATCCCGGAGACATTAAAGGACGAGCCTTGACCTGGGGACATTGAAGGACGAGCCTTGACCTGGGGACATTGAAGGACGAGCCTTGTCCTGGGGACAGAGAAGGACGACAGACGTCCCGGGGACATCGAAGGACGAGAGTTGCATGAGGAGACATCGAAGGATGAGCCGTGTCCAGGGGACATCGAAGGATGTGCCGTGTCCCGGGTACATCGAAGGACGAGAGACGTCCCAGGGACATCGAAGGAAGAGAGATGTCCCGGGAACATCGATGGACGAGAGACGTCCCGGAGACATCGAAGGACGAGGGCTGCATCCCAGGGACATTGAAGGATGAGAGACGTCTCGGGGACATTGAAGGATGAGCCGTGTCCCGGGTACATCGAAGGACGAGAGACGTCCCGGGAACATCGAAGGACGAGAGCAGCATCCCAGGGACATTGAAGGATGAGAGACGGCTCGGGGACATTGAAGGACGAGCCGCGTACCAGGGATATCGAAGGACGAGCCGCGTACCAGGGATATCGAAGGACGAGACGCGTACCGGGGATACTGAAGGACAAGCCCATCCCGGAGACATCAAAGGACGAGAGCTGCGTCCCGGGGACATTGAAGGACGAGAGACGTCCCGGGGACATTGAAGGACGAGGGACGTCCCAGGGACATCGAAGGACGAGAGCTGCATCCCGGGGACATCGAAGGATGAGCCGTGTCCCGGGTACATCGAAGGATGAGAGACGTCCCCGGGACATCGAAGAACGAGGGACGTTCCGGGGACATCGAAGGGAGAGCTGCATCTCGGGGACATCGAAGGACGAGAGACGTCATGGGGACATCGAAGGACGAGAGACGTCCCGGGGACATCGAAGGATGAGAGACGTCCCGGGGACATCGAAGTACGAGCCACATCCCGGGGACATCGAAGGACGGGAGACGTCCCGGGGACATCGAAGGACGAGAGACGTCCTGGGGACATCGAAGGACGAGAGCTGCGTCCCGGGGACATCGAAGGTTGAGCCGTGTCACGGGGACATCGTAGGACCAGAGACGTCACGGGGACATCGAAGGACGAGAGACGTCGCGGAGATATCGAAGGACGAGAGACGTCCCGGGGACATCGAAGGACGAGAGACGTCCCGGGGACATCGAACGATGAGGGCCGCGTCCCGGAGACATTGAAGGACGAGCCTTGTCCAAGGGACATTGAAGGACGAGAGACGTCCCGGGGATATCGAAGGACGAGTCGCATCCCGGAGACATTGAAGGACGAGCTGCGTTCCGGCTACATCGAAGTATGAGGGATGTCCCGGGGACATGGAAGGATGTGAGCCATGTCCCGGGGTCATCGAAGGACGAGAGCTGCATCCGGGAGACATCGAAGGGCGAGAGAGGTCCCGGGGACATCGAAGTACGAGAGACGTCCCGGGAGCATCGATGTACGAGAGACGTCCCGGAGACATCGAAGGATGAGCTGCGTTCCGGAGACATCGAAGGATGAGCTGCGTTCCGGAGACATCGAAGGACGAGACGCGTACCGGGGATACTGAAGGACAAGCCCATCCCGGAGACATCAAAGGACGAGAGCTGCGTCCCGGGGACATTGAAGGACGAGAGACGTCCCGGGGACATTGAAGGACGAGGGACGTCCCAGGGACATCGAAGGACGAGAGCTGCATCCCGGGGACATCGAAGGATGAGCCGTGTCCCGGGTACATCGAAGGATGAGAGACGTCCCCGGGACATCGAAGAACGAGGGACGTTCCGGGGACATCGAAGGACGAGAGCTGCATCTCGGGGACATCGAAGGACGAGAGACGTCATGGGGACATCGAAGGACGAGAGACGTCCCGGGGACATCGAAGGATGAGCTGCGTCACGGGGACATCGAAGGATGAGAGACGTCATGGGGACACCGAAGGACGAGAGACGTCCCGGGGACATCGAAGGATGAGAGACGTCCCGGGGACATCGAAGTACGAGCCACATCCTGGGGACATCGAAGGACGAGAGCTGCGTCCCGGAAACATCGAAGGACGAGAGCTGCGTCCCGGAAACATCGAAGGATGAGCCACATCCCGGGGACATCGAAGGACGGGAGACGTCCCGGGGACATCGAAGGACGAGAGACGTCCCGGGGACATCGAACGACGAGAGCTGCATCCGGGAGACATCGAAGGACAAGAGACGTCCCGGGAACATCGATGGACGAGAGATGTCCCGGAGACTTCGAAGGATGAGCTGCGTTCCGGAGACATCGAAGGATGAGCCACATCCCGGCGACACCGAAGGACGGGAGACGTCCCGGGGACATCGAAGGACGAGAGACGTCCTGGGGACATCGAAGGACGAGAGCTGCGTCCCGGGGACATCGAAGGTTGAGCCGTGTCACGGGGACATCGTAGGACCAGAGACGTCACGGGGACATCGAAGGACGAGAGACGTCGCGGAGACATCGAAGGACGAGAGACGTCCCGGGGACATCGAAGGACGAGAGACGTCCCGGGGACATCGAACGATGAGGACCGCGTCCCGGAGACATTGAAGGACGAGCCTTGTCCAAGGGACATTGAAGGACGAGAGACGTCCCGGGGATATCGAAGGACGAGCTGCGTTCCGGCTACATCGAAGTATGAGGGATGTCCCGGGGACATGGAAGGATGTGAGCCATGTCCCGGGGTCATCGAAGGACGAGAGCTGCATCCGGGAGACATCGAAGGGCGAGAGAGGTCCCGGGGACATCGAAGGACGGGAAACGTCCCGGGTACATCGAAGGACGAAGGATGAGCTGCGTTCCGGAGACACCGAAGGATGAGCTGCGTTCCGGAGACATCGAAGGATGAGCCACATCCCGGCGACACCGAAGGACGGGAGACGTCCTGGGGACATCGAAGGACGAGAGACGTCCTGGGGACATCGAAGGACGAGAGATGTCCTGGGGACATTGAAGGACGAGAGACGTCACGGGGACATCGAAGGACGAGAGACGTCCCGGGGACATCGAAGGACGAGAGCTGCATCTCGGGGACATCGAAGGGCGAGAGCTGCGTCCCGGGAATATCGAAGGATGAGCCACATCCCGGGGACATCGAAGGATGGGAGACGTCCCGGGGACATCGAACGACGAGAGACGTCCCGGGGACATCTAGGGACGAGAGACGTCCTGGGGACATCGAACGATGAGGGTCGCGTCACGGAGACATTGAAGGACGAGCCTTGTCCTGGGGACATTGAAGGACGAGAGACGTCCCGGGGATATCGAAGGATGAGTCGCGTCCCGGAGACATTGAAGGACGAGCTGCGTTCCGGCGACATTGAAGGACGAGCCGCGTTCCGGCGACATTGAAGGACGAGCCGCATTCCGGCTACATCGAAGTATGAGGGATGTCCCGGGGACATGGAAGGATGTGAGCCACGTCCCGGGGACATCAAAGGACGAGAGCTGCATCCGGGAGACATCGAAGGACGAGAGACATCCCGGGGACATCGAAGTACGAGCCACATTCCGGGGACATCGAAGGAAGAGCCGCGTCCCAGGTACATCCTTCGATATCAGCCATGATTGAATGGTGGAGTGGACTCGATGGGCCGAATGGCCTTACTTCCGCTCCTATGTCTTATGGTCTTAAGAGAGCTGTGTCCCGGAAACATCGAAGGATGAGCCACATCCCGGGGACATCGAAGGACGGGAGACGTCCCGGGGACATCGAAGGACGAGAGACGTCCTGCGGACATCGAAGGACGAGAGACGTCCCGGGGACATCGAACGACGAGAGCTGCATCCGGGAGACATCGAAGGACGAGAGAGGTCCCGGGAACATCGATGGACGAGAGACGTCCCGGAGACATCGAAGGATGAGCTGCGTTCCGGAGACATCGAAGGATGAGCCACATCCCGGCGACACCGAAGGACGGGAGACGTCCCGGGGACATCGAAGGACGAGAGACGTCCTGGGGACATCGAAGGACAAGAGACGTCCCGGGGACATCGAACGATGAGGGCCGCGTCCCGGAGACATTGAATGACGAGCCTTGTCCTGGGGACATTGAAGGATGAGAGACGTCCCGGGGACATCGATGGACGAGGGACGTCCCGGAGACATCGAAGGATGAGCTGCGTTCCGGAGACATCGAAGGATGAGCCGTGTCCCGGGTACATCGAAGGACGAGAGACGTCCCGGGGACATCGAAGGATGAGCTGCGTTCCGGAGACATTGAAGGATGAGCCACATCCCGGCGACACCGAAGGACGGGAGACGTCCCGGGGACATCGAAGGACGAGAGACGTCCTGGGGACATCGAAGGACGAGAGACGTCCCGGGGACATCTAGGGACGAGAGACGTCCCGGGGACATCAAACGATGAGGGCCGCGTCCCGGAGACATTGAAGGACGAGCCATGTCCTGGGGACATTGAAGGACGAGCCTTGTCCTGGGGACATTGAAGGACGACAGACGTCCCGGGGATATCGAAGGACGAGCCGCGTCCCGGAGACTTCAAAGGACGAGCCGCGTTCCGGCAACATTGAAGGACGAGCCGCATTCCGGCTACATCGAAGTATGAGGGATGTCCCGGGGACATGGAAGGATGTGAGCCACGTCCCGGGGTCATCGAAGGACGAGAGCTGCATCCGGGAGACATCGAAGGACGAGAGACGTCCCGGAGACATCGAAGGACAAGGGCTGCAACCCAGGGACATTGAAGGATGAGAGACGTCTCGGGGACATTGAAGGATGAGCTATGTCCCGGGTACATCGAAGGACGAGAGACGTCCCGGGAACATCGATGGACGAGAGACGTCCCGGAGACATCGAAGGACGAGAGACGTCCCAGGGACATCGAAGGACGAGAGCTGCATCCCAGGGACATTGAAGGATGAGAGACGTCTCGGGAACATTGAAGGATGAGCTGCGTACCGGGGATATCGAAGGACGAGCCGCGTACCAGGGATATCGAAGGACGAGACGCGTACCGGGGATACTGAAGGACGAGCCCATCCCGGAGGCATCAAAGGACGAGAGCTGCGTCCCAGGGACATTGAAGGACGAGAGACGTCCCGGGGACATTGAAGGACGAGGGCTGCATCCCGGAGACATTAAAGGACGAGCCTTGACCTGGGGACATTGAAGGACGAGCCTTGACCTGGGGACATTGAAGGACGAGCCTTGTCCTGGGGACAGAGATGGACGACAGACGTCCCGGGGACATCGAAGGACGAGAGTTGCATGAGGAGACATCGAAGGATGAGCCGTGTCCAGGGGACATCGAAGGATGTGCCGTGTCCCGGGTACATCGAAGGACGAGAGACGTCCCAGGGACATCGAAGGAAGAGAGATGTCCCGGGAACATCGATGGACGAGAGACGTCCCGGAGACATCGAAGGACGAGGGCTGCATCCCAGGGACATTGAAGGATGAGAGACGTCTCGGGGACATTGAAGGATGAGCCGTGTCCCGGGTACATCGAAGGACGAGAGACGTCCCGGGAACATCGAAGGACGAGAGCAGCATCCCAGGGACATTGAAGGATGAGAGACGGCTCGGGGACATTGAAGGACGAGCCGCGTACCAGGGATATCGAAGGACGAGCCGCGTACCAGGGATATCGAAGGACGAGACGCGTACCGGGGATACTGAAGGACAAGCCCATCCCGGAGACATCAAAGGACGAGAGCTGCGTCCCGGGGACATTGAAGGACGAGAGACGTCCCGGGGACATTGAAGGACGAGGGACGTCCCAGGGACATCGAAGGACGAGAGCTGCATCCCGGGGACATCGAAGGATGAGCCGTGTCCCGGGTACATCGAAGGATGAGAGACGTCCCCGGGACATCGAAGAACGAGGGACGTTCCGGGGACATCGAAGGGAGAGCTGCATCTCGGGGACATCGAAGGACGAGAGACGTCATGGGGACATCGAAGGACGAGAGACGTCCCGGGGACATCGAAGGATGAGAGACGTCCCGGGGACATCGAAGTACGAGCCACATCCCGGGGACATCGAAGGACGGGAGACGTCCCGGGGACATCGAAGGACGAGAGACGTCCTGGGGACATCGAAGGACGAGAGCTGTGTCCCGGGGACATCGAAGGTTGAGCCGTGTCACGGGGACATCGTAGGACCAGAGACGTCACGGGGACATCGAAGGACGAGAGACGTCGCGGAGATATCGAAGGACGAGAGACGTCCCGGGGACATCGAAGGACGAGAGACGTCCCGGGGACATCGAACGATGAGGGCCGCGTCCCGGAGACATTGAAGGACGAGCCTTGTCCAAGGGACATTGAAGGACGAGAGACGTCCCGGGGATATCGAAGGACGAGTCGCATCCCGGAGACATTGAAGGACGAGCTGCGTTCCGGCTACATCGAAGTATGAGGGATGTCCCGGGGACATGGAAGGATGTGAGCCATGTCCCGGGGTCATCGAAGGACGAGAGCTGCATCCGGGAGACATCGAAGGGCGAGAGAGGTCCCGGGGACATCGAAGTACGAGAGACGTCCCGGGAGCATCGATGTACGAGAGACGTCCCGGAGACATCGAAGGATGAGCTGCGTTCCGGAGACATCGAAGGATGAGCTGCGTTCCGGAGACATCGAAGGACGAGACGCGTACCGGGGATACTGAAGGACAAGCCCATCCCGGAGACATCAAAGGACGAGAGCTGCGTCCCGGGGACATTGAAGGACGAGAGACGTCCCGGGGACATTGAAGGACGAGGGACGTCCCAGGGACATCGAAGGACGAGAGCTGCATCCCGGGGACATCGAAGGATGAGCCGTGTCCCGGGTACATCGAAGGATGAGAGACGTCCCCGGGACATCGAAGAACGAGGGACGTTCCGGGGACATCGAAGGACGAGAGCTGCATCTCGGGGACATCGAAGGACGAGAGACGTCATGGGGACATCGAAGGACGAGAGACGTCCCGGGGACATCGAAGGATGAGCTGCGTCACGGGGACATCGAAGGATGAGAGACGTCATGGGGACACCGAAGGACGAGAGACGTCCCGGGGACATCGAAGGATGAGAGACGTCCCGGGGACATCGAAGTACGAGCCACATCCTGGGGACATCGAAGGACGAGAGCTGCGTCCCGGAAACATCGAAGGACGAGAGCTGCGTCCCGGAAACATCGAAGGATGAGCCACATCCCGGGGACATCGAAGGACGGGAGACGTCCCGGGGACATCGAAGGACGAGAGACGTCCCGGGGACATCGAACGACGAGAGCTGCATCCGGGAGACATCGAAGGACAAGAGACGTCCCGGGAACATCGATGGACGAGAGATGTCCCGGAGACTTCGAAGGATGAGCTGCGTTCCGGAGACATCGAAGGATGAGCCACATCCCGGCGACACCGAAGGACGGGAGACGTCCCGGGGACATCGAAGGACGAGAGACATCCTGGGGACATCGAAGGACGAGAGCTGCGTCCCGGGGACATCGAAGGTTGAGCCGTGTCACGGGGACATCGTAGGACCAGAGACGTCACGGGGACATCGAAGGACGAGAGACGTCGCGGAGACATCGAAGGACGAGAGACGTCCCGGGGACATCGAAGGACGAGAGACGTCCCGGGGACATCGAACGATGAGGGCCGCGTCCCGGAGACATTGAAGGACGAGCCTTGTCCAAGGGACATTAAAGGACGAGAGACGTCCCGGGGATATCGAAGGACGAGCTGCGTTCCGGCTACATCGAAGTATGAGGGATGTCCCGGGGACATGGAAGGATGTGAGCCATGTCCCGGGGTCATCGAAGGACGAGAGCTGCATCCGGGAGACATCGAAGGGCGAGAGAGGTCCCGGGGACATCGAAGGACGGGAAACGTCCCGGGTACATCGAAGGACGAAGGATGAGCTGCGTTCCGGAGACACCGAAGGATGAGCTGCGTTCCGGAGACATCGAAGGATGAGCCACATCCCGGCGACACCGAAGGACGGGAGACGTCCTGGGGACATCGAAGGACGAGAGACGTCCTGGGGACATCGAAGGACGAGAGATGTCCTGGGGACATTGAAGGACGAGAGACGTCACGGGGACATCGAAGGACGAGAGACGTCCCGGGGACATCGAAGGACGAGAGCTGCATCTCGGGGACATCGAAGGGCGAGAGCTGCGTCCCGGGAATATCGAAGGATGAGCCACATCCCGGGGACATCGAAGGATGGGAGACGTCCCGGGGACATCGAACGACGAGAGACGTCCCGGGGACATCTAGGGACGAGAGACGTCCTGGGGACATCGAACGATGAGGGTCGCGTCACGGAGACATTGAAGGACGAGCCTTGTCCTGGGGACATTGAAGGACGAGAGACGTCCCGGGGATATCGAAGGATGAGTCGCGTCCCGGAGACATTGAAGGACGAGCTGCGTTCCGGCGACATTGAAGGACGAGCCGCATTCCGGCTACATCGAAGTATGAGGGATGTCCCGGGGACATGGAAGGATGTGAGCCACGTCCCGGGGACATCAAAGGACGAGAGCTGCATCCGGGAGACATCGAAGGACGAGAGACATCCCGGGGACATCGAAGTACGAGCCACATTCCGGGGACATCGAAGGAAGAGCCGCGTCCCAGGTACATCCTTCGATATCAGCCATGATTGAATGGTGGAGTGGACTCGATGGGCCGAATGGCCTTACTTCCGCTCCTATGTCTTATGGTCTTAAGAGAGCTGCGTCCCGGAAACATCGAAGGATGAGCCACATCCCGGGGACATCGAAGGACGGGAGACGTCCCGGGGACATCGAAGGACGAGAGACGTCCTGCGGACATCGAAGGACGAGAGACGTCCCGGGGACATCGAACGACGAGAGCTGCATCCGGGAGACATCGAAGGACGAGAGAGGTCCCGGGAACATCGATGGACGAGAGACGTCCCGGAGACATCGAAGGATGAGCTGCGTTCCGGAGACATCGAAGGATGAGCCACATCCCGGCGACACCGAAGGACGGGAGACGTCCCGGGGACATCGAAGGACGAGAGACGTCCTGGGGACATCGAAGGACAAGAGACGTCCCGGGGACATCGAACGATGAGGGCCGCGTCCCGGAGACATTGAATGACGAGCCTTGTCCTGGGGACATTGAAGGATGAGAGACGTCCCGGGGACATCGATGGACGAGGGACGTCCCGGAGACATCGAAGGATGAGCTGCGTTCCGGAGACATCGAAGGATGAGCCGTGTCCCGGGTACATCGAAGGACGAGAGACGTCCCGGGGACATCGAAGGATGAGCTGCGTTCCGGAGACATTGAAGGATGAGCCACATCCCGGCGACACCGAAGGACGGGAGACGTCCCGGGGACATCGAAGGACGAGAGACGTCCTGGGGACATCGAAGGACGAGAGACGTCCCGGGGACATCTAGGGACGAGAGACGTCCCGGGGACATCAAACGATGAGGGCCGCGTCCCGGAGACATTGAAGGACGAGCCTTGTCCTGGGGACATTGAAGGACGACAGACGTCCCGGGGATATCGAAGGACGAGCCGCGTCCCGGAGACTTCAAAGGACGAGCCGCGTTCCGGCAACATTGAAGGACGAGCCGCATTCCGGCTACATCGAAGTATGAGGGATGTCCCGGGGACATGGAAGGATGTGAGCCACGTCCCGGGGTCATCGAAGGACGAGAGCTGCATCCGGGAGACATCGAAGGACGAGAGACGTCCCGGAGACATCGAAGGACAAGGGCTGCATCCCAGGGACATTGAAGGATGAGAGACGTCTCGGGGACATTGAAGGATGAGCCGTGTCCCGGGTACATCGAAGGACGAGAGACGTCCCGGGAACATCGATGGACGAGAGACGTCCCGGAGACATCGAAGGACGAGAGACGTCCCAGGGACATCGAAGGACGAGAGCTGCATCCCAGGGACATTGAAGGATGAGAGACGTCTCGGGAACATTGAAGGATGAGCTGCGTACCGGGGATATCGAAGGACGAGCCGCGTACCAGGGATATCGAAGGACGAGACGCGTACCGGGGATACTGAAGGACGAGCCCATCCCGGAGGCATCAAAGGACGAGAGCTGCGTCCCAGGGACATTGAAGGACGAGAGACGTCCCGGGGACATTGAAGGACGAGAGACGTCCTGGGGATATCGAACGACGAGCCGCGTCCCAGAGACATCGAAGGACGAGAGATGTCCCGGGAACATCGATGGACGAGAGACGTCCCGGAGACATTGAAGGATGAGCTGCGTCCCGGAGACATCGAAGGATGAGCCGTGTCCCAGGGACATCGAAGGACGAGAGACGTCCCGGGGACATCGAAGAACGAGGGACGTCCCGGGGACATCGAAGGACGAGAGACGTCCCGGGGAACTCGAAGGATGAGAGACGTCCCAGGGACATCGAAGGATGAGAGCTGCATCCCGGAAACATCGAAGGATGAGCCACATCCCGGGGACATCGAAGGACGGGAGACGTCCCGGGGACATCGAAGGACGAGAGACGTCCTGGGGACATCGAAGGACGAGAGACGTCCCGGGGACATCGAACACGAGAGACGTCCCGGGGACATCTAGGGACGAGAGACGTCCCGGGGGCATCGAACGATGAGGGCCGCGTCACGGAGACATTGAAGGACGAGCTTTGTCCTGGGGACATTGAAGGATGAGAGACGTCCCGGGGATATCGAAGGACGAGGGACGTCCCGGGGACATCGAAGGACGAGAGACGTCCCGGGGACATCGAAGGACGAGAGCTGCGTCCCGGGGACATCGAAGGATGAGCCGTGTCCCAGGGACATCAAAGGATGTGCCGTGTCCCGGGTACATCGAAGGACGAGAGACGTTCCGGGGACATCGAAGAACGAGGGACGTCCCGGGGACATCGAAGGACGAGAGCTGCGTCCCGGGGACATCGAAGGATGAGCCGTGTCACGGGGACATCAAAGGACGAGAGACGTCCCAGGGACATCGAAGAACGAGGGACGTCCCGGGGACATCGAAGGACGAGAGCTGCGTCCCGGGGACATCAAAGGATGAGCCGTGTCACGGGGACATCAAAGGACGAGAGACGTCCCAGGGACATCGAAGAACGAGGGACGTCCCGGGGACATCGAAGGACGAGAGCTGCGTCCCGGGGACATCGAAGGACGAGAGACGTCCCGGGGAACTCGAAGGACGAGAGACGTCCCAGGGACATCGAAGGATGAGAGCTGCATCCCGGAAACATCGAAGGATGAGCCACATCCCGGGGACATCGAAGGACGGGAGACGTCCCGGGGACATCGAAGGACGAGAGACATCCCTGGGACATCGAAGGATGAGAGCTGCATCCCGGAAACATCGAAGGATGAGCCACATCCCGGGGACATCGAAGGACGGGAGACGTCCCGGGGACATCGAAGGACGACAGACGTCCTGGGGACATCGAAGGACGAGAGACGTCCCGGGGACATCGAACAATGAGGGCCGCGTCACGGAGACATTGAAGGACGAGCTTTGTCCTGGGGACATTGAAGGATGAGAGACGTCCCGGGGATATCGAATGACGAGGGACGTCCCGGGGACATCGAAGGACGAGAGACGTCCCGGGGACATTGAAGGATGAGAGACGTCCCGGGGACATCGAAGTACGAACCACATCCCGGGGACATCGAATGAAGAGAGCTGCGTCCCGGAAACATCGAAGGATGAGTCCCATCCCGGGGACATCGAAGGACGAGAGACGTCCCGGGGAAATCGAACGACGAGAGACGTCCTGGGGACATTGAAGGACGAGAGACGTCCCTGGGATATCGAAGGATGAGTCGCGTCCCGGAGACATTGAAGGACGAGCTGCGTTCCGGCGACATTGAAGGACGAGCCGCAATCCGGCTACATCGAAGTATGAGGGATGTCCCGGGGACATGGAAGGATGTGAGCCACGTCCCGGGGACATCAAAGGACAAGAGCTGCATCCGGGAGACATCGAAGGACGAGAGACGTCCCGGGGACATCGAAGGACGAGAGACGTCCTGCGGACATCGAAGGACGAGAGACGTCCCGGGGACATCGAATGACGAGATCTGCATCCGGGAGGCATCGATGGACGAGAGACGTCCCGGAGACATCGAAGGATGAGACGTGTCCCGGGTACATCGAAGGACGAGCTGCGTCCCGGGGACATCGAAGGACGAGAGACGTCCCGTGGACTTTGAAGGACGAGCTGCGTTCCGGAGACATCGAAGGATGAGCCACAATCCGGCGACACCGAAGGACGGGAGACGTCCCGGGGACATCGAAGGACGAGAGACGTCCCGGGGACATCGAAGGACGAGAGACGTCCCGGGAACATCGATGGACGAGAGACGTCCCGGGGACATCGAAGGATGAGCTGCGTTCCGGAGACATTGAAGGATGAGCAACATCCCGGCGACGCCGAAGGACGGGAGACGTCCCGGGGACATCGAAGGACGAGAGACGTCCTGGGGACATCGAAGGACGAGAGACGTCCCGGGGACATCTAGGAACGAGAGACGTCCCGGAGACATCAAACGATGAGGGCCGCGTCCCGGAGACATTGAAGGACGAGCCATGTCCTGGGGACATTGGAGGACGAGCCTTGTCCTGGGGACTTTGAAGGACGAGCTGCGTACCGGGAATATCGAAGGACGAGCCGCGTACCAGGGATATCGAAGGACGAGACGCGTACCGGGGATACTGAAGGACGAGCCCATCCCGGAGACATCAAAGGACGAGAGCTGCGTCCCGGGGACATTGAAGGACGAGAGACGTCCCGGGGACATTGAAGGACGAGAGACGTCCTGGGGATATCGAACGACGAGCCGCGTCCCAGAGACATCGAAGGACGAGAGATGTCCCGGGGACATCGAAGGACGAGAGACGTCCCGTGGATATTGAAGGACGAGAGACGTCCCGGGGATATTTAAGGACGAGCCGCGTCCCAGGGACATCGAAGGACGAGAGACGTCCCGGGGACATCGAACGATGAGGGCCGCATCCCGGAGACATTAAAGGACGAGCCTTGACCTGGGGACATTGAAGGACGAGCCTTGTCCTGGGGACAGAGAAGGACGACAGACGTCCCGGGGATATCAAAGGACGAGCCGCGTCCCAGAGACATCGAAGGACGAGCCGCGTCCCGGAGACATCGAAGGACGAGCCGCGTACCAGGGATATCGAAGGACGAGACGCGTACCGGGGATACTGAAGGATGAGCCCATCCCGGAGACATCAAAGGACGAGAGCTGCGTCCCGGGGACATTGAAGGACGAGAGACGTCCCGGGAACATCGATGGACGAGAGACGTCCCGGAGACATCGAAGGATGAGACGTGTCCCGGGTACATCGAAGGACGAGCTGCGTCCCGGGGACATCGAAGGACGAGAGACGTCCCGTGGACTTTGAAGGATGAGCTGCGTTCCGGAGACATCGAAGGATGGGCCACATCCCGGCGACACCGAAGGACGGGAGACGTCCCGGGGACATCGAAGGACGAGAGACGTCCCGGGGACATCGAAGGACGAGAGACGTCCCGGGAACATCGATGGACGAGAGACGTCCCGGGGACATCGAAGGATGAGCTGCGTTCCGGAGACATTGAAGGATGAGCCACATCCCGGCGACACCGAAGGACGGGAGACGTCCCGGGGACATCGAAGGACGAGAGACGTCCTGGGGACATCGAAGGACGAGAGACGTCCCGGGGACATCTAGGAACGAGAGACGTCCCGGAGACATCAAACGATGAGGGCCGCGTCCCGGAGACATTTTTACGCAAAGTCCTCTTTACGCAAAGAGTAGTGAGGCCGTGGAATGCCCTACCTGCTACAGTAGTGAACTCGCCAACATTGAGGGCATTTAAAAGTTTATTGGATAAACATATGGATGATAATGGCATAGTGTAGGTTAGATGGCTTTTGTTTCGGTGCAACATCGTGGGCCGAAGGGCCTGTACTGCGCTGTATTGTTCTATGTTCTATGTTCTATGACATTGAAGGACGAGCCATGTCCTGGGGACATTGGAGGATGAGCCTTGTCCTGGGGACATTGAAGGACGAGCTGCGTACCGGGAATATCGAAGGACGAGCCGCGTACCAGGGATATCGAAGGACGAGACGCGTACCGGGGATACTGAAGGACGAGCCCATCCCGGAGACATCAAAGGACGAGAGCTGCGTCCCGGGGACATTGAAGGACGAGAGACGTCCCGGGGACATTGAAGGACGAGAGACGTCCTGGGGACATCAAACGATGAGGGCCGCGTCCCGGAGACATTGAAGGGCGAGCCATGTCCTGGGGACATTGAAGGACGAGCCTTGTCCTGGGGACATTGAAGGACGACAGACGTCCCGGGGATATCGAAGGACGAGCCGCGTCCCGGAGACATCAAAGGACGAGCCGCGTTCCGGCAACATTGAAGGACGAGCCGCATTCCGGCTACATCGAAGTATGAGGGATGTCCCGGGGACATGGAAGGATGTGAGCCACGTCCCGGGGTCATCGAAGGACGAGAGCTGCATCCGGGAGACATCGAAGGACGAGAGACGTCCCGGAGACATCGAAGGACAAGGGCTGCATCCCAGGGACATTGAAGAATGAGAGACGTCTCGGGGACATTGAAGGATGAGCCGTGTCCCGGGTACATCGAAGGACGAGAGACGTCCCGGGAACATCGATGGACGAGAGACGTCCCGGAGACATCGAAGGACGAGAGACGTCCCAGGGACATCGAAGGACGAGAGCTGCATCCCAGGGACATTGAAGGATGAGAGACGTCTCGGGAACATTGAAGGACGAGCTGCGTACCGGGGATATCGAAGGACGAGCCGCATACCAGGGATATCGAAGGACGAGACGCGTACCGGGGATACTGAAGGACGAGCCCATCCCGGAGGCATCAAAGGACGAGAGCTGCGTCCCAGGGACATTGAAGGACGAGAGACGTCCCGGGGTCATTGAAGGACGAGAGACGTCCTGGGGATATCGAACGACGAGCCGCGTCCCAGAGACATCGAAGGACGAGAGATGTCCCGGGAACATCGATGGACGAGAGACGTCCCGGAGACATTGAAGGATGAGCTGCGTCCCGGAGACATCGAAGGATGAGCCGTGTCCCAGGGACATCGAAGGATGTGCCGTGTCCCGGGTACATCGAAGGACGAGAGACGTCCCGGGGACATCGAAGAACGAGGGACGTCCCGGGGACATCGAAGGACGAGAGACGTCCCGGGGAACTCGAAGGACGAGAGACGTCCCAGGGACATCGAAGGATGAGAGCTGCATCCCGGAAACATCGAAGGATGAGCCACATCCCAGGGACATCGAAGGACGGGAGACGTCCCGGGGACATCGAAGGACGAGAGACGTCCTGGGGACATCGAAGGACGAGAGACGTCCCGGGGACATCGAACACGAGAGACGTCCCGGGGACATCTAGGGACGAGAGACGTCCCGGGGGCATCGAACGATGAGGGCCGCGTCACGGAGACATTGAAGGACGAGCTTTGTCCTGGGGACATTGAAGGATGAGAGACGTCCCGGGGATATCGAAGGACGAGGGACGTCCCGGGGACATCGAAGGACGAGAGACGTCCCGGGGACATCGAAGGACGAGAGCTGCGTCCCGGGGACATCGAAGGATGAGCCGTGTCCCAGGGACATCAAAGGATGTGCCGTGTCCCGGGTACATCGAAGGACGAGAGACGTCCCGGGGACATCGAAGAACGAGGGACGTCCCGGGGACATCGAAGGACGAGAGCTGCGTCCCGGGGACATCGAAGGATGAGCCGTGTCACGGGGACATCAAAGGACGAGAGACGTCCCAGGGACATCGAAGAACGAGGGACGTCCCGGGGACATCGAAGGACGAGAGCTGCGTCCCGGGGACATCGAAGGATGAGCCGTGTCACGGGGACATCAAAGGACGAGAGACGTCCCAGGGACATCGAAGAACGAGGGACGTCCCGGGGACATCGAAGGACGAGAGCTGCGTCCCGGGGACATCGAAGGACGAGAGACGTCCCGGGGAACTCGAAGGACGAGAGACGTCCCAGGGACATCGAAGGATGAGAGCTGCATCCCGGAAACATCGAAGGATGAGCCACATCCCGGGGACATCGAAGGACGGGAGACGTCCCGGGGACATCGAAGGACGAGAGACATCCCTGGGACATCGAAGGATGAGAGCTGCATCCCGGAAACATCGAAGGATGAGCCACATCCCGGGGACATCGAAGGACGGGAGACGTCCCGGGGACATCGAAGGACGACAGACGTCCTGGGGACATCGAAGGACGAGAGACGTCCCGGGGACATCGAACAATGAGGGCCGCGTCACGGAGACATTGAAGGACGAGCTTTGTCCTGGGGACATTGAAGGATGAGAGACGTCCCGGGGATATCGAAAGACGAGGGACGTCCCGGGGACATCGAAGGACGAGAGACGTCCCGGGGACATTGAAGGATGAGAGACGTCCCGGGGACATCGAAGTACGAACCACATCCTGGGGACATCGAATGAAGAGAGCTGCGTCCCGGAAACATCGAAGGATGAGCCACATCCCGGGGACATCGAAGGACGAGAGACGTCCCGGGGAAATCGAACGACGAGAGACGTCCCGGGGACATCTAGGGACGAGAGACGTCCTGGGGACATCGAACTATGAGGGCCGCGTCACGGAGACATTGAAGGACGAGCTTTGTCCTGGGGACATTGAAGGACGAGAGACGTCCCTGGGATATCGAAGGATGAGTCGCGTCCCGGAGACATTGAAGGACGAGCTGCGTTCCGGCGACATTGAAGGACGAGCCGCATTCCGGCTACATCGAAGTATGAGGGATGTCCCGGGGACATGGAAGGATGTGAGCCACGTCCCGGGGACATCAAAGGACAAGAGCTGCATCCGGGAGACATCGAAGGACGAGAGACGTCCCGGGGACATCGAAGGACGAGAGACGTCCTGCGGACATCGAAGGACGAGAGACGTCCCGGGGACATCGAATGACGAGATCTGCATCCGGGAGGCATCGATGGACGAGAGACGTCCCGGAGACATCGAAGGATGAGACGTGTCCCGGGTACATCGAAGGACGAGCTGCGTCCCGGGGACATCGAAGGACGAGAGACGTCCCGTGGACTTTGAAGGATGAGCTGCGTTCCGGAGACATCGAAGGATGAGCCACATCCCGGCGACACCGAAGGACGGGAGACGTCCCGGGGACATCGAAGGACGAGAGACGTCCCGGGGACATCGAAGGACGAGAGACGTCCCGGGAACATCGATGGACGAGAGACGTCCCGGGGACATCGAAGGATGAGCTGCGTTCCGGAGACATTGAAGGATGAGCCACATCCCGGCGACACCGAAGGACGGGAGACGTCCCGGGGACATCGAAGGACGAGAGACGTCCTGGGGACATCGAAGGACGAGAGACGTCCCGGGGACATCTAGGAACGAGAGACGTCCCGGAGACATCAAACGATGAGGGCCGTGTCCCGGAGACATTGAAGGACGAGCCATGTCCTGGGGACATTGGAGGACGAGCCTTGTCCTGGGGACATTGAAGGACGAGCTGCGTACCGGGAATATCGAAGGACGAGCCGCGTACCAGGGATATCGAAGGACGAGACGCGTACCGGGGATACTGAAGGACGAGCCCATCCCGGAGACATCAAAGGACGAGAGCTGCGTCCCGGGGACATTGAAGGACGAGAGACGTCCCGGGGACATTGAAGGACGAGAGACGTCCTGGGGATATCGAACGACGAGCCGCGTCCCAGAGACATCGAAGGACGAGAGATGTCCCGGGGACATCGAAGGACGAGAGACGTCCCGTGGATATTGAAGGACGAGAGACGTCCCGGGGATATTTAAGGACGAGCCGCGTCCCAGGGACATCGAAGGACGAGAGACGTCCCGGGGACATCGAACGATGAGGGCCGCATCCCGGAGACATTAAAGGACGAGCCTTGACCTGGGGACATTGAAGGACGAGCCTTGTCCTGGGGACAGAGAAGGACGACAGACGTCCCGGGGATATCAAAGGACGAGCCGCGTCCCAGAGACATCGAAGGACGAGCCGCGTCCCGGAGACATCGAAGGACGAGCCGCGTACCAGGGATATCGAAGGACGAGACGCGTACCGGGGATACTGAAGGACGAGCCCATCCCGGAGACATCAAAGGACGAGAGCTGCGTCCCGGGGACATTGAAGGACGAGAGACGTCCCGGGAACATCGATGGACGAGAGACGTCCCGGAGACATCGAAGGATGAGACGTGTCCCGGGTACATCGAAGGACGAGCTGCGTCCCGGGGACATCGAAGGACGAGAGACGTCCCGTGGACTTTGAAGGATGAGCTGCGTTCCGGAGACATCGAAGGATGAGCCACATCCCGGCGACACCGAAGGACGGGAGACGTCCCGGGGACATCGAAGGACGAGAGACGTCCCGGGGACATCGAAGGACGAGAGACGTCCCGGGAACATCGATGGACGAGAGACGTCCCGGGGACATCGAAGGATGAGCTGCGTTCCGGAGACATTGAAGGATGAGCCACATCCCGGCGACACCGAAGGACGGGAGACGTCCCGGGGACATCGAAGGACGAGAGACGTCCTGGGGACATCGAAGGACGAGAGACGTCCCAGGGACATCTAGGAACGAGAGACGTCCCGGAGACATCAAACGATGAGGGCCGCGTCCCGGAGACATTTTTACGCAAAGTCCTCTTTACGCAAAGAGTAGTGAGGCCGTGGAATGCCCTACCTGCTACAGTAGTGAACTCGCCAACATTGAGGGCATTTAAAAGTTTATTGGATAAACATATGGATGATAATGGCATAGTGTAGGTTAGATGGCTTTTGTGTCGGTGCAACATCGTGGGCCGAAGGGCCTGTACTGCGCTGTATTGTTCTATGTTCTATGTTCTATGACATTGAAGGACGAGCCATGTCCTGGGGACATTGGAGGACGAGCCTTGTCCTGGGGACATTGAAGGACGAGCTGCGTACCGGGAATATCGAAGGACGAGCCGCGTACCAGGGATATCGAAGGACGAGACGCGTACCGGGGATACTGAAGGACGAGCCCATCCCGGAGACATCAAAGGACGAGAGCTGCGTCCCGGGGACATTGAAGGACGAGAGACGTCCCGGGGACATTGAAGGACGAGAGACGTCCTGGGGATATCGAACGACGAGCCGCGTCCCAGAGACATCGAAGGACGAGAGATGTCCCGGGGACATCGAAGGACGAGAGACGTCCCGTGGATATTGAAGGACGAGAGACGTCCCGAGGATATTTAAGGACGAGCCGCGTCCCAGGGACATCGAAGGACGAGAGACGTCCCGGGGACATCGAACGATGAGGGCCGCATCCCGGAGACATTAAAGGACGAGCCTTGACCTGGGGACATTGAAGGACGAGCCTTGTCCTGGGGACAGAGAAGGACGACAGACGTCCCGGGGATATCAAAGGACGAGCCGCGTCCCAGAGACATCGAAGGACGAGCCGCGTTCCGGCGACATCGAAATATGAGGGATGTCCTGGGGACATGGAAGGATGTGAGCCACGTCCCGGGGACATCGAAGGACCAGAGCTGCATCCGGGAGACATCGAAGGATGAGCCGTGTCCCGGGTACATCAAAGGACGAGAGACGTCCCAGGGACATCGAAGGAAGAGAGATGTCCCGGGAACATCGATGGACGAGAGACGTCCCGGAGACATCGAAGGACGAGAGACGTCCCGGGGAGATCGAAGGACGAGCGACGTCCCGGGGACATCAAAGGATGAGCCACATCCCGGGGACAACGAAGGATGAGCCGTGTCCCGGGGACATCGAAGAACGAGCCGTGTCCTCGGCACATCGAAGGACGAGCCACATCCCAGGGACATCGAAGGACGAGCCACATTCCGGGGACATCGAAGGACGAGCCGCGTCTCACAGACATCGAAGGACGAGAGACGTCTCGGGGACATCGAAGGACGAGAGACGTCCCAGGGACATCGATGGACGAGCCGCGTCCCGGGGACATCGACGGACGAAGGGCGTCCCGGGGACATCGAAGGATGAGCCGCATCCCGGGGACATCGAAGGACGAGAGACGTCCCGGGACGTCGAAGGACGAGCTGCGTCCCGGGGACATAGAAGGACGAGAGACGTCCCGGGGATATTTAAGGACGAGCCGCGTCCCAGGGACATCGAAGGACGAGAGACGTCCCGGGGACATCGAACGATGAGGGCCGCATCCCGGAGACATTAAAGGTCGAGCCTTGACCTGGGGACATTGAAGGACGAGCCTTGTCCTGGGGACAGAGAAGGACGACAGACGTCCCGGGGATATCGAAGGACGAGCCGCGTCCCGGAGACATCGAAGGACGAGCCGCGTCCCGGAGACATCGAAGGACGAGCCGCGTTCCGGCGACATCGAAATATGAGGGATGTCCTGGGGACATGGAAGGATGTGAGCCACGTCCCGGGGACATCGAAGGACCAGAGCTGCATCCGGGAGACATCGAAGGATGAGCCGTGTCCCAGGTACATCAAAGGACGAGAGACGTCCCAGGGACATCGAAGGATGAGAGATGTCCCGGGAACATCGATGGACGAGAGATGTCCCGGAGACATCGAAGGACGAGAGACGTCCCGGGTCATCGAAGGACGAGAGACGTCCCAGGGACATCGAAGGACGAGAGACGACCCGGGGACATGGAAGGACGAGCCACATCGCGGGGACATTGAAGGATGAGCCGTGTCCCGGGGACATCCAATGACGAGCCGTGTGCCGGGGACATCCAAGGACGAGCCGCGCCTCAGAGACATCGAAGGACAAGGGACGTCCCGGGAACATCGAAGGACGAGAGACGTCGCGGGTATATCGAAGGACAAGAGATGTCCCGGGGATATCGAAGGATGAGCCACGTCCCAGAGACATCGAAGGACGAGAGGCATCTCGGGGACATTGAAGGACGAGAGACGTCCCGGGGACATCGAAGGACGAGAGACGTCCCGGAGACATCGAAGGACGAGAGACATCCCGGGGACATCGAAGGACGAGCCGCGTCCCGGGGACATCGAAGGACGAGCCGCTTCCCGGGGACATCGAAGGACGAGAGATGTCCCGGGGACATCGAAGGACGAGAGACGTCTCGGGGACATCGAAGGACGAGAGACGTCCCGGGGACATCGAAGGACGAGAGACGTCCCGGGGACATCGAAGGACGAGAGATGTCTCGGGGACATCGAAGGACGAGAGACGTGCCGGGGACATCGAAGGACGAGCTGCGTCCCGGGGACATCGAAGGACGAGAGACGTCCCGGGGACGTCGAAGGACGAGCTACGTCCCGGGAACATCAAAGGACGAGCTGCGTCCCGGGGACATGGAAGGACGAGAGACGTCCCGGGGACATCGAAGGACGAGAGACGTCCCGGGTCATCGAAGGACGAGAGACGTCCCAGGGACATCGAAGGACGAGAGACGACCCGGGGACATCGAAGGACGAGCCACATCGCGGGGACATTGAAGGATGAGCCGTGTCCCGGGGACATCCAATGACGAGCCGTGTCCCGGGGACATCCAAGGACGAGCCGCGCCTCAGAGACATCGAAGGACAAGGGACGTCCCGGGAACATCGAAGGACGAGAGACGTCGCGGGTGTATCGAAGGACAAGAGATGTCCCGGGGATATCGAAGGATGAGCCACGTCCCAGAGACATCTAAGGACGAGAGGCATCTCGGGGACATTGAAGGACGAGAGATGTCCCGGGGACATTGAAGGACGAGAGACGTCCCGGGGACATCGAAGGACGAGAGACGTCCCGGGGAAATCGAAGGACGATAGACGTCCCGGAGACATCGAAGGATGAGCCGTGTCCCGGGGACATCGAAGGACGAGAGATGTCCCGGGGACATCGAAGGACAAGAGACGTCCCGGGGACATCGAAGGACGAGAGACGTCCCGGGGACATCGAAGGACGAGAGGCGTCCAGGGGACATCGAAGGACGAGCCACATCCCGGGGACATTGAAGGATGAGCCGTGTCCCGGGGACATCCAAGGACGAGCCGTGTCCCGGGGACATCGAAGGACGAGAGACGTCCCGGGGAGATCGAAGGACGAGCGACGTCCCGGGGACATCAAAGGATGAGCCACATCCCGGGGACAACGAAGGATGAGCCGTGTCCCGGGGACATTGAAGAACGAGCCGTGTCCTCGGCACATCGAAGGACGAGCCACATCCCAGGGACATCGAAGGACGAGCCACATTCCGGGGACATCGAAGGACGAGCCGCGTCTCACAGACATCGAAGGACGAGAGACGTCTCGGGGACATCGAAGGACGAGAGACGTCCCAGGGACATCGATGGACGAGCCGCGTCCCGGGGACATCGACGGACGAAGGGCGTCCCGGGGACATCGAAGGATGAGCCGCATCCCGGGGACATCGAAGGACGAGAGACGTCCCGGGACGTCGAAGGACGAGCTGCGTCCCGGGGACATAGAAGGACGAGCTGCGTCCCGGGGACATCGAAGGACGAGAGACGTCCCAGGGACATCGAAGGACGAGAGACGTCCCGGGGACATCGAAGGACGAGAGACGACCCGGGGACATCGAAGGACGAGAGACTCCCGGGGACATCGAAGGATGTGCTGCGTTCCGGAGACATCGAAGGATGAGCCACATCCCGGCGACACCGAAGGACGGGAGACGTCCCGGGGACATCGAAGGACGAGAGACGTCCCGTGGATATTGAAGGACGAGAGACGTCCCGGGGATATTTAAGGACGAGCCGCGTCCCAGGGACATCGAAGGACGAGAGACGTCCCGGGGACATCGAACGATGAGGGCCGCATCCCAGAGACATTAAAGGTCGAGCCTTGACCTGGGGACATTGAAGGACGAGCCTTGTCCTGGGGACAGAGAAGGACGACAGACGTCCCGGGGATATCGAAGGACGAGCCGCGTCCCGGAGACATCGAAGGACGAGCCGCGTCCCGGAGACATCGAAGGACGAGCCGCGTTCCGGTGACATCGAAATATGAGGGATGTCCTGGGGACATGGAAGGATGTGAGCCACGTCCCGGGGACATCGAAGGACCAGAGCTGCATCCGGGAGACATCGAAGGATGAGCCGTGTCCCGGGTACATCAAAGGACGAGAGACGTCCCAGGGACATCGAAGGATGAGAGATGTCCCGGGAACATCGATGGACGAGAGACGTCCCGGAGACATCGAAGGACGAGAGACGTCCCGGGTCATCGAAGGACGAGAGACGTCCCAGGGACATGGAAGGACGAGAGACGACCCGGGGACATGGAAGGACGAGCCACATCGCGGGGACATTGAAGGATGAGCCGTGTCCCGGGGACATCCAATAACGAGCCGTGTGCCGGGGACATCCAAGGACGAGCCGCGCCTCAGAGACATCGAAGGACAAGGGACGTCCCGGGAACATCGAAGGACGAGAGACGTCGCGGGTATATCGAAGGACAAGAGATGTCCCGGGGATATCGAAGGATGAGCCACGTCCCAGAGACATCGAAGGACGAGAGGAATCTCGGGGACATTGAAGGACGAGAGACGTCCCGGGGACATCGAAGGACGAGAGACGTCCCGGAGACATCGAAGGACGAGAGACATCCCGGGGACATCGAAGGACGAGCCGCGTCCCGGGGACATCGAAGGACGAGCCGCTTCCCGGGGACATCGAAGGACGAGAGATGTCCCGGGGACATCGAAGGACGAGAGACGTCCCGGGGACATCGAAGGACGAGCTGCGTCCCGGGGACATCAAAGGACGAGCTGCGTCCCGGGGACATGGAAGGACGAGAGACGTCCCGGGACATCGAAGGACGAGAGACGTCCCGGGTCATCGAAGGACGAGAGACGTCCCAGGGACATCGAAGGACGAGAGACGACCCGGGGACATCGAAGGACGAGCCACATCGCGGGGACATTGAAGGATGAGCCGTGTCCCGGGGACATCCAATGACGAGCCGTGTCCCGGGGACATCCAAGGGCGAGCCGCGCCTCAGAGACATCGAAGGACAAGGGACGTCCCGGGAACATCGAAGGACGAGAGACGTCGCGGGTGTATCGAAGGACAAGAGATGTCCCGGGGATATCGAAGGATGAGCCACGTCCCAGAGACATCGAAGGACGAGAGGCATCTCGGGGACATTGAAGGACGAGAGATGTCCCGGGGACATTGAAGGACGAGAGACGTCCCGGGGACATCGAAGGACGAGAGACGTCCCGGGGACATCGAAGGACGATAGACGTCCCGGAGACATCGAAGGATGAGCCGTGTCCTGGGGACATCGAAGGACGAGAGATGTCCCGGGGACATCGAAGGACAAGAGACGTCCCGGGGACATCGAAGGACGAGAGACGTCCCGGGGACATCGAAGGACGAGAGGCGTCCAGGGGACATCGAAGGACGAGCCACATCCCGGGGACATTGAAGGATGAGCCGTGTCCTCGGCACATCGAAGGACGAGCCACATCCCAGGGACATCGAAGGACGAGCCACATTCCGGGGACATCGAAGGACGAGCCGCGTCTCACAGACATCGAAGGACAAGGGACGTCCCGGGAACATCGAAGGACGAGAGACGTCTCGGGGACATCGAAGGACGAGAGACGTCCCAGGGACATCGATGGACGAGCCGCGTCCCGGGGACATCGACGGACGAAGGGCATCCCGGGGACATCGAAGGATGAGCCGCATCCCGGGGACATCGAAGGACGAGAGACGTCGAAGGACGAGCTGCGTCCAGGGGACATAGAAGGACGAGCTGCGTCCCGGGGACATCGAAGGACGAGAGTCGTCCCGGGGACATCGAAGGACGAGAGACGTCCCGGGGACATCGAAGGACGAGAGACGACCCGGGGACATCGAAGGACGAGAGACTCCCGGGGACATCGAAGGACGAGCCACATCCTGGGGACATTGAAGGATGAGCCCTGCCCCGGGGACATCCAAGGACGAGCCGTGTCCCGGGTACATCGAAGGACGAGAGACGTCCCGGCGTCATCGAAGGACGATAGAGGTCCCGGGGACATCGAAGGACGAGCCACATCCCGGGGTCATCAAAGGATGAGCCGTGTCCCGGGGACATCGAAGAACGAGCCGTGTCCTCGGCACATCGAAGGACGAGTCACATTCCGGGGACATCGAAGTACGAGCCATGTCCCAGAGACATCGAAGGACGAGAGACGTTCCGGGGACATCGAAGGATGAGAGACGTCCCGGAGACATCGAAGGACGAGAGACGTCCCGGAGACATTCAAGGACGTGAGACGTCCCGGGGACATCGAAGAACGAGGGACGTTCCGGGGACATCGAAGGACGAGAGGCGTCCCGGAGACATCGAAGGACGAGAGACGTCCCGGGGACATCGAAGGGCGAGAGACGTCCTTGGGACATCGAAGGACGAGCCGTGTCCCGGGGACATCGAAGGACGAGAGTCGTCCCGGGGACATCGAAGGACGAGAGACGTCCCGGGGACATCGAAGGATGAGCCGCATCCCGGGGACATCGAAGGACGAGCTGCGTCCCGGGGACATCGAAGGACGATAGAGGTCCCGGGGACATCGAAGGACGAGAGACGTCCCGGGGACATCGAAGGACGAGCGATGTCCCGGGGACATCGAAGGACGAGCCACATCCCGGGGTCATCGAAGGATGAGCCGTGTCCCGGGGACATCGAAGAACGAGCCGTGTCCTCGGCACATCGAAGGACAAGCCACATTCCGGGGACATCGAAGTACGAGCCATGTCCCAGAGACATCGAAGGACGAGAGACGTTCCGGGGACATCGAAGGACGAGAGACTCCCGGGGACATCGAAGGACGAGCCACATCCTGGGGACATTGAAGGATGAGCCCTGTCCCGGGGACATCCAAGGACGAGCCGTGTCCCGGGGACATCGAAGGACGAGAGACGTCCCGGCGTCATCGAAGGACGATAGAGGTCCCGGGGACATCGAAGGACGAGAGACGTCCCGGGGACATCGAAGGACGTGAGACGAACCGGGGACATCAAAGGACGAGAGACTCCCGGGGACATCGAAGGACGAGCCACATCCTGGGGACATTGAAGGATGAGCCCTGTCCCGGGGACATCCAAGGACGAGCCGTGTCCCGGGGACATCGAAGGACGAGCCGCGTCCCGGCGACATCGAAGAACGCGAGACGTCCCGGGGACATCGATGAACGAGAGACGTCCCGGGGACATCGAAGGACGAGAGACATCCCAGGGACATCGAAGGACGAGCCGCGTCCCGGGGACATCGAAGGACGAGCAGCGTCCCGGGGACATCGAAGGACGAGAGACGTCCCGAGGACATCGAAGGACAAGAGACGTCCCGGGGACATCGAAGGATGAGCCGCGTCCCGGGGACATCGAAGGACGAGAGACGTCCCGGGGACATCGAAGGACGAGAGCCGTCCGGGGGACATCGAAGGACGAGAGACGTCTCGGGGACATCGAAGGACGAGAGACGTCCCGGGGACATCTAAGGACGAGAGGCGTCCCGGGGACATCGAAGGATGAGCCGCGTCCCGGGGACATCTTTTTTTTTTATAAATATTTTATTGAAAATTTTTGGTCAACCAACACAGTACATTGTGCATCCTTTACACAATATTATAACAACACAAATAACAATGACCTATTTTATAAACAAAAATGAATAAATAATAAATAACAAAAATGAAAACTAACCCTAATTGGCAACTGCCTTATCACAAGTAACACTCTCCAAAAATATAATTTAACAGTCCAATATATAATTATCTGTCGCAACGACCTATACATATTATACAGTATATATTAACAACCCTGAGAGTCCTTCTGGTTCCTGCTCCCCCACCTCCCCACCCCCCCCCACCACCCCCCCCTCCCCCCCACCCCCCCCCCCCCACCCCCCGATCCTGGGTTGCTGCTGCTGCCTTCTTTTCCATTCCCTCTATCTTTCTGCGAGGTATTCGACGAACGGTTGCCACCGCCTGGTGAACCCTTGAGCCGACCCCCTTAGGACGAACTTAATCCGCTCTAGCTTCATAAACCCTGCCATGTCATTTATCCAGGTCTCCACCCCCGGGGGCTTGGCTTCTTTCCACATTAACAATATCCTGCGCCGGGCTACTAGGGACGCAAAGGCCATAACATCGGCCTCTCTCGCCTCCTGCACTCCCGGCTCTTGTGCAACCCCAAATATAGCCAACCCCCAGCTTGGTTCGACCCGGACCCCCACTACTTTTGAAAGCACCTTTGTCACCCCCATCCAAAACCCCTGCAGTGCCGGGCATGACCAAAACATATGGGTATGATTCGCTGGGCTTCTCGAGCACCTCGCACACCTATCCTCCACCCCAAAAAATTTACTGAGCCGTGCTCCAGTCATATGCGCCCTGTGTAATACCTTAAACTGAATCAGGCTTAGCCTGGCACACGAGGACGACGAGTTTACCCTGCTTAGGGCATCTGCCCACAGCCCCTCCTCGATCTCCTCCCCCAGCTCTTCTTCCCATTTCCCTTTTAGTTCATCTACCATAGTCTCCCCTTCGTCCCTCATTTCCCTATATATATCTGACACCTTACCATCCCCCACCCATGTCTTTGAGATCACTCTGTCCTGCACCTCTTGTGTCGGGAGCTGCGGGAATTCCCTCACCTGTTGCCTCGCAAAAGCCCTCAGTTGCATATACCTGAATGCATTCCCTTGGGGCAACCCAGGTTTCTCGGTCAGCGCTCCCAGACTTGCGAACTTCCCATCCACAAACAGATGTTTCAGTTGCGTTATTCCTGCTCTTTGCCACATTCCATATCCCCCATCCATTCCCCCCGGGGCAAACCTATGGTTGTTTCTGATCGGGGACCCCCCCCAAGGCTCCAGTCTTTCCCCTATGCCGTCTCCACTGTCCCCAAATCTTCAGTGTAGCCACCACCACCGGGCTTGTGGTGTAGTTCCTCGGTGAGAACGGCAATGGGGCTGTCACCATAGCCTGTAGACTAGTCCCCCTACAGGACGCCCTCTCTAATCTCTTCCACGCCGCTCCCTCCTCCTCTCCCATCCACTTACTCACCATTGAAATATTAGCGGCCCAATAATACTCACTTAGGCTCGGTAGTGCCAGCCCCCCCCCCCCCTCTCCCTGCTACACTGTAAGAATCACTTCCTCACTCTCGGGGTCTTCCCGGCCCACACAAAACCCATGATGCTCTTTTCAATCCTTTTTAAAAAAGCCTTCGTGATCACCACCAGGAGGCACTGAAACACAAAGAGGAATCTCAGGAGGACCACCATCTTAACCGCCTGCACCCTCCCTGCCAGTGACAGGGATACCATATCCTATCTCTTGAAATCCTCCTCCATCTGTTCCACCAACCGCGTTAAATTTAACCTATGCAATGTGCCCCAATTCTTGGCTATCTGGATCCCCAGGTAACGAAAGTCCCTTGTTACCTTCCTCAACGGTAGGTCCTCTATTTCTCTACTCTGCTCCCCTGGATGCAGAGTAGAGATGCTCCTAATTCCTTTCACCACTTCTTCTACCTCGATCTGTGCTCCCAGTCCCACCCTTTCCTGCTCTTCCACCTTGGGAAATTCCAGCCGATCCAAGAAGCCCATCATTCTCTCCCTCCCATCCGGGGGTTCAGCTTCATATAATTTTTTATAAAATGTCTTGAACACTCCATTCACTCTCTCCGCTCCCCGCTCCATCTCTCCTTCCTCATCCCTCACTCCCCCTATTTCCCTCGCTGCTCCCCTTTTCCTCAATTGGTGTGCCAGCAACCTACTCGCCTTCTCCCCATATTCGTACTGTACACCCTGTGCCTTCCTCCATTGTGCCTCTGCAGTGCCCGTAGTCAGCAAGTCAAATTCTACATGTAGCCTTTGCCTTTCCCTGTACAGTCCCTCCTCCGGTGCTTCCGCATATTGTCTGTCCACCCTCAAAAGTTCTTGCAGCAACCGCTCCCGTTCCTTACTCTCCTGCTTCCCTTTATGTGCCCTTATTGATATCAGCTCCCCTCTAACCACCGCCTTCAGCGCCTCCCAGACCACTCCCACCTGGACCTCCCCATTATCATTGAGTTCCAAGTACTTTTCAATGCACCCCCTCACCCTTAGACACCCCCCCTCATCTGCCATTAGTCCCATGTCCATTCTCCAGGGTGGGCGCCCTCCTGTTTCCTCCCCTATCTCCAAGTCCACCCAGTGTGGAGCGTGATCCGAAATGGCTATAGCCGTATACTCCGTTCCCCTCACCTTCGGGATCAACGCCCTTCCCAGCACAAAAAAGTATATTCGCGAGTAGACTTTATGGACATAGGAGAAAAATGAGAACTCCTTACTCCTAGGTCTGCTAAATCTCCACGGGTCTACACCTCCCATCTGCTCCATAAAATCTTTAAGTACCTTGGCTGCTGCCGGCCTCCTTCCAGTCCTGGACTTCGACCTATCCAGCCCTGGTTCCAACACCGTATTAAAATCTCCCCCCATTATCAGCTTTCCCATCTCTAGGTCCGGAATGCGTCCTAGCATCCGCCTCATAAAATTGGCATCATCCCAGTTCGGGGCATATACGTTTACCAAAACCACCGTCTCCCCCTGTAGTTTGCCACTCACCATCACGTATCTGCCCCCGTTATCCGCCACTATAGTCTTTGCCTCGAACATTACCCGCTTCCCCACTAATATAGCCACCCCCCTGTTTTTCGCATCTAGCCCCGAATGGAACACCTGCCCCACCCATCCTTTGCGTAGCCTAACCTGGTCTATCAGTTTCAGGTGCGTTTCCTGTAACATAACCACATCTGCCTTAAGTTTCTTAAGGTGTACGAGTACCCGTGCCCTCTTTATCGGCCCGTTCAGCCCTCTCACGTTCCACGTGATCAGCCGGGTTGGGGGGCTTCCTACCCCCCCCCCCCCCTTGTCGATTAGCCATCCCCTTTTTCCAGCTCCTCACCCGGTTCCCACGCAGCTGTATCTCCCCCAGGCGGTGCCCCCCCGCCCATCCCCTCCCATACCAGCTCCCCCCTCTCCCCAGCAGCAGCAACCCAGTAATTCCTCCCTCCCACCCTCCCCGCTAGATCCCCCGCTAGCGTAATTACTCCCCCCATGTTGCTCCCAGAAGTCAGCAAACTCTGGCCGACCTCGGCTTCCCCCCGTGACCTCGGCTCGCACCGTGCGACGCCCCCTCCTTCCTGCTTCTCTATTCCCGCTTCTCCCTTGGCCCCGCCCCCAATGGCCAACGCCCCATCTCCTCCACCTCCCCTCCTCCCCCCATCACCACCTGTGGAAGAGAGAAAAGTTACCACCTCGCAGGATTAGTACATAAAACTCCTTTTTCCCCCCTTTTTAACCCCCCTCTTCGCTCCCCACATTGGCCCCACCACTTTGTTCAAACGTTCTTTTTAATAACCCGCTCATTCCAGTTTTTCTTCCACAATAAAAGTCCACGCTTCATCCGCCGTCTCAAAGTAGTGGTGCCTCCCTCGATATGTGACCCACAGTCTTGCCGGTTGCAGCATTCCAAATTTTATCTTCTTTTTATGAAGCACCGCCTTGGCCCGATTAAAGCTCGCCCTCCTTCTCGCCACCTCCGCACTCCAGTCTTGATAAACGCGGATCACCGCGTTCTCCCATTTACTGCTCCGAGTTTTCTTTGCCCATCTAAGGACCATTTCTCTATCCTTAAAACGGAGGAATCTCACCACTATGGCTCTGGGAATTTCTCCTGCTCTCGGTCCTCACGCCATCACTCGGTATGCTCCCTCCACCTCCAACGGACCCGCCGGGGCCTCCGCTCCCATTAACGAGTGCAGCATCGTGCTCACATATGCCCCGACGTCCGCTCCCTCCGCACCTTCAGGAAGACCGAGAATCCTCAGGTTGTTCCTCCTTGCGTTGTTCTCCAGTGCCTCCAACCTTTCCACACATCGTTTCTGATGTGCCTCATGCGTCTCCGTCTTCACCACCGGGCCCTGTATGTCATCCTCATTTTCGGCTGCCTTTGCCTTCACGACCCGAAGCTCCCGCTCCTGGGTCTTTTGTTCCTCCTTTAGCCCTTCGATCGCCTGTAGTATCACGGCCAACAGCTCTTTCTTTATTTCCTTTTTGAGCTCTTCCACACAGTATTTCAAGAACTCTTGTTGTTCAGGGCCCCATGTTAAACTGCCACCTGCCGACGCCATCTTGGTTTTTGCTTGCCTTCATGCCGCTGTTCTAAAGGATCCACTGCAATCCGGCCACTTTCTCCTCCTTTTTTCATCCGTATCCAGGGGGGATTCCCTTCTGGTTTACCGCACAGTGTTTTTAGCCGTCAAAATTGCCGTTGGGGCTCCTATCAAGAGCCCAAAAGTCCGTTTCACCGGGAACTGCCGAAACGTGCGACTCAGCTGGTCATCGCCGCACCCGGAAGTCCTCGTCCCGGGGACATCTAAGGACGAGAGACGTCCCGGGGACATCGAAGGATGAGCCGCATCCTGGGGACATCGAAGGACGAGAGACGTCCCGGGGACGTCGAAGGACGAGCTGCGTCCCGGGGACATCGAAGGACGAGCTGCGTCCCGGGGACATCGAAGGACGAGCTGCATCCCGGAGACATCGAAGGACGAGCTGCGTCTCGGGGACATCGAAGGACGAGAGACATCCCGGGGACTTCGAAGGACGAGCTGCGTCCCGGTGACATCTAAGGACGAGAGACGTCCCGGGGACATCGAAGGATGAGCCGCGTCCCGGGGACATCGAAGGACGAGAGACGTCCCGGGGACATCGAAGGACGAGAGACGTCCCAGGGACATCGAAGGACGAGAGACGTCTCGGGGACATCGTAGGACGAGAGACGTCCCGGGGACATCTAAGGACGAGAGACGTCCCGGGGACATCGAAGGATGAGCCGCATCCTGGGGACATCGAAGGACGAGAGACATCCGGGGGACGTTGAAGGACGAGCTGCGTCCCGGGGACATCGAAGGACGAGCTGCGTCCCGGGGACATCGAAGGACGAGAGATGTACCGTATACATTGAAGGACGAGCTGCGTCCCGGGGACATCGAAGGATGAGTGACGTCCCAGGGACATCGAAGGATGAGCCGCATCCCGGGGACATCGAAGGACGAGCTGCGTCCCGGGGACATCGAAGGACGAGCTACGTCCCGGTGACATCAAAGGACGAGAGACGTCCCGGGGACATCTAAGGACGAGAGACGTCCCGGGGACATCGAAGGATGAGCCGCGTCCCGGGGACATCGAAGGACGAGAGACGTCCCGGGGACATCGAAGGACGAGAGACGTCCCAGGGACATCCAAGGACGAGAGACGTCTCGGGGACATCGAAGGACGAGAGACGTCCCGGGGACATCTAAGGACGAGAGACGTCCCGGGGACATCGAAGGACGAGAGATGTACCGTATACATCGAAGGACGAGCTGCGTCCCGGGGACATCGAAGGACGAGCTGCGTCCCGGGGACATCGAAGGACGAGATGCGTCCCGGGGACATCGAAGGACGAGCTGCGTCCCGGAGACATCGAAGGACGAGCTGCGTCCCGGGGACATCGAAGGACGAGAGATGTACCGTATACATCGAAGGACGAGCTGCGTCCCGGGGACATCGAAGGACGAGTGACGTCCCAGGGACATCGAAGGATGAGCCGCATCCCGGGGACATCGAAGGACGAGCTGCGTCCCGGGGACATCGAAGGACGAGCTGCGTCCCGGTGACATCGAAGGACGAGAGACGTCCCGGGGACATCTAAGGACGAGAGAGGTCCCGGGGACATCGAAGGATGAGCCGTGTCCCGGGGACATCGAAGGACGAGAGACGTCCCGGGGACATCGAAGGACGAGAGACGTCCCAGGGACATCGAAGGACGAGAGACGTCTCGGGGACATCGTAGGACGAGAGACGTCCCAGGGACATCTAAGGACGAGAGACGTCCCGGGGACATCGAAGGATGAGCCGCATCCTGGGGACATCGAAGGACGAGCTGCGTCCCGGGACATCGAAGGACGAGAGATGTACTGTATACATCGAAGGACGAGCTGCGTCCCGGGGACATCGAACGACGAGTGGCGTCCCAGGGACATCGAAGGACGAGCCGCGTCCCGGGGACATCGAAGGACGAGCAGCATCCCGGGGACATCGAAGGACGAGAGACGTCCCGAGGACATCGAATGACAAGAGACGTCCCGGGGACATCGAAGGATGAGCCGCGTCCCGGGGACATCGAAGGACGAGAGACGTCCCGGGGACATCGAAGGACAAGAGACGTCCGGGGGACATCGAAGGACGAGAGACATCTCGGGGACATCGAAGGACGAGAGACGTCCCGGGGACATCTAAGGACGAGAGACGTCCCGGGGACATCGAAGGACGAGAGCTGTACCGTATACATCGAAGGACGAGCTGCGTCCCGGAGACATCGAATGACGAGCTGCGTCTCGCGGACATCGAAGGACGAGAGACGTCCCGGGGACATCGATGGACGAGAGACGTCCCGGGGACATCTAAGGACGAGAGACGTCCCGGGGACATCAAAGGACGAGAGACGTCTCGGGGACATCGTAGGACGAGAGACGTCCCGGGGACATCTAAGGACGAGAGACGTCCCGGGGACATCGAAGGATGAGCCGCATCCTGGGGACATCGAAGGACGAGAGACGTCCCGGGGACGTCGATGGACGAGCTGCGTCACGGGGACATCGAAGGACGAACTGCGTCCCAGGGACATCGAAGGACGAGAGATGTACCGTATACATCAAAGGATGAGCTGCGTCCCGGGACATCGAAGGACGAGTGACGTCCATGGGACATCGAAGGATGAGCCGCATCCCGGGGACATCGAAGGACGAGCTGCGTCCCGGGGACATCGAAGGACGAGCTGCGTCCCGGTGACATTGAAGGACGAGAGACGTCCCGGGGACATCGAAGGATGAGCCGGGTCCCGGGGACATCGAAGGACGAGAGACGTCCCGGGGACATCGAAGGACGAGAGACGTCACAGGGACATCGAAGGACGAGAGACGTCCCGGGGACATCTAAGGACGAGAGACGTCCCGGGGACATCGAAGGATGAGCCGCATCCTGGGGACATCGAAGGACGAGAGACGTCCCGGGGACGTCGAAGGACGAGCTGCGTCCCGGGGACATCGAAGGACGAGTTGCGTCCCGGGGACATCGAAGGACGAGAGATGTACCGTATACATCGAAGGACGAGCTGCGTCCCGGGGACATCGAAGGACGAGTGACGTCCCAGGGACATCGAAGGACGAGCCGCGTACGGGGACATCGAAGGACGAGCTGCGTCCCGGTGACATCGAAGGACGAGAGACGTCCAGGGGACATCCAAGGACGAGCTGCGTCCCGGAGACATCGAAGGACGAGCTGCGTCCCGGAGACATCGAAGGACGAGCTGCGTCCCGGGGACATCGAAGGACGAGAGACGTCCCAGGGACATCCAAGGACGAGAGACGTCTCGGGGACATCGAAGGACGAGAGACGTCCCGGGGACATCTAAGGACGAGAGACGTCCCGGGGACATCGAAGGACGAGAGATGTACCGTGTACATCGAAGGACGAGCTGCGTCCCGGGGACATCGAAGGACGAGCTGCGTCCCGGGGACATCGAAGGACGAGCTGCGTCCCGGGGACATCGAAGGACGAGCTGCGTCCCGGAGACATCGAAGGACGAGCTGCGTCCCGGGGACATCGAAGGACGAGAGATGTACCGTATACATCGAAGGACGAGCTGCGTCCCGGGGACATCGAAGGACGAGTGACGTCCCAGGGACATCGAAGGATGAGCCGCATCCCGGGGACATCGAAGGACGAGCTGCGTCCCGGGGACATCGAAGGACGAGCTGCGTCCCGGTGACATCGAAGGACGAGAGACGTCCCGGGGACATCTAAGGACGAGAGAGGTCCCGGGGACATCGAAGGATGAGCCGTGTCCCGGGGACATCGAAGGACGAGAGACGTCCCGGGGACATCGAAGGACGAGAGACGTCCCAGGGACATCGAAGGACGAGAGACGTCTCGGGGACATCGTAGGACGAGAGACGTCCCAGGGACATCTAAGGACGAGAGACGTCCCGGGGACATCGAAGGATGAGCCGCATCCTGGGGACATCGAAGGACGAGCTGCGTCCCGGGACATCGAAGGACGAGAGATGTACTGTATACATCGAAGGACGAGCTGCGTCCCGGGGACATCGAACGACGAGTGGCGTCCCAGGGACATCGAAGGACGAGCCGCGTCCCGGGGACATCGAAGGACGAGCAGCATCCCGGGGACATCGAAGGACGAGAGACGTCCCGAGGACATCGAATGACAAGAGACGTCCCGGGGACATCGAAGGATGAGCCGCGTCCCGGGGACATCGAAGGACGAGAGACGTCCCGGGGACATCGAAGGACGAGAGACGTCCGGGGGACATCGAAGGACGAGAGACATCTCGGGGACATCGAAGGACGAGAGACGTCCCGGGGACATCTAAGGACGAGAGACGTCCCGGGGACATCGAAGGACGAGAGCTGTACCGTATACATCGAAGGACGAGCTGCGTCCCGGAGACATCGAATGACGAGCTGCGTCTCGCGGACATCGAAGGACGAGAGACGTCCCGGGGACATCGATGGACGAGAGACGTCCCGGGGACATCTAAGGACGAGAGACGTCCCGGGGACATCGAAGGACGAGAGACGTCTCGGGGACATCGTAGGACGAGAGACGTCCCGGGGACATCTAAGGACGAGAGACGTCCCGGGGACATCGAAGGATGAGCCGCATCCTGGGGACATCGAAGGACGAGAGACGTCCCGGGGACGTCGATGGACGAGCTGCGTCACGGGGACATCGAAGGACGAGCTGCGTCCCGGGGACATCGAAGGACGAGAGATGTACCGTATACATCAAAGGATGAGCTGCGTCCCGGGACATCGAAGGACGAGTGACGTCCATGGGACATCGAAGGATGAGCCGCATCCCGGGGACATCGAAGGACGAGCTGCGTCCCGGGGACATCGAAGGACGAGCTGCGTCCCGGTGACATTGAAGGACGAGAGACGTCCCGGGGACATCTAAGGACGAGAGACGTCCCGGGGACATTGAAGGATGAGCCGCGTCCCGGGGACATCGAAGGACGAGAGACGTCCCGGGGACATCGAAGGACGAGAGACGTCACAGGGACATCGATGGACGAGAGACGTCCCGGGGACATCTAAGGACGAGAGACGTCCCGGGGACATCGAAGGATGAGCCGCATCCTGGGGACATCGAAGGACGAGAGACGTCCCGGGGACGTCGAAGGACGAGCTGCGTCCCGGGGACATCGAAGGACGAGTTGCGTCCCGGGGACATCGAAGGACGAGAGATGTACCGTATACATCGAAGGACGAGCTGCGTCCCGGGGACATCGAAGGACGAGTGACGTCCCAGGGACATCGAAGGACGAGCCGCGTCCCGGGGACATCGAAGGACGAGCTGCGTCCCGGTGACATCGAAGGACGAGAGACGTCCAGGGGACATCCAAGGACGAGCTGCGTCCCGGAGACATCGAAGGACGAGCTGCGTCCCGGAGACATCGAAGGACGAGCTGCGTCCCGGGGACATCGAAGGACGAGAGACGTCCCGGGGACATCGAAGGACGAGCTGCGTCCCGGAGACATCGAAGGACGAGCTGCGTCCCGGAGACATCGAAGGACGAGCTGCGTCCCGGGGACATCGAAGGACAAGCTGCGTCTCGGGGACATCGAAGGACGAGAGACGTCCTGGGGCCATCGAAGGACGAGAGACATCTCGGGGACATCGAAGGAGGTGCCGCGTCCCGGAGACATCGAAGGACGAGAGACGTCCCGGGGACATCGAAGGACGAGAGACGTCCCGGGGACATTGAAGGATGAGCCGCGTCCCGGGGACATCGAAGGACGAGAGACGTCCCGGGGACATCGAAGGACGAGAGACGTCACAGGGACATCGAAGGACGAGAGACGTCCCGGGGACATCTAAGGACGAGAGACGTCCCGGGGACATCGAAGGATGAGCCGCATCCTGGGGACATCGAAGGACGAGAGACGTCCCGGGGACGTCGAAGGACGAGCTGCGTCCCGGGGACATCGAAGGATGAGCCGTGTCCCGGGGACATCGAAGGACGAGAGACGTCCCGGGGACATCGAAGGACGAGAGACGTCCCAGGGACATCGAAGGACGAGAGACGTCTCGGGGACATCGTAGGACGAGAGACGTCCCAGGGACATCTAAGGACGAGAGACGTCCCGGGGACATCGAAGGATGAGCCGCATCCTGGGGACATCGAAGGACGAGCTGCGTCCCGGGACATCGAAGGACGAGAGATGTACTGTATACATCGAAGGACGAGCTGCGTCCCGGGGACATCGAACGACGAGTGGCGTCCCAGGGACATCGAAGGACGAGCCGCGTCCCGGGGACATCGAAGGACGAGCAGCATCCCGGGGACATCGAAGGACGAGAGACGTCCCGAGGACATCGAATGACAAGAGACGTCCCGGGGACATCGAAGGATGAGCCGCGTCCCGGGGACATCGAAGGACGAGAGGCGTCCCGGGGACATCGAAGGACGAGAGACGTCCGGGGGACATCGAAGGACGAGAGACATCTCGGGGACATCGAAGGACGAGAGACGTCCCGGGGACATCTAAGGACGAGAGACGTCCCGGGGACATCGAAGGACGAGAGCTGTACCGTATACATCGAAGGACGAGCTGCGTCCCGGAGACATCGAATGACGAGCTGCGTCTCGCGGACATCGAAGGACGAGAGACGTCCCGGGGACATCGATGGACGAGAGACGTCCCGGGGACATCTAAGGACGAGAGACGTCCCGGGGACATCGAAGGACGAGAGACGTCTCGGGGACATCGTAGGACGAGAGACGTCCCGGGGACGTCTAAGGACGAGAGACGTCCCGGGGACATCGAAGGATGAGCCGCATCCTGGGGACATCGAAGGACGAGAGACGTCCCGGGGACTTCGATGGACGAGCTGCGTCACGGGGACATCGAAGGACGAGCTGCGTCCCGGGGACATCGAAGGACGAGAGATGTACCGTATACATCAAAGGATGAGCTGCGTCCCGGGACATCGAAGGACGAGTGACGTCCATGGGACATCGAAGGATGAGCCGCATCCCGGGGACATCGAAGGACGAGCTGCGTCCCGGGGACATCGAAGGACGAGCTGCGTCCCGGTGACATTGAAGGACGAGAGACGTCCCGGGGACATCTAAGGACGAGAGACGTCCCGGGGACATTGAAGGATGAGCCGCGTCCCGGGGACATCGAAGGACGAGAGACGTCCCGGGGACATCGAAGGACGAGAGACGTCACAGGGACATCGAAGGACGAGAGACGTCCCGGGGACATCTAAGGACGAGAGACGTCCCGGGGACATCGAAGGATGAGCCGCATCCTGGGGACATCGAAGGACGAGAGACGTCCCGGGGACGTCGAAGGACGAGCTGCGTCCCGGGGACATCGAAGGACGAGTTGCGTCCCGGGGACATCGAAGGACGAGAGATGTACCGTATACATCGAAGGACGAGCTGCGTCCCGGGGACATCGAAGGACGAGTGACGTCCCAGGGACATCGAAGGACGAGCCGCGTCCCGGGGACATCGAAGGACGAGCTGCGTCCCGGTGACATCGAAGGACGAGAGACGTCCAGGGGACATCCAAGGACGAGCTGCGTCCCGGAGACATCGAAGGACGAGCTGCGTCCCGGAGACATCGAAGGACGAGCTGCGTCCCGGGGACATCGAAGGACGAGAGACGTCCCGGGGACATCGAAGGACGAGCTGCGTCCCGGAGACATCGAAGGACGAGCTGCGTCCCGGAGACATCGAAGGACGAGCTGCGTCCCGGGGACATCGAAGGACAAGCTGCGTCCCGGGGACATCGAAGGACGAGAGACGTCCTGGGGCCATCGAAGGACGAGAGACATCTCGGGGACATCGAAGGTGGTGCCGAGTCCCGGAGACATCGAAGGACGAGAGACGTCCCGGGGACATCGAAGGACGAGAGACGTCCCGGGGACATCGAAGGACGAGAGACGTCACAGGGACATCGAAGGACGAGAGACGTCCCGGGGACATCTAAGGACGAGAGACGTCCCGGGGACATCGAAGGATGAGCCGCATCCTGGGGACATCGAAGGACGAGAGACGTCCCAGGGACATCGATGGACGAGCCGCGTCCCGGGGACATCGAAGGACGAGCTGCGTCCCGGTGACATCGAAGGACGAGAGACGTCCAGGGGACATCCAAGGACGAGCTGCGTCCCGGAGACATCGAAGGACGAGCTGCGTCCCGGAGACATCGAAGGACGAGCTGCGTCCCGGGGACATCGAAGGACGAGAGACGTCCCGGGGACATCGAAGGACGAGCTGCGTCCCGGAGACATCGAAGGACGAGCTGCGTCCCGGAGACATCGAAGGACGAGCTGCGTCCCGGGGACATCGAAGGACAAGCTGCGTCCCGGGGACATCGAAGGACGAGAGACGTCCTGGGGCCATCGAAGGACGAGAGACATCTCGGGGACATCGAAGGAGGTGCCGCGTCCCGGAGACATCGAAGGACGAGAGACGTCCCGGGGACATCGAAGGACGAGCTGCGTCCCGGAGACATCGAAGGACGAGCTGCGTCCCGGGGACATCGAAGGACGAGCTGCGTCCCGGGGACATCGAAGGACAAGCTGCGTCCCGGGGACATCGAAGGATGAGAGACGTCCTGGGGCCATCGAAGGACGAGAGACATCTCGGGGACATCGAAGGAGGTGCCGCGTCCCGGAGACATCGAAGGACGAGAGACGTCCCGGGGACATCGAAGGACGAGAGACGTCCCGGGGACATCGAAGGATGAGAGACGTCCCGTGGACATCGAAGGACGAGCCGCGTCCCAGGGACATCGAAGGACGAGATACGTCCCGGGGACATCGAAGGATGAGCCGCATCCCGGGGACATCGAAGGACGAGCTGCGTCCCGGGGACATCGAAGGACGAGCTGCGTCCCGGTGACATCGAAGGACGAGAGACGTCCCTGGGACATCGAAGGACGAGCTGCGTCCCGGAGACATCGAAGGACGAGCTGCGTCCCGGGGACATAGAAGGACGAGAGACGTCCCGGGGACATCGAAGGACGAGCTGCGTCCCGGAGACATCGAAGGACGAGCTGCGTCCCGGGGACATCGAAGAACGAGAGACGTCCCGGGGACATCGAAGGACGAGCTGCGTCCCGGAGACATCGAAGGACGAGCTGCGTCCCGGAGACATCGAAGGACGAGCTGCGTCCCGGGGACATCGAAGGACGAGCTGCGTCCCGGGGACATCGAAGGACAAGCTGCGTCCCGGGGACATCGAAGGACGAGCTGCGTCCCGGGGACATGGAAGGACAAGCTGCGTCCCGGGGACATCGAAGGACGAGAGACGTCCCGGGGACATCGAAGGATGAGAGATGTCCCGGGGACATCGAAGGACGAGAGACGTCCCGGGGACATCGAAGGACGAGAGACGTCCCTGGGACATCGAAGGACGAGAGACGTCCCGGGGACATCGAAGGACGAGAGACGTCTCGGGGACATCGAAGGACGAGAGACGTCACGGGGATATCGAAGGACGAGAGACGTCCCGGAGACATCGAAGGACGAGAGACGTCCCGGGGACATCGAAGGACGAGAGACATCCTGGGGACATCGAAGGACGAGAGACGTCCCGGGGACTTCGATGGACGAGCTGCGTCACGGGGACATCGAAGGACGAGCTGCGTCCCGGGGACATCGAAGGACGAGAGATGTACCGTATACATCAAAGGATGAGCTGCGTCCCGGGACATCGAAGGACGAGTGACGTCCATGGGACATCGAAGGATGAGCCGCATCCCGGGGACATCGAAGGACGAGCTGCGTCCCGGGGACATCGAAGGACGAGCTGCGTCCCGGTGACATTGAAGGACGAGAGACGTCCCGGGGACATCTAAGGACGAGAGACGTCCCGGGGACATTGAAGGATGAGCCGCGTCCCGGGGCCATCGAAGGACGAGAGACGTCCCGGGGACATCGAAGGACGAGAGACGTCACAGGGACATCGAAGGACGAGAGACGTCCCGGGGACATCTAAGGACGAGAGACGTCCCGGGGACATCGAAGGATGAGCCGCATCCTGGGGACATCGAAGGACGAGAGACGTCCCGGGGACGTCGAAGGACGAGCTGCGTCCCGGGGACATCGAAGGACGAGTTGCGTCCCGGGGACATCGAAGGACGAGAGATGTACCGTATACATCGAAGGACGAGCTGCGTCCCGGGGACATCGAAGGACGAGTGACGTCCCAGGGACATCGAAGGACGAGCCGCGTCCCGGGGACATCGAAGGACGAGCTGCGTCCCGGTGACATCGAAGGACGAGAGACGTCCAGGGGACATCCAAGGACGAGCTGCGTCCCGGAGACATCGAAGGACGAGCTGCGTCCCGGAGACATCGAAGGACGAGCTGCGTCCCGGGGACATCGAAGGACGAGAGACGTCCCGGGGACATCGAAGGACGAGCTGCGTCCCGGAGACATCGAAGGACGAGCTGCGTCCCGGAGACATCGAAGGACGAGCTGCGTCCCGGGGACATCGAAGGACAAGCTGCGTCCCGGGGACATCGAAGGACGAGAGACGTCCTGGGGCCATCGAAGGACGAGAGACATCTCGGGGACATCGAAGGTGGTGCCGAGTCCCGGAGACATCGAAGGACGAGAGACGTCCCGGGGACATCGAAGGACGAGAGACGTCCCGGGGACATTGAAGGATGAGCCGCGTCCCGGGGACATCGAAGTACGAGAGACGTCCCGGGGACATCGAAGGACGAGAGACGTCACAGGGACATCGAAGGACGAGAGACGTCCCGGGGACATCTAAGGACGAGAGACGTCCCGGGGACATCGAAGGATGAGCCGCATCCTGGGGACATCGAAGGACGAGAGACGTCCCAGGGACATCGAAGGACGAGCCGCGTCCCGGGGACATCGAAGGACGAGCTGCGTCCCGGTGACATCGAAGGACGAGAGACGTCCAGGGGACATCCAAGGACGAGCTGCGTCCCGGAGACATCGAAGGACGAGCTGCGTCCCGGAGACATCGAAGGACGAGCTGCGTCCCGGGGACATCGAAGGACGAGAGACGTCCCGGGGACATCGAAGGACGAGCTGCGTCCCGGAGACATCGAAGGACGAGCTGCGTCCCGGAGACATCGAAGGACGAGCTGCGTCCCGGGGACATCGAAGGACAAGCTGCGTCCCGGGGACATCGAAGGACGAGAGACGTCCTGGGGCCATCGAAGGACGAGAGACATCTCGGGGACATCGAAGGAGGTGCCGCGTCCCGGAGACATCGAAGGACGAGAGACGTCCCGGGGACATCGAAGGACGAGCTGCGTCCCGGAGACATCGAAGGACGAGCTGCGTCCCGGGGACATCGAAGGACGAGCTGCGTCCCGGGGACATCGAAGGACAAGCTGCGTCCCGGGGACATCGAAGGATGAGAGACGTCCTGGGGCCATCGAAGGACGAGAGACATCTCGGGGACATCGAAGGAGGTGCCGCGTCCCGGAGACATCGAAGGACGAGAGACGTCCCGGGGACATCGAAGGACGAGAGACGTCCCGGGGACATCGAAGGATGAGAGACGTCCCGTGGACATCGAAGGACGAGCCGCGTCCCAGGGACATCGAAGGACGAGTTGCGTCCCGGGGACATCGAAGGACGAGAGATGTACCGTATACATCGAAGGACGAGCTGCGTCCCGGGGACATCGAAGGACGAGTGACGTCCCAGGGACATCGAAGGACGAGCCGCGTCCCGGGGACATCGAAGGACGAGCTGCGTCCCGGTGACATCGAAGGACGAGAGACGTCCAGGGGACATCCAAGGACGAGCTGCGTCCCGGAGACATCGAAGGACGAGCTGCGTCCCGGAGACATCGAAGGACGAGCTGCGTCCCGGGGACATCGAAGGACGAGAGACGTCCCGGGGACATCGAAGGACGAGCTGCGTCCCGGAGACATCGAAGGACGAGCTGCGTCCCGGAGACATCGAAGGACGAGCTGCGTCCCGGGGACATCGAAGGACAAGCTGCGTCCCGGGGACATCGAAGGACGAGAGACGTCCTGGGGCCATCGAAGGACGAGAGACATCTCGGGGACATCGAAGGTGGTGCCGAGTCCCGGAGACATCGAAGGACGAGAGACGTCCCGGGGACATCGAAGGACGAGAGACGTCCCGGGGACATTGAAGGATGAGCCGCGTCCCGGGGACATCGAAGTACGAGAGACGTCCCGGGGACATCGAAGGACGAGAGACGTCACAGGGACATCGAAGGACGAGAGACGTCCCGGGGACATCTAAGGACGAGAGACGTCCCGGGGACATCGAAGGATGAGCCGCATCATGGGGACATCGAAGGACGAGAGACGTCCCAGGGACATCGAAGGACGAGCCGCGTCCCGGGGACATCGAAGGACGAGCTGCGTCCCGGTGACATCGAAGGACGAGAGACGTCCAGGGGACATCCAAGGACGAGCTGCGTCCCGGAGACATCGAAGGACGAGCTGCGTCCCGGAGACATCGAAGGACGAGCTGCGTCCCGGGGACATCGAAGGACGAGAGACGTCCCGGGGACATCGAAGGACGAGAGACGTCCCGGGGACATTGAAGGACGAGCTGCGTCCCGGAGACATCGAAGGACGAGCTGCGTCCCGGAGACATCGAAGGACGAGCTGCGTCCCGGGGACATCGAAGGACAAGCTGCGTCCCGGGGACATCGAAGGACGAGAGACGTCCTGGGGCCATCGAAGGACGAGAGACATCTCGGGGACATCGAAGGTGGTGCCGAGTCCCGGAGACATCGAAGGACGAGAGACGTCCCGGGGACATCGAAGGACGAGAGACGTCCCGGGGACATTGAAGGATGAGCCGCGTCCCGGGGACATCGAAGTACGAGAGACGTCCCGGGGACATCGAAGGACGAGAGACGTCACAGGGACATCGAAGGACGAGAGACGTCCCGGGGACATCTAAGGACGAGAGACGTCCCGGGGACATCGAAGGATGAGCCGCATCATGGGGACATCGAAGGACGAGAGACGTCCCAGGGACATCGAAGGACGAGCCGCGTCCCGGGGACATCGAAGGACGAGCTGCGTCCCGGTGACATCGAAGGACGAGAGACGTCCAGGGGACATCCAAGGACGAGCTGCGTCCCGGAGACATCGAAGGACGAGCTGCGTCCCGGAGACATCGAAGGACGAGCTGCGTCCCGGGGACATCGAAGGACGAGAGACGTCCCGGGGACATCGAAGGACGAGCTGCGTCCCGGAGACATCGAAGGACGAGCTGCGTCCCGGAGACATCGAAGGACGAGCTGCGTCCCGGGGACATCGAAGGACAAGCTGCGTCCCGGGGACATCGAAGGACGAGAGACGTCCTGGGGCCATCGAAGGACGAGAGACATCTCGGGGACATCGAAGGAGGTGCCGCGTCCCGGAGACATCGAAGGACGAGAGACGTCCCGGGGACATCGAAGGACGAGCTGCGTCCCGGAGACATCGAAGGACGAGCTGCGTCCCGGGGACATCGAAGGACGAGCTGCGTCCCGGGGACATCGAAGGACAAGCTGCGTCCCGGGGACATCGAAGGATGAGAGACGTCCTGGGGCCATCGAAGGACGAGAGACATCTCGGGGACATCGAAGGAGGTGCCGCGTCCCGGAGACATCGAAGGACGAGAGACGTCCCGGGGACATCGAAGGACGAGAGACGTCCCGGGGACATCGAAGGATGAGAGACGTCCCGTGGACATCGAAGGACGAGCCGCGTCCCAGGGACATCGAAGGACGAGATACGTCCCGGGGACATCGAAGGATGAGCCGCATCCCGGGGACATCGAAGGACGAGCTGCGTCCCGGGGACATCGAAGGACGAGCTGCGTCCCGGTGACATCGAAGGACGAGAGACGTCCCTGGGACATCGAAGGACGAGCTGCGTCCCGGAGACATCGAAGGACGAGCTGCGTCCCGGGGACATAGAAGGACGAGAGACGTCCCGGGGACATCGAAGGACGAGCTGCGTCCCGGAGACATCGAAGGACGAGCTGCGTCCCGGGGACATCGAAGAACGAGAGACGTCCCGGGGACATCGAAGGACGAGCTGCGTCCCGGAGACATCGAAGGACGAGCTGCGTCCCGGAGACATCGAAGGACGAGCTGCGTCCCGGGGACATCGAAGGACGAGCTGCGTCCCGGGGACATCGAAGGACAAGCTGCGTCCCGGGGACATCGAAGGACGAGCTGCGTCCCGGGGACATGGAAGGACAAGCTGCGTCCCGGGGACATCGAAGGACGAGAGACGTCCCGGGGACATCGAAGGATGAGAGATGTCCCGGGGACATCGAAGGACGAGAGACGTCCCGGGGACATCGAAGGACGAGAGACGTCCCTGGGACATCGAAGGACGAGAGACGTCCCGGGGACATCGAAGGACGAGAGACGTCTCGGGGACATCGAAGGACGAGAGACGTCACGGGGATATCGAAGGACGAGAGACGTCCCGGAGACATCGAAGGACGAGAGACGTCCCGGGGACATCGAAGGACGAGAGACATCCCGGGGACATCGAAGGACGAGCGACATCCCGGGGACATCGAAGGACGAGCGACGTCCCGGGGACATCGAAGGACGAGAGATGTACCGTATACATCGAAGGACGAGCTGCGTCCCAGGGACATCGAAGGACGAGTGACGTCCCGGGGACATCGAAGGATGAGCCGCATCCCGGGGACATCGAAGGACGAGCTGCGTCCCGGGGACATCGAAGGACGAGCTGCGTCCCGGAGACATCGAAGGACGAGCTGCGTCCCGGAGACATCGAAGGACGAGAGATGTCCCGGGGACATCGAAGGACGAGAGATGTACCGTATACATCTAAGGATGAGCTGCGTTCCGCGACATCGAAGGACGAGAGACGTCCCGGGGACATCGAAGGACGAGAGACGTCCCGGGGACATTGAAGGATGAGCCGCGTCCCGGGGACATCGAAGTACGAGAGACGTCCCGGGGACATCGAAGGACGAGAGACGTCACAGGGACATCGAAGGACGAGAGACGTCCCGGGGACATCTAAGGACGAGAGACGTCCCGGGGACATCGAAGGATGAGCCGCATCCTGGGGACATCGAAGGACGAGAGACGTCCCAGGGACATCGAAGGACGAGCCGCGTCCCGGGGACATCGAAGGACGAGCTGCGTCCCGGTGACATCGAAGGACGAGAGACGTCCAGGGGACATCCAAGGACGAGCTGCGTCCCGGAGACATCGAAGGACGAGCTGCGTCCCGGAGACATCGAAGGACGAGCTGCGTCCCGGGGACATCGAAGGACGAGAGACGTCCCGGGGACATCGAAGGACGAGCTGCGTCCCGGAGACATCGAAGGACGAGCTGCGTCCCGGAGACATCGAAGGACGAGCTGCGTCCCGGGGACATCGAAGGACAAGCTGCGTCCCGGGGACATCGAAGGACGAGAGACGTCCTGGGGCCATCGAAGGACGAGAGACATCTCGGGGACATCGAAGGAGGTGCCGCGTCCCGGAGACATCGAAGGACGAGAGACGTCCCGGGGACATCGAAGGACGAGCTGCGTCCCGGGGACATCGAAGGACGAGCTGCGTCCCGGGGACATCGAAGGACAAGCTGCGTCCCGGGGACATCGAAGGATGAGAGACGTCCTGGGGCCATCGAAGGACGAGAGACATCTCGGGGACATCGAAGGAGGTGCCGCGTCCCGGAGACATCGAAGGACGAGAGACGTCCCGGGGACATCGAAGGACGAGAGACGTCCCGGGGACATCGAAGGATGAGAGACGTCCCGTGGACATCGAAGGACGAGCCGCGTCCCAGGGACATCGAAGGACGAGATACGTCCCGGGGACATCGAAGGATGAGCCGCATCCCGGGGACATCGAAGGACGAGCTGCGTCCCGGGGACATCGAAGGACGAGCTGCGTCCCGGTGACATCGAAGGACGAGAGACGTCCCTGGGACATCGAAGGACGAGCTGCGTCCCGGAGACATCGAAGGACGAGCTGCGTCCCGGGGACATAGAAGGACGAGAGACGTCCCGGGGACATCGAAGGACGAGCTGCGTCCCGGAGACATCGAAGGACGAGCTGCGTCCCGGGGACATCGAAGAACGAGAGACGTCCCGGGGACATCGAAGGACGAGCTGCGTCCCGGAGACATCGAAGGACGAGCTGCGTCCCGGAGACATCGAAGGACGAGCTGCGTCCCGGGGACATCGAAGGACGAGCTGCGTCCCGGGGACATCGAAGGACAAGCTGCGTCCCGGGGACATCGAAGGACGAGCTGCGTCCCGGGGACATGGAAGGACAAGCTGCGTCCCGGGGACATCGAAGGACGAGAGACGTCCCGGGGACATCGAAGGATGAGAGATGTCCCGGGGACATCGAAGGACGAGAGACGTCCCGGGGACATCGAAGGACGAGAGACGTCCCTGGGACATCGAAGGACGAGAGACGTCCCGGGGACATCGAAGGACGAGAGACGTCTCGGGGACATCGAAGGACGAGAGACGTCACGGGGATATCGAAGGACGAGAGACGTCCCGGAGACATCGAAGGACGAGAGACGTCCCGGGGACATCGCAGGACGAGAGACATCCCGTGGACATCGAAGGACGAGCGACATCCCGGGGACATCGAAGGACGAGCGACGTCCCGGGGACATCGAAGGACGAGAGATGTACCGTATACATCGAAGGACGAGCTGCGTCCCAGGGACATCGAAGGACGAGTGACGTCCCGGGGACATCGAAGGATGAGCCGCATCCCGGGGACATCGAAGGACGAGCTGCGTCCCGGGGACATCGAAGGACGAGCTGCGTCCCGGAGACATCGAAGGACGAGCTGCGTCCCGGAGACATCGAAGGACGAGAGATGTCCCGGGGACATCGAAGGACGAGAGATGTACCGTATACATCTAAGGATGAGCTGCGTTCCGCGACATCGAAGGACGAGTGACGTCCATGGGACATCGAAGGATGAGCCGCATCCCGGGGACATCGAAGGACGAGCTGCGTCCCGGGGACATCGAAGGACGAGCTGCGTCCCGGTGACATCGAAGGACGAGAGACGTCCCGGGGACATCTAAGGACGAGAGACGTCCCGGGGACATCGAAGGATGAGCCGCGTCCCGGGGACATCGAAGGACGAGAGACGTCCCGGGGACATCGAAGGACGAGAGACGTCACAGGGACATCGAAGGACGAGAGACGTCTCGGGGACATCGTAGGACGAGAGACGTCCCGGGGACATCTAAGGACGAGAGACGTCCCGGGGACATCGAAGGATGAGCCGCATCCTGGGGACATCGAAGGACGAGAGACGTCCCGGGGACATCGAAGGACGAGAGACGTCCCGGGGACATCGAAGGATGAGCCGCGTCCCGGGGACATCGAAGGACGAGAGACGTCCCGGGGACATCGAAGGACGAGAGACGTCCCAGGGACATCCAAGGACGAGAGACGTCTCGGGGACATCGAAGGACGAGAGACGTCCCGGGGACATCTAAGGACGAGAGACGTCCCGGGGACATCGAAGGACGAGAGATGTACCGTATACATCGAAGGACGAGCTGCGTCCCGGGGACATCGAAGGACGAGCTGCGTCCCGGGGACATCGAAGGACGAGCTGCGTCCCGGGGACATCGAAGGACGAGCTGCGTCCCGGAGACATCGAAGGACGAGCTGCGTCCCGGGGACATCGAAGGACGAGAGATGTACCGTATACATCGAAGGACGAGCTGCGTCCCGGGGACATCGAAGGACGAGTGACGTCCCAGGGACATCGAAGGACGAGCTGCGTCCCGGGGACATCGTAGGACGAGAGACGTCCCGGGGACATCTAAGGACGAGAGACGTCCCGGGGACATCGAAGGATGAGCCGCATCCTGGGGACATCGAAGGACGAGAGACGTCCCGGGGACGTCGAAGGACGAGCTGCGTCCCGGGGACATCGAAGGACGAGTTGCGTCCCGGGGACATCGAAGGACGAGAGATGTACCGTATACATCGAAGGACGAGCTGCGTCCCGGGGACATCGAAGGACGAGTGACGTCCCAGGGACATTGAAGGATGAGCCGCATCCCGGGGACATCGAAGGACGAGCTGCGTCCCGGGGACATCGAAGGACGAGCTGCGTCCCGGTGACATCGAAGGACGAGAGACGTCCCGGGGACATCCAAGGACGAGCTGCGTCCCGGAGACATCGAAGGACGAGCTGCGTCCCGGAGACATCGAAGGACGAGCTGCGTCCCGGGGACATCGAAGGACGAGCTGCGTCCCGGGGACATCGAAGGACGAGTGACATCCCAGGGACATCGAAGGATGGGCCGCATCCCGGGGACATCGAAGGACGAGCTGCGTCCCGGGGACATCGAAGGACGAGCTGCGTCCCGGTGACATCGAAGGACGAGAGACGTCCCGGGGACATCTAAGGACGAGAGAGGTCCCGGGGACATCGAAGGATGAGCCGTGTCCCGGGGACATCGAAGGACGAGAGACGTCCCGGGGACATCGAAGGACGAGAGACGTCCCAGGGACATCGAAGGACGAGAGACGTCTCGGGGAAATCGTAGGACGAGAGACGTCCCAGGGACATCTAAGGACGAGAGACGTCCCGGGGACATCGAAGGATGAGCCGCATCCTGGGGACATCGAAGGACGAGCTGCGTCCCGGGGACATCGAAGGACGAGAGATGTACCGTATACATCGAAGGACGAGCTGCGTCCCGGGGACATCGAAGGACGAGTGGCGTCCCAGGGACATCGAAGGACGAGCCGCGTCCCGGGGACATCGAAGGACGAGCAGCGTCCCGGGGACATCGAAGGACGAGAGACGTCCCGAGGACATCGAATGACAAGAGACGTCCCGGAGACATCGAAGGATGAGCCGCGTCCCGGGGACATCGAAGGACGAGAGACGTCCAGGGGACATCGAAGGACGAGAGACGTCCGGGGGACATCGAAGGACGAGAGACATCTCGGGGACATCGAAGGACGAGAGACGTCCCGGGGACATCTAAGGACGAGAGACGTCCCGGGGACATCGAAGGACGAGAGCTGTACCGTATACATCGAAGGACGAGCTGCGTCCCGGAGACATCGAAGGACGAGCTGCGTCTCGCGGACATCGAAGGACGAGAGACGCCCCGGGGACATCGATGGACGAGAGACGTCCCGGGGACATCTAAGGACGAGAGACGTCCCGGGGACATCGAAGGACGAGAGACGTCTCGGGGACATCGTAGGACGAGAGACGTCCCGGGGACATCTAAGGACGAGAGACGTCCCGCGGACATCGAAGGATGAGCCGCATCTTGGGGACATCGAAGGACGGGAGACGTCCCGGGGACGTCGATGGACGAGCTGCGTCCCGGGGACATCGAAGGACGAGAGATGTACCGTATACATCAAACGATGAGCTGCGTCCGGGGACATCGAAGGACGAGTGACGTCCATGGGACATCGAAGGATGAGCCGCATCCCGGGGACATCGAAGGACGAGCTGCGTCCCGGGGACATCGAAGGACGAGCTGCGTCCCGGTGACATCGAAGGACGAGAGACGTCCCGGGGACATCTAAGGACGAGAGACGTCCCGGGGACATCGAAGGATGAGCCGCGTCCCGGGGACATCGAAGGACGAGAGACGTCCCGGGGACATCGAAGGACGAGAGACGTCACAGGGACATCGAAGGACGAGAGACGTCTCGGGGACATCGTAGGACGAGAGACGTCCCGGGGACATCTAAGGACGAGAGATGTCCCGCGGACATCGAAGGATGAGCCGCATCCTGGGGACATCGAAGGACGAGAGACGTCCCGGGGACATCGAAGGATGAGCCGCATCCTGGGGACATCGAAGGACGAGAGACGTCCCGGGGACGTCGATGGACGAGCTGCGTCACGGGGACATCGAAGGACGAGCTGCGTCCCGGGGACATCGAAGGACGAGAGATGTACCGTATACATCAAAGGATGAGCTGCGTCCCGGGACATCGAAGGACGAGTGACGTCCATGGGACATCGAAGGATGAGCCGCATCCCGGTGACATCGAAGGACGAGCTGCGTCCCGGGGACATCGAAGGACGAGCTGCGTCCCGGTGACATCGAAGGACGAGAGACGTCCCGGGGACATCTAAGGACGAGAGACGTCTCGGGGACATCGTAGGACGAGAGACGTCCCGGGGACATCTAAGGACGAGAGACGTCCCGGGGACATCGAAGGATGAGCCGCATCCTGGGGACATCGAAGGACGAGAGACGTCCCGGGGACGTCGAAGGACGAGCTGCGTCCCGGGGACATCGAAGGACGAGAGACGTCCCGGGGACATCGAAGGATGAGCCGCATCCTGGGGACATCGAAGGACGAGAGACGTCCCGGGGACGTCGATGGACGAGCTGCGTCCCGGGGACATCGAAGGACGAGAGATGTACCGTATACATCGAAGGACGAGCTGCGTCCCGGGGACATCGAAGGACGAGTGACGTCCCAGGGACATCGAAGGATGAGCCGCATCCCGGGGACATCGAAGGACGAGCTGCGTCCCGGGGACATCGAAGGACGAGCTGCGTCCCGGTGACATCGAAGGACGAGAGACGTCCAGGGGACTTCCAAGGACGAGCTGCGTCCCGGAGACATCGAAGGACGAGCTGCGTCCCGGAGACATCGAAGGACAAGCTGCGTCCCGGGGACATCGAAGGACGAGAGACGTCCCGGGGACATCGAAGGACGAGCTGCGTCCCGGGGACATCGAAGGACGAGCTGCGTCCCGGGGACATCGAAGGACAAGCTGCGTCCCGGGGACATCGAAGGACGAGAGACGTCCTGGGGCCATCGAAGGACGAGAGACATCTCGGGGACATCGAAGGAGGTGCCGCGTCCCGGAGACATCGAAGGACGAGAGACGTCCCGGGGACATCGAAGGACGAGAGACGTCCCGGGGACATCGAAGGATGAGAGACGTCCCGGGGACATCGAAGGACGAGCCGCGTCCCAGGGACATCGAAGGACGAGATACGTCCCGGGGACATCGAAGGATGAGCCGCATCCCGGGGACATCGAAGGACGAGCTGCGTCCCGGGGACATCGAAGGACGAGCTGCGTCCCGGGGACAACGAAGGACGAGAGACGTCCCTGGGACATCGAAGGACGAGCTGCGTCCCGGAGACATCGAAGGACGAGCTGCGTCCCGGGGACATAGAAGGACGAGAGACGTCTCGGGGACATCGAAGGACGAGAGACGTCCCGGGGACATCTAAGGACGAGAGACGTCCCGGGGACATCGAAGGACGAGAGATGTACCGTATACATCGAAGGACGAGCTGCGTCCCGGGGACATCGAAGGACGAGCTGCGTCCCCGGGACATCGAAGGACGAGCTGCGTCCCGGGGACATCGAAGGACGAGCTGCGTCCCGGAGACATCGAAGGACGAGCTGCGTCCCGGGGACATCGAAGGACGAGAGATGTACCGTATACATCGAAGGACGAGCTGCGTCCCGGGGACATCGAAGGACGAGTGACGTCCCAGGGACATCGAAGGACGAGCTGCGTCCCGGGGACATCGTAGGACGAGAGACGTCCCGGGGACATCTAAGGACGAGAGACGTCCCGGGGACATCGAAGGATGAGCCGCATCCTGGGGACATCGAAGGACGAGAGACGTCCCGGGGACGTCGAAGGACGAGCTGCGTCCCGGGGACATCGAAGGACGAGTTGCGTCCCGGGGACATCGAAGGACGAGAGATGTACCGTATACATCGAAGGACGAGCTGCGTCCCGGGGACATCGAAGGACGAGTGACGTCCCAGGGACATTGAAGGATGAGCCGCATCCCGGGGACATCGAAGGACGAGCTGCGTCCCGGGGACATCGAAGGACGAGCTGCGTCCCGGTGACATCGAAGGACGAGAGACGTCCCGGGGACATCCAAGGACGAGCTGCGTCCCGGAGACATCGAAGGACGAGCTGCGTCCCGGAGACATCGAAGGACGAGCTGCGTCCCGGGGACATCGAAGGACGAGCTGCGTCCCGGGGACATCGAAGGACGAGTGACATCCCAGGGACATCGAAGGATGGGCCGCATCCCGGGGACATCGAAGGACGAGCTGCGTCCCGGGGACATCGAAGGACGAGCTGCGTCCCGGTGACATCGAAGGACGAGAGACGTCCCGGGGACATCTAAGGACGAGAGAGGTCCCGGGGACATCGAAGGATGAGCCGTGTCCCGGGGACATCGAAGGACGAGAGACGTCCCGGGGACATCGAAGGACGAGAGACGTCCCAGGGACATCGAAGGACGAGAGACGTCTCGGGGAAATCGTAGGACGAGAGACGTCCCAGGGACATCTAAGGACGAGAGACGTCCCGGGGACATCGAAGGATGAGCCGCATCCTGGGGACATCGAAGGACGAGCTGCGTCCCGGGGACATCGAAGGACGAGAGATGTACCGTATACATCGAAGGACGAGCTGCGTCCCGGGGACATCGAAGGACGAGTGGCGTCCCAGGGACATCGAAGGACGAGCCGCGTCCCGGGGACATCGAAGGACGAGCAGCGTCCCGGGGACATCGAAGGACGAGAGACGTCCCGAGGACATCGAATGACAAGAGACGTCCCGGAGACATCGAAGGATGAGCCGCGTCCCGGGGACATCGAAGGACGAGAGACGTCCAGGGGACATCGAAGGACGAGAGACGTCCGGGGGACATCGAAGGACGAGAGACATCTCGGGGACATCGAAGGACGAGAGACGTCCCGGGGACATCTAAGGACGAGAGACGTCCCGGGGACATCGAAGGACGAGAGCTGTACCGTATACATCGAAGGACGAGCTGCGTCCCGGAGACATCGAAGGACGAGCTGCGTCTCGCGGACATCGAAGGACGAGAGACGCCCCGGGGACATCGATGGACGAGAGACGTCCCGGGGACATCTAAGGACGAGAGACGTCCCGGGGACATCGAAGGACGAGAGACGTCTCGGGGACATCGTAGGACGAGAGACGTCCCGGGGACATCTAAGGACGAGAGACGTCCCGCGGACATCGAAGGATGAGCCGCATCCTGGGGACATCGAAGGACGGGAGACGTCCCGGGGACGTCGATGGACGAGCTGCGTCCCGGGGACATCGAAGGACGAGAGATGTACCGTATACATCAAACGATGAGCTGCGTCCGGGGACATCGAAGGACGAGTGACGTCCATGGGACATCGAAGGATGAGCCGCATCCCGGGGACATCGAAGGACGAGCTGCGTCCCGGGGACATCGAAGGACGAGCTGCGTCCCGGTGACATCGAAGGACGAGAGACGTCCCGGGGACATCTAAGGACGAGAGACGTCCCGGGGACATCGAAGGATGAGCCGCGTCCCGGGGACATCGAAGGACGAGAGACGTCCCGGGGACATCGAAGGACGAGAGACGTCACAGGGACATCGAAGGACGAGAGACGTCTCGGGGACATCGTAGGACGAGAGACGTCCCGGGGACATCTAAGGACGAGAGATGTCCCGCGGACATCGAAGGATGAGCCGCATCCTGGGGACATCGAAGGACGAGAGACGTCCCGGGGACATCGAAGGATGAGCCGCATCCTGGGGACATCGAAGGACGAGAGACGTCCCGGGGACGTCGATGGACGAGCTGCGTCACGGGGACATCGAAGGACGAGCTGCGTCCCGGGGACATCGAAGGACGAGAGATGTACCGTATACATCAAAGGATGAGCTGCGTCCCGGGACATCGAAGGACGAGTGACGTCCATGGGACATCGAAGGATGAGCCGCATCCCGGTGACATCGAAGGACGAGCTGCGTCCCGGGGACATCGAAGGACGAGCTGCGTCCCGGTGACATCGAAGGACGAGAGACGTCCCGGGGACATCGTAGGACGAGAGACGTCCCGGGGACATCTAAGGACGAGAGACGTCCCGGGGACATCGAAGGATGAGCCGCATCCTGGGGACATCGAAGGACGAGAGACGTCCCGGGGACGTCGAAGGACGAGCTGCGTCCCGGGGACATCGAAGGACGAGAGACGTCCCGGGGACATCGAAGGATGAGCCGCATCCTGGGGACATCGAAGGACGAGAGACGTCCCGGGGACGTCGATGGACGAGCTGCGTCACGGGGACATCGAAGGACGAGTTGCGTCCCGGGGACATCGAAGGACGAGAGATGTACCGTATACATCGAAGGACGAGCTGCGTCCCGGGGACATCGAAGGACGAGTGACGTCCCAGGGACATCGAAGGATGAGCCGCATCCCGGGGACATCGAAGGACGAGCTGCGTCCCGGGGACATCGAAGGACGAGCTGCGTCCCGGTGACATCGAAGGACGAGAGACGTCCAGGGGACTTCCAAGGACGAGCTGCGTCCCGGAGACATCGAAGGACGAGCTGCGTCCCGGAGACATCGAAGGACAAGCTGCGTCCCGGGGACATCGAAGGACGAGAGACGTCCCGGGGACATCGAAGGACGAGCTGCGTCCCGGGGACATCGAAGGACGAGCTGCGTCCCGGGGACATCGAAGGACAAGCTGCGTCCCGGGGACATCGAAGGACGAGAGACGTCCTGGGGCCATCGAAGGACGAGAGACATCTCGGGGACATCGAAGGAGGTGCCGCGTCCCGGAGACATCGAAGGACGAGAGACGTCCCGGGGACATCGAAGGACGAGAGACGTCCCGGGGACATCGAAGGATGAGAGACGTCCCGGGGACATCGAAGGACGAGCCGCGTCCCAGGGACATCGAAGGACGAGATACGTCCCGGGGACATCGAAGGATGAGCCGCATCCCGGGGACATCGAAGGACGAGCTGCGTCCCGGGGACATCGAAGGACGAGCTGCGTCCCGGGGACAACGAAGGACGAGAGACGTCCCTGGGACATCGAAGGACGAGCTGCGTCCCGGAGACATCGAAGGACGAGCTGCGTCCCGGGGACATAGAAGGACTAGAGACGTCCCGGGGACATCGAAGGACGAGCTGCGTCCCGGAGACATCGAAGGACGAGCTGCGTCCCGGGGACATCGAAGAACGAGAGACGTCCCGGGGACATCGAAGGACGAGCTGCGTCCCGGAGACATCGAAGGACGAGCTGCGTCCCGGAGACATAGAAGGACGAGCTGCGTCCCGGGGACATCGAAGGACAAGCTGCGTCCCGGGGACATCGAAGGACAAGCTGCGTCCCGGGGACATCGAAGGACGAGCTGCGTCCCGGGGACATCGAAGGACGAGCTGCGTCCCGGGGACATCGAAGGACGAGAGACGTCCCGGGGACATCGAAGGATGAGAGATGTCCCGGGGACATCGAAGGACGAGAGACGTCCCGGGGACATCGAAGGACGAGAGACGTCCCTGGGACATCGAAGGACGAGAGACGTCCCGGGGACATCGAAGGACGAGAGACGTCTCGGGGACATCGAAGGACGAGAGACGTCACGGGGATATCGAAGGACGAGAGACGTCCCGGAGACATCGAAGGACGAGAGACGTCCGGGGGACATCGAAGGACGAGAGACATCCCAGGGACATCGAAGGACGAGCGACGTCCCGGGGACATCGAAGGACGAGCGACGTCCCGGGGACATCGAAGGACGAGAGATGTACCGTATACATCGAAGGACGAGCTGCGTCCCAGGGACATCGAAGGACGAGTGACGTCCCGGGGAAATCGAAGGATGAGCCGCATCCCGGGGACATCGAAGGACGAGCTGCGTCCCGGGGACATCGAAGGACGAGCTGCGTCCCGGAGACATCGAAGGACGAGCTGCGTCCCGGAGACATCGAAGGACGAGAGATGTCCCGGGGACATCGAAGGACGAGAGATGTACCGTATACATCTAAGGATGAGCTGCGTCCCGGGACATCGAAGGACGAGTGACGTCCATGGGACATCGAAGGATGAGCCGCATCCCGGGGACATCGAAGGACGAGCTGCGTCCCGGGGACATCGAAGGACGAGCTGCGTCCCGGTGACATCGAAGGACGAGAGACGTCCCGGGGATATCTAAGGACGAGAGACGTCCCGGGGACATCGAAGGATGAGCCGCGTCCCGGGGACATCGAAGGACGAGAGACGTCCCGGGGACATCGAAGGACGAGAGACGTCACAGGGACATCGAAGGACGAGAGACGTCTCGGGGACATCGTAGGACGAGAGACGTCCCGGGGACATCTAAGGACGAGAGACGTCCCGGGGACATCGAAGGATGAGCCGCATCCTGGGGACATCGAAGGACGAGAGACGTCCCGGGGACGTCGAAGGACGAGCTGCGTCCCGGGGACATCGAAGGACGAGTTGCGTCCCGGGGACATCGAAGGACGAGAGATGTACCGTATACATCGAAGGACGAGCTGCGTCCCGGGGACATCGAAGGACGAGTGACATCCCAGGGACATCGAAGGATGAGCCGCATCCCGGGGACATCGAAGGACGAGCTGCGTCCCGGGGACATCGAAGGACGAGCTGCGTCCCGGTGACATCGAAGGACGAGAGACGTCCCGGGGACATCCAAGGACGAGCTGCGTCCCGGAGACATCGAAGGACGAGCTGCGTCCCGGAGACATCGAAGGACGAGCTGCGTCCCGGGGACATCGAAGGACGAGAGATGTACCGTATACATCGAAGGACGAGCTGCGTCCCGGGGACATCGAAGGACGAGTGACGTCCCAGGGACATCGAAGGATGGGCCGCATCCCGGGGACATCGAAGGACGAGCTGCGTCCCGGGGACATCGAAGGACGAGCTGCGTCCCGGTGACATCGAAGGACGAGAGACGTCCCGGGGACATCTAAGGACGACAGAGGTCCCGGGGACATCGAAGGATGAGCCGTGTCCCGGGGACATCGAAGGACGAGAGACGTCCCTGGGACATCGAAGGACGAGAGACGTCCCAGGGACATCGAAGGACGAGAGACGTCTCGGGGACATCGTAGGACGAGAGACGTCCCAGGGACATCTAAGGACGAGAGACGTCCCGGGGACATCGAAGGATGAGCCGCATCCTGGGGACATCGAAGGACGAGCTGCGTCCCGGGGACATCGAAGGACGAGAGATGTACCGTATACATCGAAGGACGAGCTGCGTCCCGGGGACATCGAAGGACGAGTGGCGTCCCAGGGACATCGAAGGACGAGCCGCGTCCCGGGGACATCGAAGGACGAGCAGCGTCCCGGGGACATCGAAGGACGAGAGACGTCCCGAGGACATCAAATGACAAGAGACGTCCCGGGGACATCGAAGGATGAGCCGCGTCCCGGGGACATCGAAGGACGAGAGACGTCCCGGGGACATCGAAGGACGAGAGACGTCCGGGGGACATCGAAGGACGAGAGACATCTCGGGGACATCGAAGGACGAGAGACGTCCCGGGGACATCTAAGGACGAGAGACGTCCCGGGGACATCGAAGGACGAGAGCTGTACCGTATACATCGAAGGACGAGCTGCGTCCCGGAGACATCGAAGGACGAGCTGCGTCTCGCGGACATCGAAGGACGAGAGACGTCCCGGGGACATCTAAGGACGAGAGACGTCCCGGGGACATCGAAGGACGAGAGACGTCTCGGGGACATCGTAGGACGAGAGACGTCGCGGGGACATCTAAGGACGAGAGACGTCCCGCGGACATCGAAGGATGAGCCGCATCCTGGGGACATCGAAGGACGAGAGACGTCCCGGGGACGTCGATGGACGAGCTGCGTCACGGGGACATCGAAGGACGAGCTGCGTCCCGGGGACATCGAAGGACGAGAGATGTACCGTATACATCAAAGGATGAGCTGCGTACGGGGACATCGAACGACGAGTGACGTCCATGGGACATCGAAGGATGAGCCGCATCCCGGGGACATCGAAGGACGAGCTGCGTCCCGGGGACATCGAAGGACGAGCTGCGTCCCGGTGACATCGAAGGACGAGAGACGTCCCGGGGACATCCAAGGACGAGCTGCGTCCCGGAGACATCGAAGGACGAGCTGCGTCCCGGAGACATCGAAGAACGAGCTGCGTCCCGGGGACATCGAAGGACGAGAGACGTCCCGGGGACATCGAAGGACGAGCTGCGTCCCGGAGACATCGAAGGACGAGCTGCGTCCCGGCGACATCGAAGGACGAGCTGCGTCCCGGGGACATCGAAGGACAAGCTGCGTCCCGGGGACATCGAAGGACGAGAGACGTCCTGGGGCCATCGAAGGACGAGAGACATCTCGGGGACATCGAAGGAGGAGGCGCGTCCCGGAGACATCGAAGGACGAGAGACGTCCCGGGGACATCGAAGGACGAGAGACGTCCCGGGGACATCGAAGGATGAGTGACGTCCCGGGGACATCGAAGGACGAGCCGCGTCCCAGGGACATCGAAGGACGAGATACGTCCCGGGGACATCGAAGGATGAGCCGCATCCCGGGGACATCGAAGGACGAGCTGCGTCCCGGGGACATCGAAGGACGAGCTGCATCCCGGTGACATCGAAGGACGAGAGACGTCCCTGGGACATCGAAGGACGAGCTGCGTCCCGGAGACATCGAAGGACGAGCTGCGTCCCGGGGACATAGAAGGACGAGAGACGTCCCGGGGACATCGAAGGACGAGCTGCGTCCCGGAGACATCGAAGGACGAGCTGCGTCCCGGGGACATCGAAGAACGAGAGACGTCCCGGGGACATCGAAGGACGAGCTGCGTCCCGGAGACATCGAAGGACGAGCTGCGTCCCGGAGACATCGAAGGACGAGCTGCGTCCCGGGGACATCGAAGGACGAGCTGCGTCCCGGGGACATCGAAGGACAAGCTGCGTCCCGGGGACATCGAAGGACGAGCTGCGTCCCGGGGACATCGAAGGACAAGCTGCGTCCCGGGGACATCGAAGGACGAGAGACGTCCCGGGGACATCGAAGGATGAGAGATGTCCCGGGGACATCGAAGGACGAGAGACGTCCCGGGGACATCGAAGGACGAGAGACGTCCCTGGGACATCGAAGGACGAGCGACGTCCCGGGGACATCGAAGGACGAGAGACGTCTCGGGGACATCGAAGGACGAGAGACGTCACGGGGATATCGAAGGACGAGAGACGTCCCGGAGACATCGAAGGACGAGAGACGTCCCGGGGACATCGAAGGACGAGAGACATCCCGGGGACATCGAAGGACGAGCGACGTCCCGGGGACATCGAAGGACGAGCTGCGTCCCGGGGACATCGAAGGACGAGAGACGTCCCGGGGACATCGAAGGACGAGCTGCGTCCCGGAGACATCGAAGGACGAGCTGCGTCCCGGAGACATCGAAGGACGAGCTGCGTCCCGGGGACATCGAAGGACAAGCTGCGTCCCGGGGACATCGAAGGACGAGAGACATCTCGGGGACATCGAAGGAGGTGCCGCGTCCCGGAGACATCGAAGGACGAGAGACGTCCCGGGGACATCGAAGGACGAGAGACGTCCCGGGGACATTGAAGGATGAGCCGCGTCCCGGGGACATCGAAGGACGAGAGACGTCCCGGGGACATCGAAGGACGAGAGACGTCACAGGGACATCGAAGCACGAGAGACGTCCCGGGGACATCTAAGGACGAGAGACGTCCCGGGGACATCGAAGGATGAGCCGCATCCTGGGGACATCGAAGGACAAGAGACGTCCCGGGGACGTCGAAGGACGAGCTGCGTCCCGGGGACATCGAAGGACGAGTTGCGTCCCGGGGACATCGAAGGACGAGAGATGTACCGTATACATCGAAGGACGAGCTGCGTCCCGGGGACATCGAAGGACGAGTGACGTCCCAGGGACATCGAAGGACGAGCCGCGTCCCGGGGGAGGACGAGCTGCGTCCCGGTGACATCGAAGGACGAGAGACGTCCAGGGGACATCCAAGGACGAGCTGCGTCCCGGAGACATCGAAGGACGAGCTGCGTCCCGGAGACATCGAAGGACGAGCTGCGTCCCGGGGACATCGAAGGACGAGAGACGTCACGGGGACATCGAAGGACGAGCTGCGTCCCGGAGACATCGAAGGACGAGCTGCGTCCCGGAGACATCGAAGGACGAGCTGCGTCCCGGGGACATCGAAGGACAAGCTGCGTCCCGGGGACATCGAAGGACGAGAGACGTCCTGGGGCCATCGAAGGACGAGAGACATCTCGGGGACATCGAAGGAGGTGCCGCGTCCCGGAGACATCGAAGGACGAGAGACGTCCCGGGGACTTAGAAGGACGAGCTGCGTCCCGGAGACATCGAAGGACGAGCTGCGTCCCGGGGACATCGAAGGACGAGCTGCGGCCCGGGGACATCGAAGGACAAGCTGCGTCCCGGGGACACCGAAGGACAAGCTGCGTCCCGGGGACATCGAAGGATGAGAGACGTCCTGGGGCCATCGAAGGACGAGATACGTCCCGGGGACATCGAAGGAGGTGCCGCGTCCCGGAGACATCGAAGGACGAGAGACGTCCCGGGGACATCGAAGGACGAGCTGCGTCCCGGTGACATCGAAGGACGAGAGACGTCCCTGGGACATCGAAGGACGAGCTGCGTCCCGGAGACATCGAAGGACGAGCTGCGTCCCGGGGACATAGAAGGACGAGAGACGTCCCGGGGACATCGAAGGACGAGCTGCGTCCCGGAGACATCGAAGGACGAGCTGCGTCCCGGGGACATTGAAGAACGAGAGACGTCCCGGGGACATCGAAGGACGAGCTGCGTCCCGGAGACATCGAAGGACGAGCTGCGTCCCGGAGACATCGAAGGACGAGCTGCGTCCCGGGGACATCGAAGGACGAGCTGCGTCCCGGGGACATTGAAGGACAAACTGCGTCCCGGGGACATCGAAGGACGAGCTGCGTCCCGGGGACATGGAAGGACAAGCTGCGTCCCGGGGACATCGAAGGACGAGAGACGTCCCGGGGACATCGAAGGATGAGAGATGTCCCGGGGACATCGAAGGACGAGAGACGTCCCGGGGACATCGAAGGACGAGAGACGTCCCTGGGACATCGAAGGACGAGAGACGTCCCGGGGACATCGAAGGACGAGAGACGTCTCGGGGACATCGAAGGACGAGAGACGTCACGGGGATATCGAAGGACTAGAGACGTCCCGGAGACATCGAAGGACGAGAGACGTCCCGGGGACATCGAAGGACGAGAGACATCCCGGGGACATCGAAGGACGAGCGACATCCCGGGGACATCGAAGGACGAGCGACGTCCCGGGGACATCGAAGGACGAGAGATGTACCGTATACATCGAAGGACGAGCTGCGTCCCAGGGACATCGAAGGACGAGTGACGTCCCGGGGACATCGAAGGATGAGCCGCATCCCGGGGACATCGAAGGACGAGCTGCGTCCCGGGGACATCGAGGGACGAGCTGCGTCCCGGAGACATCGAAGGACGAGCTGCGTCCCGGAGACATCGAAGGACGAGAGATGTCCCGGGGACATCGAAGGACGAGAGATGTACCGTATACATCTAAGGATGAGCTGCGTCCCGGGACATCGAAGGACGAGTGACGTCCATGGGACATCGAAGGATGAGCCGCATCCCGGGGACATCGAAGGACGAGCTGCGTCCCGGGGACATCGAAGGACGAGCTGCGTCCCGGTGACATCGAAGGACGAGAGACGTCCCGGGGACATCTAAGGACGAGAGACTTCCCGGGGACATCGAAGGATGAGCCGCATCCTGGGGACATCGAAGGACGAGAGACGTCCCGGGGACGTCGAAGGACGAGCTGCGTCCCGGGGACATCGAAGGACGAGTTGCGTCCCGGGGACATCGAAGGACGAGAGATGTACCGTATACATCTAAGGACGAGCTGCGTCCCGGGGACATCGAAGGACGAGTGACGTCCCAGGGACATTGAAGGATGAGCCGCATCCCGGGGACATCGAAGGACGAGTGACGTCCCAGGGACATTGAAGGATGAGCCGCATCCCGGGGACATCCAAGGACGAGCTGCGTCCCGGAGACATCGAAGGACGAGCTGCGTCCCGGAGACATCGAAGGACGAGCTGCGTCCCGGGGACATCGAAGGACGAGCTGCGTCCCGGGGACATCGAAGGACGAGTGACGTCCCAGGGACATCGAAGGATGGGCCGCATCCCGGGGACATCGAAGGACGAGCTGCGTCCCGGGGACATCGAAGGACGAGCTGCGTCCCGGTGACATCGAAGGACGAGAGACGTCCCGGGGACATCTAAGGACGAGAGAGGTCCCGGGGACATCGAAGGATGAGCCGTGTCCCGGGGACATCGAAGGACGAGAGACGTCCCGGGGACATCGAAGGACGAGAGACGTCCCAGGGACATCGAAGGACGAGAGACGTCTCGGGGAAATCGTAGGACGAGAGACGTCCCAGGGACATCTAAGGACGAGAGACGTCCCGGGGACATCGAAGGATGAGCCGCATCCTGGGGACATCGAAGGACGAGCTGCGTCCCGGGGACATCGAAGGACGAGAGATGTACCGTATACATCGAAGGACGAGCTGCGTCCCGGGGACATCGAAGGACGAGTGGCGTCCCAGGGACATCGAAGGACGAGCCGCGTCCCGGGGACATCGAAGGACGAGCAGCGTCCCGGGGACATCGAAGGACGAGAGACGTCCCGAGGACATCGAATGACAAGAGACGTCCCGGAGACATCGAAGGATGAGCCGCGTCCCGGGGACATCGAAGGACGAGAGACGTCCCGGGGACATCGAAGGACGAGAGACGTCCGGGGGACATCGAAGGACGAGAGACATCTCGGGGACATCGAAGGACGAGAGACGTCCCGGGGACATCTAAGGACGAGAGACGTCCCGGGGACATCGAAGGACGAGAGCTGTACCGTATACATCGAAGGACGAGCTGCGTCCCGGAGACATCGAAGGACGAGCTGCGTCTCGCGGACATCGAAGGACGAGAGACGTCCCGGGGACATCGATGGACGAGAGACGTCCCGGGGACATCTAAGGACGAGAGACGTCCCGGGGACATCGAAGGACGAGAGACGTCTCGGGGACATCGTAGGACGAGAGACGTCCCGGGGACATCTAAGGACGAGAGACATCCCGCGGACATCGAAGGATGAGCCGCATCCTGGGGACATCGAAGGACGGGAGACGTCCCGGGGACGTCGATGGACGAGCTGCGTCACGGGGACATCGAAGGACGAGCTGCGTCCCGGGGACATCGAAGGACGAGAGATGTACCGTATACATCAAACGATGAGCTGCGTCCGGGGACATCGAAGGACGAGTGACGTCCATGGGACATCGAAGGATGAGCCGCATCCCGGGGACATCGAAGGACGAGCTGCGTCCCGGGGACATCGAAGGACGAGCTGCGTCCCGGTGACATCGAAGGACGAGAGACGTCCCGGGGACATCTAAGGACGAGAGACGTCCCGGGGACATCGAAGGATGAGCCGCGTCCCGGGGACATCGAAGGACGGGAGACGTCCCGGGGACATCGAAGGACGAGAGACGTCACAGGGACATCGAAGGACGAGAGACGTCTCGGGGACATCGTAGGACGAGAGACGTCCCGGGGACATCTAAGGACGAGAGATGTCCCGCGGACATCGAAGGATGAGCCGCATCCTGGGGACATCGAAGGACGAGAGACGTCCCGGGGACATCGAAGGATGAGCCGCATCCTGGGGACATCGAAGGACGAGAGACGTCCCGGGCACGTCGATGGACGAGCTGCGTCACGGGGACATCGAAGGACGAGCTGCGTCCCGGGGACATCGAAGGACGAGAGATGTACCGTATACATCAAAGGATGAGCTGCGTCCCGGGACATCGAAGGACGAGTGACGTCCATGGGACATCGAAGGATGAGCCGCATCCCGGTGACATCGAAGGACGAGCTGCGTCCCGGGGACATCGAAGGACGAGCTGCGTCCCGGTGACATCGAAGGACGAGAGACGTCCCGGGGACATCTAAGGACGAGAGACGTCTCGGGGACATCGTAGGACGAGAGACGTCCCGGGGACATCTAAGGACGAGAGACGTCCCGGGGACATCGAAGGATGAGCCGCATCCTGGGGACATCGAAGGACGAGAGACGTCCCGGGGACGTCGAAGGACGAGCTGCGTCCCGGGGACATCGAAGGACGAGTTGCGTCCCGGGGACATCGAAGGACGAGAGATGTACCGTATACATCGAAGGACGAGCTGCGTCCCGGGGACATCGAAGGACGAGTGACGTCCCGGGGACATCGAAGGACGAGCTGCGTCCCGGGGACATCGAAGGACGAGCGGCGTCCCGGGGACATCGAAGGACGAGAGACGTCCCGGGGACATCGAAGGACGAGAGACGTCCCGGGGACATCGAAGGACGAGAGACGTCCCTGGGACATCGAAGGACGAGCGACGTCCCGGGGACATCGAAGGACGAGAGACGTCTCGGGGACATCGAAGGACGAGAGACGTCCCGGGGATATCGAAGGGCGAGAGACGTCCCGGAGACATCGAAGGACGAGAGACGTCCCGGGGACATCGAAGGACGAGAGACATCCCGGGGACATCGAAGGACGAACGACGTCCCGGGGACATCGAAGGACGAGCGACGTCCCGGGGACATCGAAGGACGTGAGACGTCCCTGGGACATCGAAGGACGAGCGACGTCCCGGGGATATCGAAGAACGAGAGACGTCCCTGGGACATCGAAGGACGAGCGACGTCCCGGGGATATCGAAGGACGAGAGACATCCCGGGGACATCGAAGGACGAGAGACGTCCCGCGGACATCGAAGGATGAGAGATGTCCCGGGGATATCGAAGGACGAGAGATGTCCCGGGGACATCGAAGGACGAGAGACATCCCTGGGACATCGAAGGACGAGCGACGTCCCGGGGACATCGAAGGACGAGAGATGTCCCGGGGACATCGAAGGACGAGAGACGTCCCGGGGACATCGAAGGACGAGAGACGTCCCTGGGACATCGAAGGACGAGCGACGTCCCGGGGACATCGAAGGACGAGAGACGTCTCGGGGACATCGAAGGACGTGAGACGTCCCGGGGATATCGAAGGGCGAGAGACGTCCCGGAGACATCGAAGGACGAGAGACGTCCCGGGGACATCGAAGGACGAGAGACATCCCGGGGACATCGAAGGACGAACGACGTCCCGGGGACATCGAAGGACGAGCGACGTCCCGGGGACATCGAAGGACGTGAGACGTCCCTGGGACATCGAAGGACGAGCGACGTCCCGGGGATATCGAAGGACGAGAGACGTCCCTGGGACATCGAAGGACGAGCGACGTCCCGGGGATATCGAAGGACGAGCTGCGTCCCGGTGACATCGAAGGACGAGAGACGTCCCGGGGACATCGAAGGACGAGCTGCGTCCCGGAGATATCGAAGGATGAGCTGCGCCCGGAGACATCGAAGGACGAGCTGCGTCTCAGGGACAATCGAAGGACGAGAGACGTCCCGGGGACATCGAAGGACAAGCTGCGTCCCGGGGACACCGAAGGACGAGTGACATCCCGGAGCCATCGAAGGACGAGAGACATCTCGGGGACATCGAAGGACGAGCCGCGTCCCGGAGACATCGAATAATGAGAGACATCCTGGGGACATCGAAGGACGAGAGACGTCCCGGGGACATCGAAGGACGAGATACGTCCCGGGGACATCGAAGGATGAGCCGCATCTCGGGGACATCGAAGGACGAGCTGCGTCCCGGGGATATCGAAGGACGAGCTGCGTCCCGGTGACATCGAAGGACGAGAGACGTCCCGGGGACATCGAAGGACGAGCTGCGTCCCGGAGACATCGAAGGAAGAGCTGCGTCCCGGGGACATCGAAGGACGAGAGACGTCCCGGGGACATCGAAGGACGAGCTGCGTCCCGGAGACATCGAAGGACGAGCTGCGTCCCGGGGACACCGAAGGACGAGAGACATCCCGGGGACATCGAAGGACGAGGGACGTCCCGGGGACATCGAAGGACGAGCTGCGTCCCGGGGACATCGAAGGACGAGCTGCGTCCCGGTGACATCGAAGGACGAGCTGCGACCCGGGGACATCGAAGGACGAGAGATGTCCCGGGGCCATCGAAGGACGAGAGACATCTCGGGGACATCGAAGGACGAGCCGCGTCCCGGAGACATCGAAGGACGAGAGACATCCCGGGGACATCGAAGGACGAGAGACGTCCCGCGGACATCGAAGGATGAGAGACGTCCCGGGGACATCGAAGGACGAGCCGCGTTCCGGGGACATCGAAGGACGTGAGACGTCCCGGGGACATCGAAGGACAAGATACTTCTCGGTGACATCGAAGGACGAGAGACGTCCCGGGGACATCAAAGGACGAGAGACGTCCCGGGGACATCGAAGGATGAGCCGCATCCCGGGGACATCGAAGGACGAGCTGCGTCCCGGGGACATCGAAGGATGAGCCGCATCACGGGGACATCGAAGGATGAGCCGCATCCCGGGGACATCGAAGGACGAGAGACGTCCCGGGGACATCGAAGGATGAGCCGCATCCCAGGGACATCGAAGGACGAGAGACGTCCCGGGGATATCGAAGGACGAGAGACGTCCCTGGGACATCGAAGGACGAGCGACGTCCCGGGGATATCGAAGGACGAGAGACGTCCCTGGGACATCGAAGGACGAGCGACGTCACGGGGATATCGAAGGACGAGCGACGTCTCGGGGATATCGAAGGACGAGAGACGTCCCTGGGACATCGAAGGACGAGCTGCGACCCGGGGATATCGAAGGACGAGAAATGTCCCGGGGCCATCGAAGGACGAGAGACATCTCGGGGACATCGAAGGACGTGAGACGTCCCGGGGATATCGAAGGGCGAGAGACGTCCCGGAGACATCGAAGGACGAGAGACATCCCGGGGACATCGAAGGACGAGAGACGTCCCGTGGACATCGAAGGATGAGAGACGTCCCGGGGACATCGAAGGACGAGCCGCGTCCCGGGGACATCGAAGGACGTGAGACGTCGCGGGGACATCGAAGGACAAGATACTTCTCGGTGACATCGAAGGACGAGAGACGTCCCGGGGACATCGAAGGACGAGAGACGTCCCGGGGACATCGAAGGATGAGCCGCATCGCGGGGACATCGAAGGATGAGCCGCATCCCGGGGACATCGAAGGACGAGAGACGTCCCGGGGACATCGAAGGATGAGCCGCATCCCGGGGACATCGAAGGACGAGCTGCGTCCCGGGGACATCGAAGGATGAGCCGCATCGCGGGGACATCGAAGGATGAGAGACGTCCCGGGGACATCGAAGGACGAGAGACGTCCCGGGGACATCGAAGGATGAGCCGCATCCCGGGGACATCGAAGGACGAGCTGCGTCCCGGGGACATCGAAGGATGAGCCGCATCGCGGGGACATCGAAGGATGAGCCGCATCCCGGGGACATCGAAGGACGAGAGACGTCCCGGGGACATCGAAGGATGAGCCGCATCCCAGGGACATCGAAGGACGAGAGACGTCCCGGGTATATCGAAGGACGAGAGACGTCCCTGGGACATCGAAGGACGAGCGACGTCCCGGGGATATCGAAGGACGAGAGACGTCCCTGGGACATCGAAGGACGAGCGACGTCCCGGGGATATCGAAGGACGAGCGACGTCCCGGGGATATCGAAGGACGAGAGACGTCCCTGGGACATCGAAGGACGAGCGACGTTCCGGGGATATCGAAGGACGAGAGATGTCCCGGGGACATCGAAGGACGAGAGACGTCCCTGGGACATCGAAGGACGAGCGACGTCCCGGGGACATCGAAGGACGAGAGACGTCCCGGGTATATCGAAGGACGAGAGACGTCCCGGGGACATCGAAGGACGAGAGACGTCCCTGGGACATCGAAGGACGAGCGACGTCCCGGGGACATCGAAGGACGAGAGACGTCTCGGGGACATCGAAGGACGAGAGACGTCCCGGGGATATCGAAGGATGAGAGACGTCCCGGAGACATCGAAGGACGAGAGACGTCCCGGGGACATCGAAGGACGAGAGACATCCCGGGGACATCGAAGGACGAACGACGTCCCGGGGACATCGAAGGACGAGCGACGTCCCGGGGACATCGAAGGACGTGAGACGTCCCTGGGACATCGAAGGACGAGCGACGTCCCGGGGATATCGAAGGACGAGAGAAGTCCCGGGGACATCGAAGGACGAGCGACGTCCCGGGGACATCGAAGGACGAGAGACGTCCCGGGGACATCGAAGGACGAGCGACGTCCCGGGGATATCGAAGGACGAGAGACGTCCCTGGGACATCGAAGGACGAGCGACGTCCCGGGGACATCGAAGGACGAGAGATGTCCCGGGGACATCGAAGGACGAGAGACGTCCCGGGGACATCGAAGGACGAGAGACGTCCTTGGGACATCGAAGGACGAGCGACGTCCCGGGGACATCGAAGGACGAGAGACGTCCCGCGGACATCGAAGGATGAGAGACGTCCCGGGGACATCGAAGGACGGGCCGCGTCCCGGGGACATCGAAGGACGTGAGACGTCCCGGGGACATCGAAGGACAAGATACTTCTCGGTAACATCGAAGGACGAGAGACGTCCCGGGGACATCGAAGGACGAGAGACGTCCCGGGGACATCGAAGGATGAGCCGCATCCCGGGGACATCGAAGGACGAGCTGCGTCCCGGGGACATCGAAGGATGAGCCGCATCGCGGGGACATCGAAGGATGAGCCGCATCCCGGGGACATCGAAGGACGAGAGACGTCCCGGGGACATCGAAGGATGAGCCGCATCCCAGGGACATCGAAGGACGAGCGACGTCCCGGGGATATCGAAGGACGAGAGACGTCCCTGGGACATCGAAGGACGAGCAACGTCCCGGGGATATCGTAGGACGAGAGATGTCCCGGGTACATCGAAGGACGAGAGACGTCCCTGGGACATCGAAGGACGAGCGACGTCCCGGGGACATCGAAGGACGAGAGATGTCCCGGGGACATCGAAGGACGAGAGACGTCCCGGGGACATCGAAGGACGAGAGACGTCCCGGGGACATCGAAGGACGAGCGACGTCCCGAGGACATCGAAGGACGAGAGACGTCTCGGGGACATCGAAGGACGAGAGACGTCCCGGAGACATCGAAGGACGAGCGACGTCCCGGGGACATCGAAGGACGAGAGACGTCCCGGGGACATCGAAGGACGAGCGACGTCCCGGGGACATCGAAGGACGAGAGACGTCTCGGGGACATCGAAGGACGAGAGATGTCCCGGGGATATCGAAGGACGAGAGACGTCCCGGAGACATCGAAGGACGAGAGACGTCCCGGGGACATCGAAGGACGAGAGACGTCCCGGGGACATCGAAGGATGAGAGACGTCCCGGGGACATCGAAGGACGAGAGACGTCCCGGGGACATCGAAGGACGAGAGACGTTCCGGGGACATCGAAGGACGAGCGACGTCCCGGGGACATCGAAGGGCGAGAGACGTCCCGGGGACATCGAAGGACGAGAGACGTCCCGGGGACATCGAAGGACGAGAGACGTCCCGGGGACATCGAAGGAGGAGAGACGTCCCGGGGACATCGAAGGACGAGAGACGTCCCGGGGACATCGAAGGACGAGAAACGTCCCGGGGACATCGAAGGATGAGAGACGTCCCGGGGACATCGAAGGACGCGAGACGTCCCGGGGATATCGAAGGACGAGAGACGTCCCGGAGACATCGAAGGACGAGAGACGTCCCGGGGACATCGAAGGACGAGAGACATCCTGGGGACATCGAAGGACGAGCGACGTTCCGGGGACATCGAAGGACGAGCGACGTCCCGGGGACATCGAAGGACGAGAGACATCCCGGGGACATCGAAGGACGAGCGACGTCCCGGGGACATCGAAGGATGAGAGACGTCCCGGGGACATCGAAGGACGAGAGACATCCCGGGGACATCGAAGGACGAGCGACGTCCCGGGGACATCGAAGGATGAGAGATGTCCCGGGGACATCGAAGGACGAGAGACGTCCCGGGGACATCGAAGGACGAGAGACGTCCCGGGGACATCGAAGGATGAGAGACGTCCCGGGGACATCGAAGGACGAGCGACGTCCCGGGGACATCGAAGGACGAGAGACATCCCGGGGACATCGAAGGACGAGCGACGTCCCGGGGACATCGAAGGATGAGAGATGTCCCGGGGACATCGAAGGACGAGAGACGTCCCGGGGACATCGAAGGACGAGCGACGTTCCGGGGACATCGAAGGACGAGAGACGTCCCGGGGACATCGAAGGACCAGCGACGTTCCGGGGACATCGAAGGACGAGAGACGTCCCGGGGACATCGAAGGACCAGCGACGTCCCCGGGACATCGAAGGACGAGCGACGTTCCGGGGACATCGAAGGACGAGAGACGTCCCGGGGACATCGAAGGACGAGAGCCACATCTCTGAGGAGAATGACCGTTGCTGTGACGTCACCCCGTCGCGGCCTGGGCGACGTCACAGGCTCGCGGGCCCGATGACGTCACGGCAGTGGCGGTTGGCGGTCACGTTTCGGGTCGGGGCCAGGACGCGTTGACGTTCCCCGGCCGGCGAGTGGGCGCGGCTGGGACGCGGTGACGATTCCGGGGCGGGGCGAGGGCCGACGTGCGGACGCGCTGACGCAGGCGCGTTGTTTTGATGACGCCAGGCGCCGAGCCGGGGCCCAGTCCGGGAGCTGCGGACCGCGGCCTCTCCTCAGTGCCGCCCGCCACCGTCGCCGCCGCCCCACGCAGCACTCTGGCCTCGTCGTCGTCGGACTCGGAGCCCGGTGGAGCGTCTCCGCCGCTGCCGAGCCCCCCGCCCAGGAAGAAGCAGCGAGTGTCCGCCGGCGGGCCCCGCCAGCGCCGCCCGGCCGCCGCCTCCCCGCTCCCTTCCGCCGCCGCCATGCAGCAGCAGCAGCCGCCTCAGGCCCCGGCCCCTAGCACCAACGGAGCTCAGCCCGTCGGCCTCGCCGCCACCACCACTGCCGCCGCCGCCGCCAACGGACAGCTGCCCCACGGCGGGCCCGGCCTGGAGGAGCTGGAGGCCGGGGGCCTCGCCGACCCTCACCCCCCGGCCCCTGGCACGGCCCCCGGCCCCCCCGGCGGCGGCGGCCGCAAGAAGAAGCGCCTCTCCCGGGCCGACGAGGACGTGATCCGGCTGATCGGTCAGCACCTCCGGGGCCTCGGCTTCAAGTGGGTAACTGGGGACAGCAGGAGGGGGCTTTGGGGGGCATTTCTTCCTTTGTTTCCTGGGGCGTCTGGGATCCTGCTTTGTACTGTGGGGGGGGGTCTGGGATCCTGCTTTGTGCTGTGTGGGGGGTCTGGGATCCTGCTTTGTGCTGTGTGGGGGTGTCTGGGATCCTGCTTTGTATTGTGGGGGGTCTGGGATCCTGCTTTGTACTGTGGGGGGGCGTCTGGGATCCTGCTTTGTGCTGTGTGTGGGTGTCTGGGATCCTGCTTTGTACTGTGGGGGGTCTGGGATCCTGCTTTGTACTGTGTGGGGGTGTCTGGGATCCTGCTTTGTGCTGTGTGGGGGTGTCTGGGATCCTGCTTTGTATTGTGGGGGGTCTGGGATCCTGCTTTGTACTGTGTGGGGGTGTCTGGGATCCTGCTTTGTACTGTGGGGGGTCTGGGATCCTGCTTTGTACTGTGTGGGGGTGTCTGGGATCCTGCTTTGTACTGTGGGGGGTCTGGGATCCTGCTTTGTGCTGTGTGGGGGTGTCTGGGATCCTGCTTTGTACTGTGGGGGGGTCTGGGATCCTGCTTTGTGCTGTGTGTGGGTGTCTGGGATCCTGCTTTGTACTGTGGGGGGTCTGGGATCCTGCTTTGTACTGTGTGGGGGTGTCTGGGATCCTGCTTTGTACTGTGGGGGGTCTGGGATCCTGCTTTGTACTGTGTGGGGGTGTCTGGGATCCTGCTTTGTACTGTGGGGGGGGTCTGGGATCCTGCTTTGTGCTGTGTGTGGGTGTCTGGGATCCTGCTTTGTACTGTGGGGGGGGGTCTGGGATCCTGCTTTGTACTGTGGGGGGGTCTGGGATCCTGCTTTGTGCTGTGGGGGGTCTGGGATCCTGCTTTGTACTGTGGGGGGGGGGGTCTGGGATCCTGCTTTGTACTGTGGGGGGGTCTGGGATCCTGCTTTGTACTGTGGGGGGTCTGGGATCCTGCTTTGTACTGTGGGGGGGGGCTCTGGGATCCTGCTTTGTACTGTGGGGGGGTCTGGGATCCTGCTTTGTACTGTGGGGGGTCTGGGATCCTGCTTTGTACTGTGGGGGGGGTCTGGGATCCTGCTTTGTACTGTGGGGGTGTCTGGGATCCTGCTTTGTACTGTGGGGGGGTCTGGGATCCTGCTTTGTACTGTGGGGGGGGTCTGGGATCCTGCTGTGTACTGTGGGGGGTCTGGGATCCTGCTGTGTACTGTGGGGGGTCTGGGATCCTGCTTTGTACTGCGGGGGGTCTGCGATCCTGCTTTGTATTGTGGGGGGTGTCTGGGATCCTGCTTTGTACTGTGGGGGTCTGGGATCCTGCTTTGTACTGTGGGGGGGGGTCTGGGATCCTGCTTTGTATTGTGGGGGGTGTCTGGTATCCTGCTTTGTACTGCGGGGTGTCTGGGATCCTGCTTTGTACTGTGGGGGGGGTCTGGGATCCTGCTTTGTATTGTGGGGGGTGTCTGGTATCCTGCTTTGTACTGCGGGGTGTCTGGGACCCTGCTTTGTACAGCGGGGGGTCTGGGATCCTGCTTTGTACTGTGGGGGCGTCTGGGATCCTGCTTTGTACTGTGGGGGATCTGGGATCCTGCTTTGTACTGTGGGGGGTCTGGGATCCTGCTTTGTGCTGTGTGGGGGTGTCTGGGATCCTGCTTTGTACTGTGGGGGGGTCTGGGATCCTGCTTTGTACTGTGGGGTGTCTGGGATCCTGCTTTGTACTGTGGGGGGTCTGGGATCCTGCTTTGTACAGCGGGGGGTCTGGGATCCTGCTTTGTACTGTGGGGGCGTCTGGGATCCTGCTTTGTACTGTGGGGGATCTGGGATCCTGCTTTGTACTGTGGGGGGTCTGGGATCCTGCTTTGTGCTGTGTGGGGGTGTCTGGGATCCTGCTTTGTACTGTGGGGGGGTCTGGGATCCTGCTTTGTACTGTGGGGTGTCTGGGATCCTGCTTTGTACTGTGGGGGGTCTGGGATCCTGCTTTGTATTTGGAGGGGGTCTGGGATCCTGCTTTGTACTCAGGGTGTCTGGGATCCTCCTTTGTACCGATGAAGCCAGGGGTCCTCGCCATGTTTGGTGGGGGTGCGGGGTCCTCTCTGTTCGGCGGATTCCGGGATCCTGCTCTGTTTGGGAGGGTCGGGGGTCCTCTCTCTGTTTGGGAGGGTCGGGGGTCCTCTCTGTGTTTGGGAGGGTCGGGGGTCCGCTCTGTGTTTGGGAGGGTCGGGGGTCCGCTCTGTGTTTGGGAGGGTCGGGGGTCCGCTCTGTGTTTGGGAGGGTCGGGGGTCCGCTCTGTGTTTGGGAGGGTCGGGGGTCCGCTCTGTGTTTGGGAGGGTCGGGGGTCCGCTCTGTGTTTGGGAGGGTCGGGGGTCCGCTCTGTGTTTGGGAGGGTCGGGGGTCCTCTCTGTGTTTGGGAGGGTCGGGGGTCCTCTGGGTTTGGGGGGGGTCGGGGGTTCTCTCTGTGTTTGGGGGGTGTCCGGGGTCCTCTGTGTTTGGGGGGTGTCCGGGGTTCTCTCTGTGTTTGGGGGGGGGGTTCCGGGGTCCTCTCTGTGTTTGGGGAGGGTTCCGGGGTCCTCTCTGTGTTTGGGGGGGGTCCGGGGTTCTCTCTGTGCTTGGGGTGTCCGGGGTTCTCTCTGTGTTTGGGGGGGGGCCCGGGGTTCTCTCTGTGTTTGGGGGGGGTCCGGGGTTCTCTCTGTGTTTGGGGGGTGTCCGGGGTCCTCTGTGTTTGGGGGGGGGTCGGGGGTTCTCTCTGTGTTTGGGGGGTGTCCGGGGTCCTCTCTGTGTTTGGGGGGTGTTCCGGGGTTCTCTCTGTGCTTGGGGTGTCCGGGGTTCTCTCTGTGTTTGGGGGGGGGGGTCCGGGGTTCTCTCTGTGTTTGGGGGGGTCCGGGGTTCTCTCTGTGTTTGGGGGGGGGTTCCGGGGTCCTCTGTGTTTGATTACATAGAATTTACAGTGCAAAAGGAGGCCATTCGGCCCATCGAGTCTGCCCCCTACCCAAGTCCACACCTCCACCCTATCCCCATAACCCAGTCACCCCACCCAACACTAAGGGCAATTTTGGACACTAAAGGCAATTTATCACGGCCAATATCTACCTAACCTGCACATCTTTGGACTGTGGGAGGAAACCGGAGCACCCGGAGGAAACCCACGCACACACGGGGAAAACGTGCAGACTCCGCACAGACAGTCACCCAGCGGGGAATCGAACCTGGGACCCTGGAGCTGTGAAGCAATTGTGCTAACCACCATGCTACCGTGCGGGGACCGGGGTTATCTCTGTGTTTAGGGGGGAGGGGTTCTCTCTGTGTTTGGGGGGGGCTCCAGTGTCCTCTGTGTTTGGGGGGGGGGGCATCTGAGATCCTCCTTTGCGGCGGGGGAGGGATGTCAGCTGTTCCCCTCGGTGGATGCTTTGGTTGTCTGTAACCCGCAGCTGCTGTTAGACTCGGAGCTGTGACTCCCCCTCTGTGTACAGGAGAGTCGAGGCTGTGACTGCCCCTCTGTGTACAGGAGAGTCGGGGCTGTGACTCCCCCTCTGTGTACAGGAGAGTCGGGGCTGTGACTCTCCCTCTGTGTACAGGAGAGTCGGGGCTGTGACTCCCCCTCTGTGTACAGGAGAGTCGGGGCTGTGACTCCCCCTCTGTGTACAGGAGAGTCGGGGCTGTGACTCCCTCTCTGTGTACAGGAGAGTCGGGGCTGTGACTCCCTCTCTGTGTACAGGAGAGTCGGGGCTGTGACTCCCTCTCTGTATACAGGAGAGTCGGGGCTGTGACTCCCTCTCTGTGTACAGGAGAGTCGGAGCTGTGACTCCCCCTCTGTGTACAGGAGAGTCGGGGCTGTGACTCCCCCGCTGTGTACAGGAGAGTCGGGGCTGTGACTCCCCCGCTGTGTACAGGAGAGTCGGGGCTGTGACTCCCCCTCTGTGTACAGGAGAGTCGGGGCTGTGACTCCCCCTCTGTGTACAGGAGAGTCGGGGCTGTGACTCCCTCTCTGTGTACAGGAGAGTCGGGGCTGTGACTCCCCCTCTGTGTACAGGAGAGTCGGGGCTGTGACTCCCCCTCTGTGTACAGGAGAGTCGGGGCTGTGACTCCCCCTCTGTGTACAGGAGAGTCGGGGCTGTGACTCCCCCTCTGTGTACAGGAGAGTCGGGGCTGTGACTCCCCCTCTGTGTACAGGAGAGTCGGGGCTGTGACTCCCCCTCTGTGTACAGGAGAGTCGGGGCTGTGACTCCCTCTCTGTGTACAGGAGAGTCGGGGCTGTGACTCCCCCTCTGTGTACAGGAGAGTCGGGGCTGTGACTCCCTCTCTGTGTACAGGAGAGTCGGGGCTGTGACTCCCCCTCTGTGTACAGGACAGTCGGGGCTGTGACTCCCTCTCTGTATACAGGAGAGTCGGAGCTGTGACTCCCCCTCGGTGTACAGGAGAGTCGGGGCTGTGACTCCCCCTCTGTGTACAGGAGAGTCGGGGCTGTGACTCCCCCTCTGTGTACAGGAGAGTCGGGGCTGTGACTCCCCCTCTGTGTACAGGAGAGTCGGGGCTGTGACTCCCTCTCTGTGTACAGGAGAGTCGGGGCTGTGACTCCCCCTCTGTGTACAGGAGAGTCGGGGCTGTGACTCCCCCTCTGTGTACAGGAGAGTCGAGGCTGTGACTCCCCCTCTGTGTACAGGAGAGTCGGGGCTGTGACTCCCTCTCTGTGTACAGGAGAGTCGGGGCTGTGACTCCCTCTCTGTGTACAGGAGAGTCGGGGCTGTGACTCCCTCTCTGTGTACAGGAGAGTCGGGGCTGTGACTCCCTCTCTGTGTACAGGAGAGTCGGGGCTGTGACTCCCCCGCTGTGTACAGGAGAGTCGGGGCTGTGACTCCCCCTCTGTGTACAGGAGAGTCGGGGCTGTGACTCCCTCTCTGTGTACAGGAGAGTCGGGGCTGTGACTCCCCCGCTGTGTACAGGAGAGTCGGGGCTGTGACTCCCCCTCTGTGTACAGGAGAGTCGAGGCTGTGACTCCCCCTCTGTGTACAGGAGAGTCGGGGCTGTGACTCCCTCTCTGTGTACAGGAGAGTCGGGGCTGTGACTCCCTCTCTGTGTACGCTCCGACTTCGCTACTCCCCACCAGCAGAGCAGCAACCTTCTGACGCAGAGGTTAAAACATGAGCAGGGCAGCACGGTGGCGCAGTGGGTTAGCCCTGCAGCCCCACGGCGCCGAGGTCCCAGGTTCGATCCCGGCTCTGGGTCATTGTCCGTGCGGAGATTCCACATTCTCCCCGTGTCTGCATGGGTTTCGGCCCCACAACCCAAAGATGTGCAGGCTAGGTAGATTGGCCACGCTAAAATTGCCCCTTAATTGGAATAAATGAATTGGGTACTCTAAATTTATTTTTTAAAGTCTTTTAATCTCGAGAAAGTATCAGCATAAACTGCGCAATCTCTCTTTGTTCCCCGGTCCAGAAATCTGGCTTTGTGGACTTGAGCTCCGTTTCTTTCAGTTGCGGCTCAATGCGCCTCTTCCTGCCTCCACCCCTCTTGTGAGTTGTTGATGTGGGCGCCATTTCAGAGACTCGACCCATGACCCAGGCTGATGCCGCCAGTGCCAACACCGAGGGGCTGCACCGTGGAAGGCTCTGCCATTTGGGTAGGTTGGGTGGGCACCTAAACCTTCACCCCCGTCTGCCCCCTCAGGGATGGACGTAAAATAGTTCCTCAATTGCTGCCTAAAACAGAGCTGGGTGATTGCCCAGGGGCTAATATATACACAAGTAATATCACCATAAACATATTTGAGCTGTCAACAAGAAAGAGGGCCATGCTGTCGGAAGTTTTTCATCTTGCACTCATCAGGACCACTGGCAAGCAGAGCAATAGTAAGGGAACAACAAATTACACCTCACAAGAAGAGAGTGCGGATTGGTTGGCAAGCGGGCTCTGATTGGTCCGGAGTTTATTTTGTTGCAGCTTGTGAGATCCACTGCACAAAATGCCCGCCACTATTGAGCATCCGTCGGGAGTGATATCAGGTGAAGGGCGTTCGGTGATGGGAGGGTGCAATGTGCTCGATACATGCTCGCTTTGTTGTGCCCCGGGATGGGGAATCTAAGATCGGGGGAATGGCCGGAATTTGGGTATCTCTGATGGACTGAATGGCCTCCACTGTTTGTGCTCTGTCTCTCGAGGCGGAGGGACAGCTTTGGTTTGCTTGCAATCAGCAATGGGATAAGCCGTTTTCCTGGAATACCCGGTGCCGTGCTGCCCGACGCAATTATCCCAGCTGGGGTCCGGCCAGAGCGCTCTCTAAACTGTCACGTAACGGATTCCGGCCCCCTTGGAGCAAGGGGCTCGCCTTCCACCAGCCTCCTTCATCGTTATTCTGCATCAAGAGATTCCAGTGATTTCTATTGGTGAACCCCGAAATCTCCCGAGAGCCAGCTGCCATTTGGCGCAGTTTTCTGAGCCATTGTTATGGTATCTGTCGCCTTGTTGATTACACCCTCTTGTGACTGTGCCCGCCAGCGCTCACGCCACTGCCTGGATTTGTTCCAACCAGTTGGACTTTCGCCCTGTCCGCTGGGCAATGGCTAATCCAAGAGGTGAACGGTTCAGGTTTCAGAAGCCTGTTGCTGTCCATTCCTGGCAATGGGTAAGGTGCTGGGGGGGGGGGCTCTGTGTGCACAGTCGTCCTGTCACAGGATGGTAAATATCAGCTGAGTCTTTAATACAAAGAAAGGTGCAAGTGGGATTATGTGTTACTGTAAGGGGGCGGGAGGGTGTGCTGGTCTGTGGCTGTCGGGGTCTGTGTGTGTGTGTGGCGCCTGCGATGAGGGGAGTCTGTCACTCTGTGGCCACGCGCACGTTTGTGTGTCGCTCTGCAGAGTGCGTGCTGGTGTGGGTGCATTGAGTGTGCGTGCGTCTTGAGTTCTCTCCCTCCACGGCTGACGGAGGACCTGTAGCTGACTCTAATGTCCAACAGGCCTTTGGACGGGAAATCAGTTCGCAGGCGGCAATACCGTTCGCATTGGCCTGCTTCGGGGCGTCGGAGGTGCCAGGGCGGTACAAGCCGCTCTTCAAATCGTTTGGTTTTGTTGCTGGTGGACGTCTTGCCTTTAGGCGGAGCAGCTTTCGGTGTCAGCAGTGAGTGAAAGTGCAATTTAACGGGGTCAGCAGTACAGGCACGGAGGCGTAATCATAAGAGGCTGTCTCTGATTTCCTGGAGGTACTGTGAGCAGCTTTGGTCCTCTTGTTTAAGGAACAATATTATTTTAGTGGAGGTGGTGGTGGAAGGTTCACGCGGATGGCACCCGGTACGGGTGGGATTGTCTCCTGAGCGTGGGTTTCCTCCGGACGCTCCGGTTCCCTCCCACAAGTCCCAAAAGATGTGCTGTTAGGTGAATCTGACATTCTGAATTCTCCCTCCGTGTACCCGAACAGGCGCCGGAGTGTGGCGACGAGGGGATTTACTCAGTAACTTGTGACAAAGATTATTATTAATCTCCATGTATCCACCCTGTTCCCCAAATACTGCTTTGCTTTGAAGAGCTGTGCAGTCTGTGAAATGGCCTCCATGCCCAGCACAGCACATTCCCAATCGTGATTGAACTCTTCATTTCAAACCCCGCTGCTCAGCCAGCTCTCTTGATGTTCCATGGATTCGCACTCAATCGAGGCAAGTGTGGCTTTCTCGAGCCTGGTCGATGCTCCTGACTGTCAAATTCATTGGCAGTAACTGCAAAGGTTGTCGAGTCTATGAACGGTGAAACAAAGTTCATGTCTAGAGGAGTGGAATTGAAAGGTAGATGTTACGTTGAGCTTGGTTAGAGGGCACTTGAGCAGCCTTCTCTCACAGCGTGGCTGGCGAGGCCCAGCATTTCTTGCCCATCCCTAATTGCCCCCCTTGAACCGAGTGCTTCTCTCGGCCCATTTCAGAGGGGGCAGTTAAGTGTGTGTGTGGGGGGGAGTATCGAGTCACGTGTAGGCCAGACCGGGGTAAGGACGGCAGACTTTCCCCTTTCCCCTAAAGGGGACATTAATGAACCAGATGGGGTTTTTTTGTGACAATCGATGATCGTTGTCACGGTCGCCGTTACTGAGACTGAGCTTCATAATTCCAGATTTTATTAATTGACTTTAAATTCCACCAGCTGCCGGGGTGGGATTCGAACCCGAAGCTTGAAGAGTGACCATTCTTTTTATTCATTGATTTGCAGGGTGTAGGCGTCACTGGCTAAGCCCAGCGTTTATTGCCTCTCGAGAAGGTGGTGGGTGAGCCGCCATCTTGAACCTGCTGCAGTCCCGTGTGGTGTAGGTACACCCACAGTGCTCGGGAGGGACTTTGACCCCGGCCACAGTGAAGGAACGGCCGATATATTTCCGAGTCGGGGTGGCGAGCGGCTCGGAGGGGGGGAACTTGCAGGCGGTGGTGTTCCCCGTGCGTCTGCTGCCGCCCTCGTCCTTCTAGACGGTAGAGGTGGCGGGTTTGGAAGGTGCTGTCGAAGGAGCGAGTGGCTGCGGGGCGTCTTGTAGACGGTGCACACGGCTGCCGTTGTGCGTCGGGGGTGAAGGGAGGGAGTGTTTGTGGTTAGCGTGTCGATCGAGCGGGGCTGCTTTGTCCTGGATGGTGTCGAGCTTCTCGAGTGTTGTTGGGAGCCGCGCTCATCCAGGCGAGCGGAGAGTATTCCCTCACACTCCTGACTTGTGCCTTGTTGTTATGGGCCAGGTTTTAGAGAACCCCAAAGTGGATCATGGAGTTCCCCTGACCCACAACTTTTAATAGATTGTGGTGTGGGGAGCACACGGCCCACTCTACAGGTGTGGGACAGCAGAAATGGAAAAGTATTTTTTAAAGCAAAACAATGTTTATTCTATGAACTCAAGTTAACCTTTTTAAAACATACAGTGAACATCTCAGCAACCATTAATTCAAATACAACCCCCAAAGAAGACAACACTAAGTAATCCTTAATAACTTCCCAAACAACATCCAGAAGATGAAAGAAAACCTTTTAACAGAAGCACATCAGGTTTACATTCACTACTGAGAACATTTATAATTCTGAATTCACCAAATGGTCAAGAGATAGTCTTTTCATGGCAGAGAGATCAACAGTACACCTGCTCTGTCTGGCTTCAGCTCCAACACTGAAAACAAAACTAAAACACACCCTGCAGCAAATAGCCTAAAACAAAAGTAAAAAGCTGACGGACAGCCCAGCTCCACCCACTCTCTGACATCACTGATAGACACCCATTTCTAAAGGTACGCTCACATGACATTGTAGATGGTGGACGGGCTTTGGGGGGGTCAGGAGGTGAGTTACTCTCCGCAGGATTCCCAGCCTCTGACCTGCTCTGGTAGCCACGGTATTAATATAGCTGGGCCCAGTTCAGTTTCTGGTCAGTGGTAGCCCCCAGGATGTTGATTGTGGGGGATTCAGCGATGGTAACGCCTTTGAATGTCATAGGACGAGATTGAGATTATTTGTTTTTTTAAGTGTTATCTATTGGAAGGCTGCAATGGGGTCGACCTAGAGAACGGTGTGGCCAAAGCTTGAGGCCACAAACATACGATGGTCGCTAATAAGTCCAACGGGGAAATTCAGAAGACATTTCTTTACTCAGAGAGTGGTGGGAATGTGGAACTTGCTCCCTGTAACCCTACCCATTCCGATTTTCAAATAAGGATCCGATTCCCTCCGGAGCGCCTCGATTGAACCTGCCTCCGCCACCATCTGAGGGCAGCGTATTCCAGACCCGAACAAGTCGCTGAGTGAAAGGGTTAATTCCTCCTGTCCCCTTTCTTTTGCTTTTTACCAATTACGTGAACTGTGTCCCTCTCGTTCTAGGCCCTTTTGCAAGCGGGAACATGGTCTCCCTATCCACTCGCGATTTTGAACGCCTCGATCAAACCTGGATGGATTTTAAGGGAAGCTGGATGAACACGAGGGGGGAAAGGAATGGGAAAAACATTGATGGGGTGGCAAGGAGTGGGAGGAAGCTCACGTGGCGTACAGGCGCCAGTATGGAGTAGTTGGGCCGAATAGTCTGTCACTCTGTGCTGTGCATTCTGTGTGATTAATATGCGTGGTACCGATACAATTCCTTCTCACCGCTGTGCAGTCACCAAACCTCCCTCTGGGGATGTTACTGGGGTGGCCGCAGTGAAGCTAAGTTATGCAAATGAGCAAGGGCGGGGTGATCCTATTTGCTGCACGGGGGGACACTGGATAAGTGGAGCTTGTTCAAGGATCAGCTACTGCGTGTTCTTGATAAGTATGTACCGGTCAGGCAGGGAGGAAGGTGCCGAGCGAGGGAACCGTGGTTTACCAAAGAAGTGGAATCTCTTGTTAAGAGGAAGAAGGAGGCCTATGTGAAGATGAGGTGTGAAGTTTCAGTTGGGGCGATGGATAGTTACAAGGTAGCGAGGAAGGATCTAAAGAGAGAGCTAAGACGAGCAATGAGGGGACATGAGAAGTACTTGGCAGGAAGGATCAAGGAAAACCCAAAAGCTTTCTATAGGTATGTCAGGAATAAGCGAATGACTAGGGAAAGAGTAGGACCAGTCAAGGACAGGGATGGGAAGTTGTGTGTAGAGTCTGAAGAGATAGACGAGATACTAAATGAATATTTTTCGTCAGTATTCACTCAGGAAAAAGATAATGTTGTGGAGTAGAATGCTGAGCTCCAGGTAAATAGATTAGATGGCATTGAGGTACGTAGGGAAGAGGTGTTGGCAATTCTGGACAGGCTGAAAATAGATAAGTCCCCGGGACCTGATGGGATTTATCCTAGGATTCTCTGGGAGGCCAGGGAAGAGATTGCTGGACCATTGGCTTTGATTTTTATGTCATCATTGGCTACAGGAATAGTGCCAGAGGACTGGAGGATAGCAAATGTGGTCACTTTGTTCAAAAAGGGGAGCAGAGACAACCCCGGCAACTATAGACCGGTGAGCCTCACGTCTGTAGTGGGTAAAGTCTTGGAGGGGATTATAAGAGACAAGATTTATAATCATCTAGATAGGAATAATATGATCAGGGATAGTCAGCATGGCTTTGTGAAGGGTAGGTCATGCCTCACAAACCTTATCGAGTTCTTTGAGAAGGTGACTGAACAGGCAGACGAGGGTAGAGCAGTTGATGTGGTGTATATGGATTTCAGCAAAGCGTTTGATAAGGTTCCCCACGGTAGGCTATTGCAGAAAATACGGAGGCTGGGGATTGAGGGTGATTTAGAGATGTGGATCAGAAATTGGCTAGCTGAAAGAAGACAGAGGGTGGTGGTTGATGGGAAATGTTCAGAATGGAGTTCAGTCACAAGTGGAGTACCACAAGGATCTGTTCTGGGGCCGTTGCTGTTTGTCATTTTTATCAATGACCTAGAGGAAGGCGCAGAAGGGTGGGTGAGTAAATTTGCAGACGATACTAAAGTCGGTGGTGTTGTCGATAGTGTGGAAGGAAGTAGCAGGTTACAGAGGGATATAGATAAGCTGCAGAGCTGGGCTGAGAGGTGGCAAATGGAGTTTAATGTAGAGAAGTGTAAGGTGATTCACTTTGGAAGGAATAACAGGAATGTGGAATATTTGGCTAATGGAAAAGTTCTTGAAAGTGTGGATGAGCAGAGGGATCTAGGTGTCCATGTACATAGATCCCTGAAAGTTGCCACCCAGGTTGATAGGGTGGTGAAGAAGGCCTATGGAGTGTTGGCCTTTATTGGTAGAGGGATTGAGTTCCGGAGTCAGGAGGTCATGTTGCAGCTGTACAGAACTCTGGTACGGCCGCATTTGGAGTATTGCGTACAGTTCTGGTCACCGCATTATAGGAAGGACGTGGAGGCTTTGGAGCGGGTGCAGAGGAGATTTACCAGGATGTTGCCTGGTATGGAGGGAAAATCTTATGAGGAAAGGCTGATGGACTCGGGGTTGTTTTCGTTGGAGAGAAGAAAGTTAAGAAGAGACTTAATAGAGGCATACAAAATGATTAGGGGGTTGGATAGGGTGGACAGTGAGAGCCTTCTCCCGCGGATGGAAATGGCTGGCACGAGGGGACATAACTTTAAACTGAGGGGTAATAGATATAGGACAGAGGTCAGAGGTAGGTTCTTTCCGCAAAGAGTAGTGAGGCCGTGGAATGCCCTACCTGCTACAGTAGTGAACTCGCCAACATTGAGGGCATTTAAAAGTTTATTGGATAAACATATGGATGATAATGGCATAGTGTAGGTTAGATGGCTTTTGTTTCGGTGCAACATCGTGGGCCGAAGGGCCTGTACTGCGCTGTATTGTTCTATGTTCTGTGAGCACAGAATGCCAGGATTCCGGCACTTTGCAAATGCCGGGATGAGCACAGAATGCCGGGATTCCGGCACATTGCAAGCGCCGGGATGAGCACAGAATGCCGGGATTCCGGCACATTTCGAATGTCAGAATGAGGACCAAACGTCAGGATTAAGACGCGTTGCATATCATCGAATTTACAGTGCAGAAGGAGGCCATTCGGCCCATCGAGTCTGCACCGGCCCTTGGAAAGAGCACCCTACCCAATCGCACATCTCGACCCTATCCCCATAACCCAGTAACCCCACCCCACCTTTTGGACACTTGAGGGCAATTTATCATGGCCAATCCATCTAACCTGCACGACTTTGGACTGGGAGGAAACCGGAGCACCCGGAGGAAACCTGCGCAGACACGGGGAGAACGTCCGCACAGACAGTCACCCAAGCCGGGAATCGGACCTGCGACCCTGGCGCTGTGAAGCAACTGTGCAAACCACTGTGCTGCCCTTGCGCCCCAGATCATTTGGGGGCACCCCCTCAGCATCCACCCTGTCAAACCCCCCTCCGAATCTGATACGTTTCATAAAGATCCCCTCTCGTTCTAAACTCCCAACGGGTACAGGCTCCAACCTGCTCAACATTTCCCCGTCAGGCAAACCCCTTCCTCCCAGGAATCGGCCCAGCGAACCTTCTCTGAACTGCCTCCCCGTGACATTGTTCAGGTTCCAAAGTCCGGTGCCTGCGGACTGTTGCATTTGAGCTGTGAAATATTAGCGTTGCACCAAAACTCACCTGCTTGTTCTTGATTCCACCCCCCCCCCCCCCCCCCCCCCCCCACACTGTGCAGCCAAACAGTCGAACAGCTGATGCAGGAGACGGGGTGCAGCCTGGAACATCCTTCGGCGACCAAATTCCGGAACCATGTGACGGAAGGAGACTGGGAAAAGGTAACTGGGGTTTCTGATCGCCCGCACTCATTTCAACAGGCAGCATTGAGTTTACCCCTGGACCACCCGGTCGGGCCGGGCCAAACTCGTTGGTATCAAACAGCTCGTGTTCTGTTACGTTTGTTTTCACACCACCTCCACCATCCCCAAACTCCTAGCCCTGGGAGTGTTTGTTGGGACAGTGTAGAGGGAGCTTTACTCTGTATCTAACCCCGTGCTGTACCTGTCCGGGGAATGTTTGGGGACAGTGTAGAGGGAGCTTTACTCTGTATCTAACCCCGTGCTGTACCTGTCCTGGGAGTGTGATGGGGACAGTGTAGAGGGAGCTTTACTCTGTATCCAACCTCGTGCTGTACCTGTCCTGGGAGTGTTTGATGGGTACAGTGTAGAGGGAGCTTTACTCTGTATCTAACCCCGTGCTGTCCCTGTCCTGGGAGTGTTTGATGGGGACAGTGTAGAGGGAGCTTTACTCTGTATCTAACCCCGTGCTGTATCTGTCCTGGGAGTGTTTGATGGGTACAGTGTAGAGGGAGCTTTACTCTGTATCTCACCCCGTGCTGTCCCTGTCCTGGGAGTGTCTGATGGGGACAGTGTAGAGGGAGCTTTACTCTGTATCTAACCCCGTGCTGTCCCTGTCCTGGGAGTGTTTGATGGGGACAGTGTAGAGGGAGCTTTACTCTGTATCTAACCCAGATTGACAACTGCAGGAGAGTTGGGTACTCTGCTGAGAGACCTCAGATTCGAGTTGGGGACATGGAATGCACTGCCTGTGGAAGTAGTTGAGTCGAAAACGTTGGGGACCTTCAAGCGACTATTGGATAGGTGCATGGATTACAGTAGAATGGTGGGGTGTAGATTAATTTGTTCTTAATCTAGGACAAAAGTTCGTCACAGCATCGTGGGCCGAAGGGCCTGTTCTGTGCTGTATTTTCTATGTTCTGATTCCTTGCGGGTGAAGGAGATTGACATGGATAGAGTGTTGCTCAGGTCCTCAAAGGGATTGGGATAGAAAGTGTGAAAATGCAGTGGAGGGACGTGAGCTACTTGAAATGTGGAGCTGGCTGGCCTCCTCTTTCTAATGTCCCTTCCTCCGATTCATGCCTCGAGTGCTCGATGATGAAAGAATCCACTGGCCTTTTGCTCGATGTGTTGGTTTCTGAGGGAGGTAGGTGGGTGTGTGTGGGGGGAGGGGGGGGGGGGGAAACGTGTGAGCTGTGGTTCGCTTGTTAGAACATTTAGTCGCCCTTGAGTTGCCGCCTAGCACCGTGCGGATGAACAGCCTGTGCTGATTGTGGTGTTATCTTTCCCTTCAGGCTGAAGCCGACCTCACTGAACTCAAATCCTTGGTGCATTTGCCTCAGGCCATTGTGGTAAGGAAAGGGGATGGAGCAAGGGTGGGAGTGGGAGAGACATTGGGGGATGCAAACCACGGCCTGTGCAACATGCAATCCCACCGTCAGCCCATCCAATTTATTTTGGAAGCCCGTCCCCCGGGTGGGCAAGAAACGCAAGTGTCTATTTGCCCCTCGGTCGTCACCCGCAGGGCCCTGAAGGGTCACCCCCGTGGGAAAGAACCAGTGCCAGCGGTGAATGCAAGCACCATGCCAGCACACTTCAGCGGGGCTGCCCTCGTCTCGGTTTGCCGCCATGTCATCCGTCCGGCCTCGGGTCAAAACCGCGAGCCCACCCGCGTTGGCGCTGTGCCCCACAGCTATTGGCTTCTGCAGAGTGGCGCTCGCCTCAGCCGAGCCCCTTTCTCTGTGACCCGCATGTGCCTGGCTTGGTTACCATCGCAGCACAGGCTCTCTGTGGGGCCTTGCCCTGCTTTGCTGCACTGTGTAGCCCTCAGATTAGACGCAGTCTAAGAGTGGATGATCTTGAGGTAAACTCTGGGTATGGTTGGAGGGAAATCCTGAGGTAATCTCACGCCTGTTAAGCGAGAGTCAAGAGAGCTCAAAATTGGGCCAACAACTGATACCTTTCTGGTTATATTTGCCTGCCCTTAAATCACAGTGTCTTATAGCGTAGAAGGTGGCCATTCAGCCCACCGGCTCATTAAAAGAGCTATCCAATTAACCCTACCCCGATCTTTTCCCCCACGTACCCCTACAATGTTTCCCCCTTTAAGTAAGTCTCCAATCCCCCCCCCCCCCCATTTTTTTGAAAGTTCCTATTGGATCTGCTTCCGCCGCCCTTTCAGGCTGCGCCTCCCAGATCACAACAACAACTCGATGTTGTAAAACAGAAATTCTCCTCATCGTCCACTCCCTCCCCTGGTCCTTCTGCTGATTCTCCTCAATCTGTGTCTCTTTCCCCCCCCCCCCCCCCCCCCCCCCACCCACCCCTGGTTACCCACCGTCCTGCCACTGGAAACACTCTCCTTATTTACTCTAACCAAAACTGCTCGGACTGTGCGTACGAGAATCCCGAACAATTTGTAGAACTGTGAGGGAACACGACTCAACCACAGGAGTGATAACGCTGACCAGTAGGTAACCTCTATGTTAAAACACACTTTAATTTAAACACAGAATCACGTTAGCAACACAGTAATAGCTTTCCAAATCATACTTAAAACGGTTCTTAAATTAAAGGGGGGAAAAAACCTTAACCCCCTATCTACACCTGCCATTATATATTCCAGTTAACAGCACAATACAGTTCAAATGCCACTGATAAATAAAGGGTACTTACTTCTCTGTGCAGGCGTTTAGAGAGAGGCCCTTTTAAGGAACAACCTGAAAATCCTTCTGTCTTGTTAGACTCCAATCCTATGGCAAACTGCTGTTCCACTTAACTTCCTATGGTAGACTACAATACGACAGACAGACCTGGCTCCTTCCATTAATTATATCATCTATATCGGGTATTCTCCAGTCACCCTCCACTAAGATATTACACAACCTGCTTGGCTAGGACGAAACACAATCCCTCATAAACTATCGACACCCCAGGGAAGCTCCTAAAAATGAACAATATTCCATTAGCCATCCATATGTAAACAAGTAAATGGTTAAAATCCATGATTATCTCACTTTTACGACTCCCTAATCACAGCTTTAGCAGACGTACTACCTGGGTGTGTTTTGAACCAAGGTTTTTACTAAATTACTGCAACAAAATATAATGCCTAACAATTTTCTACATTCATCACACCCCCTGCCTTAAAGAAATTACCAACAATATGAAAAATATTATTACTAAACACTACAATTACACTATATGATGCATATCTTGCCATACTTGTGCATACAGATTTAAACATCAGTAGAGTCCATTTTAGTCTTTCCCAAATTTGAACGTTCCATTCTTCTTCCAATTCAAAGTCGTGATAAAGCTTTGGCAATTACATTTTCTCTCCCTGCTACATGTATAATTGTCAAGTTAAATAGTTCGAGCAATAAACTCTGTCCAAAAGGTCTTTCATTTCTATCTTAAAACATCTCCAGAACTTAAACAATTGTCCCGGATGAACGTAAATGTCAAAATGTTGCAATGCCAACACCAAACTTATCATCTCCTTTTCGATGGACGACTGCTTTTAATAGACATTTAGTTTTCTGGAAAATAACCAATAGATCTTTCAGTACATAAGAACTAGGAGCAGGAGTAGGCATCTGGCCCCTCGAGCCTGTTGCGCCATTCAATGAGATCATGGCTGATCTTTTGTGGACTCAGCTCCACTTTCCGGCCCGAACACCATTACCTTTTATTCCTTTATTCTTCAAAAAACTATCTATCTTTATCTTAAAAACATTTAATGAAGGGGCCTCAACTGCTTCACTGGGCAAGGAATTCCGTAGATTCACAACCCTTTGGGTGAAGAAGTTCCTCCTAAGCTCAGTCCTAAATCTACTTCCCCTTTATTTTGAGGCTATGCCCCCTAGTTCTGCTCTCACCCGCCAGTGGAAACAACCTGCCCGCATCTATCTTGTCTCTTCCCTTCATAATTTTATATGTTTCTATAAAATCCCCCCCTGCATCCTTCTAAATTCCAAGTATAGTCCCAGTCTACTCAACCTCTCCTCGTAATCCAACCCCTTCAGTTCTGGGATTAACCTAGTGAATCCTCTGCACACCCTCCAGGGCCAGTACGTCCTTTCTCGGGTAAGGAGACCAAAACCGAACACAATACTCCAGGTGTGGCCTCACGAACACCTTATACAGTTGCAGCATAACCTCCCTAGTCTTAAACTCCATCCCTCTAGCAATGAAGGACAAAACTCCATTCGCCGCCTTAATCACCTGCTGCACCTGTAAACCAACTATTTGCAACTCTTTGTCATCTTCTAACAGTACAGCCCCCATCACTCGCATTGATGGCCACCTTAAATCGCTTGGCATAATTCGACGTCGCCAAAACACCTTTAACACCGTTTTCAGATTGTCAAAGACATACAAAGTTCACTGAAATTTCCTGTGCTTTTTCAGAAGTTCAGTCAGCACTTTTCACTGGACGTAATGGAATGCTACTCATTTCACCTGTAATCCAACATATAATGACCTTTTCTGACAATACTCCTTCCAGACAACATATCTCCTTATCTTTTGCATTAAAGATTGACTTGCTCCTGTATCCCTTGCTTTCACTACTGCCGGAAGTGAATCTTTCAATTCCTCCAGATTAACCATTTCCTTAAGAGCTTCATCCGTTCGGACTATTTTTAATGCTCTTATCTACCTTTCAAAATTATTTTGTTTGCTTCTTTCAAATTCTATATACATCTGAGCTTCATTTTTTCCTTTGATTTCTGAACCTCAGACTATAGGCTTCTGGCACTAGTTCATTTGCACTTCAAATGGCTTTCCTCACCTCAACACAATCTCTAGATACCTCCTCTGATAATGAGACCAACACGTCACAAGCTCTACCTACCAATTTTGATTGAACCAACAAGATCCATGCGGTTTTTGGCCAGCTCAGTTGTTTAGCTACTTTCTCGAATGAGCCTACCAAAAAAAAGGCTTCCACATCTTTCTCATCAAACCATGGCAGTGCTTGAACATGTTTAAACATATCCCCAGTAGGTTTTTAGCTAGGAGGGATTACTCATTCCTCTAGGTCAGTGTTTTTCAAACTTTCCTTCACATGATCCACCTCTGCCAACCTTCGCGATACCAACCCTTGTCAACCACCCAGTGACCCAGGAAACTCTTAGCCACTGAAAGAGCCATTTTGCAAGCCATTCCCTATTTAAACTGAAATAAAGCAGCCGCCCCTCACACTCGCTGTCCTCAAGTTCAATAATCCCAAACCAAACAAAGAATTATACTTTTTAAAATCCCGGCAAAGAGCCCCCAATTTTTGTCAGGGCTGCTGACCGAGAATCCTGGCCATTTGTGAGACAGTGAGAGAAGACGACTAAACCACAGGAGTAATAACACTGATCAATAAGTATCTTTTATGCGGAAACAAACATTAATTTAAACATTGAATCAATCGCATTAGCCACACGGTAATAGTTTTAATTAACAGTTCTTAAATAAAAGGGAGGGGGAACTTTAACTCCCTATCTACACCTGCCATATATTCCAATTAAGCAACCCAATACAATTCAAATGCCACTTATAAATAATCAGGGTTACTTGCTTATATGCGCAGACCTTTGGAGATGACCCTTTCAAAAACAGCCTAAAAATTCTTCTGACTTACCAGTCTCCAATCCAATGGCAAACTGCTGTCCAACTTGAAATCTTATAGTAGACTGCAAAACTACAGACCTACCTGGCTCCTTCTATCCAGTACATCATCTGTAAATCTAGCGTAAAGCGTTCTCCAGTCTCCTCCCACTGAGATGCCCCATTACCTGCTTAGCTAGGACTAAACTTAATTCCCCCCCCCCCCCCCCCCCCCCCCCCCCCCCGGGTGACCTGCTTAGCTAGGACTAAACACAATCCCTTATAAATTACCTATACCGCAGGGAACCTCCTAAACGTAAACAATATTCCATTAGCCGTCTAGATGTAAACAAGTAAATGATTAAATACAATGATTACCTCACCTTCACAGCCCCTTAATCACAGCTCTGCCGGTACGTATTTGAACCCAGGGCTTTTAATATTACGACAATAAAATACAACATGTAACAATTTCCTCCAGTGGTTACATAGTTACATAATCTTGCATGATGTTTGAACGCCTCGATTAGATCTCCCCCTTAACCTTCTCTGCTCCAAGGAGAACGTTTCCAGATTCTCCACTTTTAACTGAAGCCCCCCGCCCCATCCCTGGTCCTATCCTCTGCGCCCCCCTCTGGGCCTTCGATGTGCTGATTAAAGTTTTGGCGGGTCCGAAAGCTGTTTGGGTGTTGGCTTTGGCATGACGAGAGCGGGAATGGGGAGCTTTGAGGGTAGGGGTTCGCACATCGGCGCGGAGTGCCGGGTGACGGGAGCCTTCCCCGGCGCGGCGGCGCCTCACCACTCCGCTGCAGGCCGTGTTTGTGCAAGGCCTCCACTGACGCCTGTGCCTCCCATGCAGCGCATGAAGTTCCTGCTGCTGGAGCAGAAGTACCTGGAATTCCTGGAAGACGGGAAGGTTCTGGAAGCTCTGCAGGTTCTCCGGTTCGAGCTGACTCCGCTGAAGTACAACACGGATCGGATCCATGCTCTGAGTGGGTGAGTGAAAGGGGAGAAGGTTGCGAGGGGGGGGGGGGAGGGGGGGTAGCCTTTGGAAACTCTGCAAGAAAGGATTTTTAACCTCATTATAAACAGTTGCTGGGCAATGGAGTCCCTACTTGCAAAGAATATGAGGTCCGAACATTGTGTACTTAACACCACAGGCAGCAGTCACAGGTGGAGCCCCTAGGCCAGGTCACTCACCCACACCCCCACCTTCGGAGGCTTTGAGCCCCACCAGCACAACATGAAGTGGCAGATGGAATACAATGTGGGAAAAGTGTGAGGTTATGCACTTTGGAAGGAGAAATGGAGGCATAGACTATTTTCTAAATGGGGAAATGCTGAGGAAATCAGAAGCACAAAGGGACTTGGGAATCCTTGTTCACGATTCTCTTCAGGTTAACGTGCAGGTTCAGTCGGCAGTTAGGAAGGCAAATGCAATGTTAGCATTCGTGTCGACAGGGCTAGAATACAAGAGCAGGGATGTACTTCTGAGGCTGTACAAGGCTCTGGTCAGACCCCATTTGGAGTATTGTGAGCAGTTTTGGGCCCCGTATCTAAGGAAGGATGCGCTGGGGCCTTGGAAAGGGACCAGAGGAGGTTCACAAGAATGATCCCTGGAATGAAGAGCTTGTCGTATGAGGAACGGTTGAGGACTCTGGGTCTGTACCCTTTGGAGTTTAGAAGGATGAGGGGGGGTTTATTGAAACTTACAAGATACTGCGAGGCCTGGATAGAGTGGGCGTGGAGAGGATGTTTCCACTTGTAGGAGAAACTAGAACCAGAGGACACCATCTCAGACTAAAGGGACGATCCTTTAAAACAGAGATGAGGAGGAATTTCTTCAGCCAGAGGGTGGTGAATCTGTGGAACTCTTTGCCGCAGAAGGCTGTGGAGGCCAAATCACTGAGTGTCTTTAAGACAGAATTAGAGAGGTTCTTGATGAATAAGGGGATCAGGGGTTGTGAGGAGAAGGCAGGAGAATGGGGATGAGAAAATATCAGCCATGATTGAATGGCGGAGCAGACTCGATGGGCCGAGTGGCCTAATTCTGCTCCTGTGTCTTATGGTCCCATCCATCCCTTCCTCAGCCTCGTCTGATCTCCCAGCTTCAGGTGCGTCTCCTGAAGCATCACATCGTCAGCCTTCAAATCCCCCAGATGTTCGAAAAAGCAACCATTTAACCGGCCCATTCAACCCCCGCGTGATCCAAGTAACTGGCATCGTTGGGAGTCCTTCCTCCCACCCCCCCCCGCCTTCCCTGCTAGTCAGCCGTTTCCCTTCTTTAGCCAGCTGCCCCCAGTCTGTGTCGCGCACTTTTCCAGGCTCGCCCCAAGATGTCCGCCGCCATCTCTCCCAACCCAACTGCGCCACACCCATGCCAGCATTCCCCCTCCTGGCAACCCCCATTTCATTCCCGTTATCTAGCCCTACCAGCTAGCATGATGGCCCCCCGCCCAATGCCTCTGACTACCTCTCACCTCCCCCCCCCCCCCCCCCCCCCCCCCCAATCCGCCCCTCCACACCCATCCCTCCAGACCACAAACTCACAAGGGAAAACAAAAGGCGCGCTCGCCCCCTCCACTCCCCTCGCCAATCCACCCATCCTGCGTGCCCACAAAACTCCACGCCAAAGTTTCATGTCCTCGCAATCCTCCCAGTCCCTCAAAGTCCTTCTCCTTCTCCTCCGAAGAGTCAAACTAAAACTCTTGCTTCTGGTGCGTGACCCACAAGCGAGCGGGGTACAGGGTCCCAGACTTATCCCCCTCCTTGTAGAGGGCCACCTTGATCTGGTTGTACCCGGCATTGCCAATTCCGCTCCTAGGCCTTGGTAAATCTGCAGTTCACCCCCTCCCAGGTGCAACTCTTGGTGCCTCGCCCACCTCAAGATCTTCTCCTTGTCGAGGAAACGATGTAGCCTCACCACCATCGCCCTCAGCGGCTTCCCCACCTGCGGCCCCCTCCTCTAACCCTCGAGAGGGCAGTCAAAGACCCCCCACCTCCCCCATCACCTTCTCCAACTTGCTTGCCACCTACTTGGCAGCCTCCCCACCTTCGATCCCTTCAGGCATCCCCACAATCTGAAGGTTTGGCCTCGTGGAACGGTTCTCGAGATCCTTCTCCCTCGGCCTTTTCTGGCTGCTCGTCGCCATCCCTGTCACCCGCCTCCAGCGAGGTCAACCCATCCTCGTGCTCTCTTTCCCCCCCCCCCCCCCCCCCCCCCCCCCCCACTGACTCCTCTGCCTTTTGGATCACCAGGTCCCAAGCCTCTGCCCAACCCGCTTGATCGTCGCCCTAAGCGGCTCCACCGCATTGGCCAAGTCCTCTGAGGCCCCCTTCCTCTTCTGCTGGAGCTTGCTGTTTAGGAATTCCACCAGCCGCTCCGTAGACAACCGGGGAGGGCAGCGCTGCCCCTCCTACTCTGCCATCTTCTCCTGTGTCGCACCACAAATACTCTCGCTCAAGCCGCTGTCTCTCGTTGCACTTCTCGTCCAATGAGCCATAATCCAGTCCCACCAGCGGAGTTTTATATGCCCTGCACCTTCTGCCATCTACTACCACACAATTCGGACTGAAAAAATCCACGCCGAGCGGGAGCCACCAAATGCGGGACCGCTTACTCCATGGCCGCCGTCGGAAGTAGTCCTGAGGTGGTTTTGTTGTTTGACTGGAAGTAAAGATAGCAGTTAAGGGTTATTGTGTCACTGTATTCGCATTGTTTAAGAGGTCATTGGAAGCTGTTGAAGATATTTTGATCTTGTGTTAATGTAGTTTTTAAAAAATATTACATATCCTTATTTTGCGTGAATCACTCCTGGAGCGAGGTAGCCTTTCCTCACAGTCGTACAAAATTCAAATAAAATATAAGGCTTTACGTCCAGTATCCAAGCCACTGTAGGGGTCTGCCCCGGGATCGGAATACTTGACCCCACCTACAGGCCGGGGGCGGCCACTGCACTGTGACTGTTGACATAGGATAATTGGATGGCAGCTGTGATTGGCAATGGAAGACTGTCAGGAAAGCATGCGGGTGCGACCATTTTGAAAAATATGTGGGTATTTGCGTTGTCTTCCTGCGCAGATACCTGATGTGCAGCGATGCGGATGACCTGCGGGCGAAGGCGGAATGGGAGGGAAAGGGCAACTTGTCACGGACCAAGCTCCTCGATAAACTTCACAGTGAGTCCTGCAAGGTTGCTTCCTTATTTGTCTTCCCTGCTCCTCCTGCGTTCTGATAGTGCTCAGCGGCCACGAGACAGTGAACGGGGCTAAAGACTGTCCCAAAGTTGGTATCAAACAGCTCGTGTTCTGTTACGTTTGTTTTCACACCACCTCCACCATCCCCAAACTCCTAGCCCTGTGAGTGTTTGTTGGGACAGTGTAGAGGGAGCTTTACTCTGTATCTAACCCCGTGCTGTACCTGTCCTGGGAGTGTTTGATGGGGGACAGTGTAGATGGAGCTTTACTCTGTATCTAACCTCGTGCTGTACCTGTCCTGGGAGTGTTTGGTGGGGACAGTGTAGAGGGAGCTTTACTCTGTATCTAACCCTGTGCTGTATCTGTCCTGGGAGTGTTTGATGGGGACAGTGTAGATGGAGCTTTACTCTGTATCTAACCCCGTGCTGTACCTGTCCTGGGAGTGTTTGATGGGGACAGTGTAGAGGGAGCTTTACTCTGTATCTAACCCCGTGCTGTTCCTGTCCTGGGAGTGTTTGATGAGGGACAGTGGAGAGGGAGCTTTACTCTGTATCTAATCCCGTGCTGTACCTGTCCTGGGAGTGTTTGATGGGAACAGTGTAGAGGGAGCTTTACTCTGTATCTAACCCCATGCTGTACCTGAATGAGCGCATCAAACAATGTTTTTTTTTGTTGCATTCGTCCCCCTGGCAGAGCTGCCTGTCGGTGTGGGGCAGGCTCCAGGTGTCCTGGTTGCGTTATGGGCCAGGGTTTAGAGAACCCCAAAGTGTATCATGGAGTTCACCTGACCCACAACTTTTACTAGATTGTGGTATGGGGAGCACACGGCCCACTCTACAGGTGTGGGACAGCAGAAATGGAAAAGTATTTTTTAAAGCAAAACAATGTTTATTCTATGAACTCAAGTTAACCTTTTTGAAACATAGTGAACATCTCAGCAACCATCAATTCAAATACAACCCCCAAAGAATACAACACTAAGTAATGCTTAATAACTTCCCAAACAACATCCAGACGACAGAAGAAACACCTTTTAACAGAAGCACATCAGGTTTACATTCACTACTGAGAACATTTATAATTCTGAATTCACCAAATGATCAAGAGATAGTCTTTTCATGGCAGAGAGATCAACAGTACACCTGCTCTGTCTGGCTTCAGCTCCAACACTGGAAACCAAACTAAAAAACACACTGCAGCAAACAGCCTAAAACGAAAGTAAAAAGCTGACAGGCAGCCCAGCTCCACCCACTCTCTGACATCACTGATAAACACCCATTTCTTAAAGGTACTCTCGCATGGCAGTTGCCACCCAGCACTGCAGCCATAACAGTAATTAATGGTCAGGTTTGAGACCACAGAGTGCATCAGCATGCTGAGCAGGCATCGCGAACGAACCTAATCCTCCCTCTCTCCACTCCTCCCTCCCACAACCCGCCCTCCAATTCCAGCATCTCTCCCCTCTTCAGTGCGCATGAGGCCCCCTCCAGTGACCCCCCCCCCAGCCTTCCATCGCAAACCCCAGCCTCATGTCCCCGTCCCAGTTTCTCAGGTTGATCGCCGGGGGTGGGGACAGCAGGAATCCACGCGAGGGTGCTGAGGCCAATTATCAATTGCCTGGTTCAGCTCAGTTTGACGGGTTAAGCGGCTGTCCGCAGCGGAATCGCCTTGAATCCACCTGGATGGAGCAGCAGCCAGGTGGGAGGGGGGTGGCGGTGAGACTTGCAGGATTGGGGAAGTGTGCGCGGAGAGAGAGAGTGTGTGCGCGGCGGATTGAAAGCGATAAGGCTGACGGCCCTTCTGTCCTTCTCCTTCCCCCCGCCGCCCCTCCCGAAGCGTATCTCCCTCCCTCCGTGATGCTGCCTCCCCGCCGCCTGCAGACGCTGCTGAGACAAGCTGTGGAGTTGCAGCGGGACAGGTGCCTCTACCACAACACCAAAGCTGACACCAACCTGGACTCCGTCTCGCTGCTCATGGACCATGCCTGCAGCAGGTAAGCCGACAGGCAACGAGCTGCCACTCCAGGGGTTTCGGGACTCTGGGCGGGGAAGCCCACCTCGCCGCCGCGGACCAACTCCCTCCCGCTCGAAGGGTGCCCGCGAACTGTTCGAGCCAGGGCGGAAGGAAGACAAATCATCACTCCCTCTCTCTCGTTCGCTCCCTCTCTCTCGTTCGCTCCCTCTCTCACGTTCGCTCCCTCTCTCACGTTCGCTCCCTCTCTCACGTTCGCTCCCTCTCTCTCGTTCGCTCCCTCTCTCTCGTTCGCTCCCTCTCTCTCGTTCGCTCCCTCTCTCTCGCACTCCCTCTCTCACGTTCGCTCCCTCCCTCTCGCCCGCTCCCTCCCTCTCGCCCGCTCCCTCCCTCCCCCCTGTTCGAGCCAGGGCAGAAGGAAGACATCATCACTCCCTCTCTCTCGTTCGCTCCCTCTCTCTCGTTCGCTCCCTCTCTCTCGTTCGCTCCCTCTCTCTCGTTCGCTCCCTCTCTCTCGTTCGCTCCCTCTCTCTCGTTCGCTCCCTCTCTCTCGTTCGCTCCCTCTCTCACACACTCCCTCGTTCGCTCCCTCTCTCACGTTCGCTCCCTCTCTCACGTTCGCTCCCTCTCTCACGTTCGCTCCCTCTCTCTCGTTCGCTCCCTCTCTCTCGTTCGCTCCCTCTCTCTCGTTCGCTCCCTCTCTCTCGTTCGCTCCCTCTCTCTCGCACTCCCTCTCTCACGTTCGCTCCCTCCCTCTCGCCCGCTCCCTCCCTCTCGCCCGCTCCCTCCCTCTCGCCCGCTCCCTCCCTCCCCCCTGTTCGAGCCAGGGCAGAAGGAAGACATCATCACTCCCTCTCTCTCGTTCGCTCCCTCTCTCTCGTTCGCTCCCTCTCTCTCGTTCGCTCCCTCTCTCTCGCACTCCCTCTCTCTCGTTCGCTCCCTCTCTCTCGTTCGCTCCCTCTCTATCGTTCGCTCCCTCTCTATCGTTCGTTCCCTCTCTCTCGTTCGCTCCCTCTCTCCTCGTTCGCTCCCTCTCTCTCGTTCGCTCCCTCTCTCTCGTTCGCTCCCTCTCTCTCGTTCGCTCCCTCTCTCTCGTTCGCTCCCTCTCTCTCGTTCGCTCCCTCTCTCACGTTCGCTCCCTCTCTCTCGTTCGCTCCCTCTCTCTCGTTCGCTCCCTCTCTCTCGTTCGCTCCCTCTCTCTCGTTCGCTCCCTCTCTCACGTTCGCTCCCTCTCTCACGTTCGCTCCCTCTCTCTCGTCGCTCCCTCTCTCTCGTTCGCTCCCTCTCTCTCGTCGCTCTCTCTCTCTTGCGCGCTCCTTCTCTCTTGCGCGCTCCTTCTCTCTTGCGCGCTCCTTCTCTCTTGCGCGCTCCTTCTCTCTTGCGCGCTCCTTCTCTCTTGCGCGCTCCTTCTCTCTTGCGCGCTCCTTCTCTCTTGCGCGCTCCTTCTCTCTTGCGCGCTCCTTCTCTCTTGCGCGCTCCTTCTCTCTTGCGCGCTCCTTCTCTCTTGCGCGCTCCTTCTCTCTTGCGCGCTCCTTCTCTCTTGCGCGCTCCTTCTCTCTTGCGCGCTCCTTCTCTCTTGCGCGCTCCTTCTCTCTTGCGCGCTCCTTCTCTCTTGCGCGCTCCTTCTCTCTTGCGCGCTCCTTCTCTCTTGCGCGCTCCTTCTCTCTTGCGCGCTCCTTCTCTCTTGCGCGCTCCTTCTCTCTTGCGCGCTCCTTCTCTCTTGCGCGCTCCTTCTCTCTTGCGCGCTCCTTCTCTCTTGCGCGCTCCTTCTCTCTTGCGCGCTCCTTCTCTCTTGCGCGCTCCTTCTCTCTTGCGCGCTCCTTCTCTCTTGCGCGCTCCTTCTCTCTTGCGCGCTCCTTCTCTCTTGCGCGCTCCTTCTCTCTTGCGCGCTCCTTCTCTCTTGCGCGCTCCTTCTCTCTTGCGCGCTCCTTCTCTCTCGCGCGATCCTTCTCTCTCGCTCGCTCCTCTCTCTCGCTCGCTCCCTCTCTCTCGCTCGCTCCCTCTCTCTCGCTCGCTCCCTCTCTCTCCCGCTCCCTCTCTCTCGCCCGCTCCCTCCCTCTCGCCCGCTCCCTCCCTCTCGCCCGCTCCCTCCCTCTCGCCCGCTCCCTCCCTCTCGCCCGCACCCTCCCTCTCGCCCGCTCCCTCCCTCTCGCCCGCTCCCTCCCTCTCGCCGCTCCCTCCCTCTCGCCCGCTCCCTCCCTCTCGCCCGCTCCTCCCCCTCGCCCGCTCCCTCCCCCTCGCCCGCTCCCTCCCCCTCGCCCGCTCCCTCCCCCTCGCCCGCTCCCTCCCCCTCGCCCGCTCCCTCCCCCTCGCCCGCTCCCTCCCCCTCGCCCGCTCCCTCCCCCTCGCCCGCTCCCCTCCCCCTCGCCCGCTCCCTCCCCCTCGCCCGCTCCCTCCCCCTCGCCCGCTCCCTCCCCCTCGCCCGCTCCCTCCCCCTCGCCCGCTCCCTCCCCCTCGCCCGCTCCCTCCCCCTCGCCCGCTCCCTCCCCCTCGCCGCTCCCTCCCTCCCCTCGCCCGCTCCCTCCCCCTCGCCCGCTCCCTCCCCCTCGCCCGCTCCCTCCCCCTCGCCCGCTCCCTCCCCCTCGCCCGCTCCCTCCCCTCGCCCGCTCCCTCCCCCTCGCCCGCTCCCTCCCCCTCGCCCGCTCCCTCCCCCTCGCCCGCTCTGTCACTCTTCACTCACTTTTCTCCTCTGTTTCTCTCTCTCTTCTCTTTCTCCCTCTTTATCTTCTCTCCCCCACTCTATCTCTCTCTCTCTCCCTCCCCCACTCTCTCTCCCTCCGCCACTCACTCTCTCTCTCCGCTACAGACACAGCTGCTCAACTCAACGGCTACAGAGACAGGACACTTCCTGTAGCATTTTAAGAAGACAGTATCCCTTTTACACGGTGTTTGTAGTGCCCCCATGGGTAGCCGAGTATAATTACAACGTGACGAGTTTAAATAAGCGGTTCCCGTTCTAAATGGCAGCGTGGGAATAAACTATGGTGCTAGATGGTGGGAGCAGGAGCACTATTACCCTCCCCCCTCCGTGACTCTCAGTCCCCTGTCCCCTCGAAGCATTGAGAATTGGTACGAGATTTGACACCTCCAGCAGGTGGAATGATGCAGTGTGTCCGGCAGCGGGGGCAGCGATGCGTGTTAATGGTGTGTGTCAGGTTGTGATGCGTGTTAATGGAATGCGTTGGGGCAGCGATGCGTGTTAATGGTGTGTGTCGGGCTGCGTTGCGTGTTAATGGTGTGTGTCGGGTTGTGATGCGTGTTAATGGTGTGTGTTAGGGCTGCGATGCGTGTTAATGGTGTGTGTCGGGCTGCGTTGCGTGTTAATGGTGTGTGTCGGGTTGTGATGCGTGTTAATGGTGTGTGTCGGGTTGTGATGCGTGTTAATGGTGTGCGTTGGGGCTGCGATGCGTGTTTATGGTGCGCGTTCAAGCAGCGAGGCGTGTTAATGGTGTGCGTTGGGGCAGCGAGGCATGTTAATGGTGTGCGTGTTAATGGTGTGTCAGGTTACAATGCGTGTTAATGGTGTGTGTCGGTTGCGATGCGTGTTAATGGTGCGTGTCAGGTTGCGAAGCCCGTTAATGGTGTGCGTTGGGCTACGATGCGTGTTAGTGGTGTGTCAGGGGCTACGATGCGTGTTAATGGTGTGTCAGGGGCTACGATGCGTGTTAATGGTGTGTATTGGGCTGCGATACGTGTTAATGGTGTGTCAGGGCCTGTGATGCCTGTTAATGGCTTGTGAGTGTGTCAGGGCTGCGACGCTTGTCAATGGTGTGTGTGTCCATGCTTGCGATGCATGTTAATGGCGTATGTCTGTTCTTGTATTTTGACTGCACAGGCGACAGTTCCCCTGTTACACCCGCCAGATCCTGACTGAACACTGCAACGAGGTGTGGTTCTGCAAGTTCTCCAACGACAGCACAAAGCTGGCAACGGGATCAAAGGACAACGCGGTTATCATTTGGCAGGTCGACCCTGTAAGTCCAATTCTTGCTCAGTGTGAATGCTGGAAGGACCGGGGTGTGGGGGGTCAGCGCTCCCCCTCACGCTGGGCGTCCCATTTATGGCTCTGTTTCTCTCTAATTATGTTTCTCTCTTCCACCTTTTTCTCTCTCTCTCTCTTCTCCTCCTCCCCCGCCCCCCCCCTCTCTCAGGAAACACACCAGCTGAAGTTACTCCAGACTCTGGAGGGTCACACATACGGAGTTTCCTACCTGGTATGGAGCCCCGATGATACTTATTTAATCGCCTGTGGTCCAGACGATTGTTCGGAACTCTGGCTTTGCATGTACAGGTAAGCTGTGGATACGGGAGACACCTGGGTACAATGCACCCCCTACAATCAGCAGCCTCTGTGTGCCCCCCAGTACCAGACACTGGTGACCATGTGCCTTGTACCGATGGATGTTAAGCAGTCAGAAGGTTCCCGTGGCAAAAAAAAAACTTGTCCTTCTCCACACTGGCCTGTTTGTGCCTCTATCATGCATCCCACACACTCGCCCGCTGGCGCCCTCCCCCTCTGGCTCTCGCCCCCCCGCCCTCGGGCCCAGCCCCCCTCGCCCTCGGGCCCGGCCCCCCTCGCCCTCGGGCCGGCCCCCTCGCCCTCGGGCCCGGCCCCCCTCGCCCTCGGGCCCGGCCCCCCTCGCCCTCGGGCCCGGCCCCCCTCGCCCTCGGGCCCGGCCCCCCTCGCCCTCGGGCCCGGCCCCCCTCGCCCTCCGGGCCCGGCCCCCTCGCCCTCGGGCCCGGCCCCCCTCGCCCTCGGGCCCGGCCCCCCTCGCCCTCGGGCCCGGCCCCCCTCGCCCTCGGGCCCGGCCCCCCTCGCCCTCGGGCCCGGCCCCCCTCGCCCTCGGGCCCGGCCCCCCTCGCCCCTTCCCCTCTGGCGCTGGGCCCCCCCCCCCCCCCCCCTCCCCTCTGGCGCTGGGCCCCCCCCCCCCCTTCCCCTCTGGCGCTGGGCCCCCCCCCCCCTTCCCCTCTGGCGCTGGGCCCCCCCCTTCCCCTCTGGCGCTGGGCCCCCCCCTTCCCCTCTGGCGCTGGGCCCCCCCCTTCCCCTCTGGCGCTGGGCCCCCCGCTTCCCCTCTGGCGCTGGGCCCCCCCCCCCTTCCCCTCTGGCGCTGGGCCCCCCCCCCCCTTCCCCTCTGGCGCTGGGCCCCCCCCCCTTCCCCTCTGGCGCTGGGCCCCCCCCCCCCTTCCCCTCTGGCGCTGGGCCCCCCCCCCCTTCCCCTCTGGCGCTGGGCCCCCCCTTCCCCTCTGGCGCTGGGCCCCCCCCCTTCCCCTCTGGCGCTGCCCCCCCCCCCCCTTCCCCTCTGGCGCTGGCCCCCCCCCCCCCCCTTCCCCTCTGGCGCTGGCCCCCCCTTCCCCTCTGGCGCTGGCCCCCCCCTTCCCCTCTGGCGCTGGGCCCCCCTCCTTCCCCTCTGGCGCTGGGCCCCCCTCTGGCGCTGGGTCCCCCTCCCCCTCTGGCGCCTGGGCCCCCCTCCCCCTCTGGCGCTGGGCCCCCCTCCCCCTCTGGCGCTAGGCCCCCCCCTCCCCCTCTGGCGCTAGGCCCCCCCCTTCCCCTCTGGCGCTAGGCCCCCCCCTTCCCGTCTGGCACTAGGCCCCCCCTTCCCTCTGGCGTTGGGACCCCCCCCTCCCCCTCTGCGCTGGGCCCCCTCCTCATCTGGCATTGGGCCCCCCCCCCTCTGGCGCTGGGGCCTCCCCCTCTGGCGCTAGGCCCCCCCCCCCCTCTCTGGCGCTGTGCCCCTCAGGGTCAAATAGCCGGTCGACACACTGGCCTTGCTGAAGATTCCAGGACAGTGAGAATTAACCACGAGGGGCAGATATTATTACGTAGCAGAGTGGCAGTGTGCAGGGCCCAGAGGCCGATAGATACAGACCACTGTCTGTTATCCACCTTTCCTGCATCAATAAGGGATCAGGGGTTATGGGGAGAAGGCAGGAGAATGGGGGAAAATATCAGCCATAATTGAATGGCGGAGCAGACTCGATGGGCCGAGTGGCCTGATTCTGCTTTGGTCTTCTCTGATCCCAGTGAACCAGGCTTTGTTTGCAGTGATTATTGAACGGGAGGACATGGTGTGGGGGGTGAGCGGGGCTCGCTCAGGCGGAAGGGGATTGGGGGAGCTGGGCTTGTTCACTCAGCCGAGGTGAATCCTGCCCGAGAGCGGGACGCTGTGAGGGTCAGGGACTGGGCGGCGATGTCAACTCAACCCAGCCACAGCTACTCACCTCTCTCCTCTGTCCCCCCACCCCCCCCCCCCCACTCCTCTTTTCCCCTTCCCTCTCTCTCTCCCCCCCCCCCCCTCTCTGCACGCCCTCACTCTCTCTCTCTCTCTCCCCCTCGCTCGCTCTCTTCCCCCCCCCCGCTCTCTCTCTCCCCCCTCACTCTCTCTCTCCCCCCTCACCCCTCTCTCTCTCCCCCCCTCACTCTCTCCCCCCTCGCTCTCTCTCCCCCCTCGCTCTCTCTCCCCCCTCGCTCTCTCTCCCCCCCTCGCTCTCTCTCTCCCCCCTCACTCTCTTTCCCCCCCACCCCCCCACTCCTCTTTTCCCCTTCCCTCTCTCTCTCCCCCCTCTCCTGCACACCCTCACTCTCTCTCTCTCCCCCTCACTCTCTCTCTCTCCCCCTCACACTCTCTCTTTCCCCCCACCCCCACACTCCTCTATTCCCCTTCCCTCTCTTTCTTCCCCCCCTTTCTCCACGCCCTCACTCTCTCTCTCTCTTCCCCCACTCTCTCTCTTCCCCCCACTCTCTCTCTTCCCCCCACTCTCTCTCTTCCCCCCACTCTCTCTCTTCCCCCCACTCTCTCTCTTCCCCCCACTCTCTCTCTTCCCCCCACTCTCTCTCTCCCCCTCACTCTCTCTCTCCCCCCTCACTCTCTCTCTCTCTCTCCCCCTCACTCTCTCTCTCTCCCCTCACTCTCTCTCTCTCTCCCCCTCGCTCTCTCTCCCCCTGCCTCACTCTCTCTCTCCCCCTGCCTCACTCTCTCTCTCCCCTGCCTCACTCTCTCTCTCCCCCTGCCTCACTCTCTCTCTCCCCCCTCACTCTCTCTCTCCCCTGCTCACTCTCTCTCTCCCCCCCTCACTCTCTCTCTCCCCCTGCCTCACTCTCTCTCTCCCCCTGCCTCACTCTCTCTCTCTCCCCTCCCACCCTCACACACTCTCTCTTTCCCCCCCCCTCACTCT